>NC_058131.1:648649509-648705554 GCF_016433145.1 Gracilinanus agilis | reverse complement strand
TTTTTTTTAAAAAATTGGATTGCATTTGCATTCTCTCTCTCTCTCTCTCTCTCTCTCTCTCTCTCTCTCTCTCTCTCTCTCTCTCTCTCTCTCTCTCTCTCTCTCTCTCTCTCACACACACACACACACACACACACACCCGCAGCTAGGTGGTGAGTGGTTAGAATGCCAGACCTAGAGTCAGAAAGACTCATCTTCCCAGCGTCAAATCTGGCCTCAGATACTTACTAGCTGTGTGACTCTGGCCAAGGCACTTAACCCTATTTGCCTCAGTTTCCTCATCTGTAAAATGGCTAGAGAAGAAAATGGCAAACCACTCCAGGATCTTTGCCAAGAAAACTCCCAATAGGGTCATGAAGAGTCAGAAACAACTGAAAAACAATTGATATATGTACATATTGTCTTCCCCATTAGAAGGTAAGTTTCTTGAGGGGAGACCCTGTCACTTTTGTCCTCATATCCCCACCCCCCCTGGCACAGTTCTAGGCACACTGTGGTCGCTTAATAAATACTTATCGATTGATTTGTTGTAGGTGGAAGGACTTCAAGCAGTAATGAAATCACTGGCCCTTGACTAATGTAGAAAAGTATAAACTCACTAAATCCAATTCCTGAGAGCCCTGGAACCTTGAGGTATTGTCTAGTCTATCCCCCTGCCTCCAGGCATCTGGGCGACGGTGGTGCTTTTAAAGCTTTCCAAGGGAAAGAGATGTCACTGTTTCCCAAGGTGGTGGTTATGTCTTCATTATCCACGTTTCCACCTCAGTAAAAGGGGTAAGATTAATTCCAACTGAGCTGACAAAGTTTTCGAGGACAAACTTGCTAACAGATGACTAGTGGATAAAGGACTTTGCAAATCTAAAGCACCGAGAGCATGCCCAAAGATCCACGTGGGGATGCTCTGCAGGAAGGCTGTGTCAGTAATAAACCATATTTCCCAGAGAAGGGAAAAAAAATCCTCCACAAACATGCAGAGGCCTCAGCTCAACACAGTACAGTCAATTTTTCTGACTAGATCCCAGTTCTAGCACAGGCCTGACTTGGCCATTTAAATGCCTTGATCTGCAGGGATGGCATGAGATGCTGGAAAGTGATGAGACTGCCAGGAGGTGGGGAGGGATTGTAGGAAGGGCTGTACATAGAAGAAAGGCCCTGTTAAAAGAATTAAGATCATGAACTCTAAGAACCAGAAAGGACCTTGGAGAGCATCCAGGCCAATATTCAGAGCTAAAATGACTTATTGAGGAATAGGGATAAGGGTCACAGTTGGTTATCAGCCGAGCTGGAACTTAAAAGCAGGGCTCCCAGATTAGAGAGACTTTCCAGTGATTCCAGGGAGCCCTTCTAATTAAGATTGGGGGGAAGAGGTGCAACTAGGTGGCTCTGTGAAAAGAGAGCCAGGCTGGAAAGAGGGGGTCTTGGATTCAAATTTGGCCTCAGACACTTCCAACTGTGTTGCCCTGGGCATGTCACTCAACTCCAATTGCCTAGCTCTTACACTCCTTCTGCCTGGGATACTTAGTATTGTTCTAATTCAGAAAGTAAGGATTTTTTAAAAAGAAGATTGGGGTACATAAGCAAGAATAGGATTTACAAAAGCAGAAAATAGAACGAACCCCCTTGGATGGGTTTGAACTGACCAGGCTGCTCTTGATTTCAAAAGGCTCCAAGGGTCAGAAATCAGGAGAACCAACAAGGCCAAAGAGGGCTGAAACAGAGCTTGGAGGAGCCTAGAAGTTGGTCCAGGGGCAGAGAGTGTCCTTGTGATGAGGGCTGCACTGGCATGGATGACCCAGGTGAGAGGGGAGCTGCAGAGAGGCTCAGAAAGAAGAGAGGATCCACAGTAATTGTGGAAGCCATTTCATCATTCTTCAAAACCCTTTGAATGTAAAGAACTTATTTGGTCTTGAGAATTTTCCTTCTCCCCGTCTGTATCCAAAGTCATCATGGCTCCCCTCAACAGCTCTCTGCCATGACTCTTGAGACCATTGAGATGGGGGCATGGGAGAGGACTCCATCCTATCCCTTTTTCCATTTAAAAATGGCACCTATTCCCCTTGAAGGGCAGGGATTTCTGGTAGGCAGTGAGGTGCCCCAAGGATGGCTTCCCAGGGTACCCCAGTCATTGGGCTGTGAGTGAAGTGTAGATAGGGCAGTGGGCTGAGGGGAGGTGAATCCTTTAAAGCGCCTGGCTGCCACAAACAGCTCCTCGGACAAGCCCCAAGAATGGAAAATGGAGATGGAGAATGTTCCACAGGGCTCGTGTTTTTCTTTAGGACCATGCTACAGGCTCTGAGGAACTGAGAATGGTGCCATCCATGCTCTGGAAATACGCCTGAACTGGATGTTGCAGAAGGAAGCAGCCCATGAGCTCCTCTGAGGGTTGGGAAAGTCAGTGTCCCCAGGAAATAGAGCCGAACCCCGAAAGGGAGGGACTTGAAAGGGCCAGAGAGGAAGATGGGGCCAGTGACCGGCTCTGCTCCTCTTCAGGGGGTTGGGGGGCTGCAACATCTGAAAGTGAAATGTCACCTCAGGCGATGGAGAGGTAGAGGGGGGACCCTGCGGAGCCCCTGAGGACTCTGGCAGGGTCTTGCCTGATTTAAACTGTCTGATGGAGGGCATCCAGCCCTTTGGGGATCACTGATCACCCCTCTATCAAAGCACTGCTGAGTGGGGGTGGGGCAGAAGCCTCGCCAGGCACATCCAATGCCATCTGCGGCCACACTGTTGGCACACAGTGCCATCTAGTGGCTGTCTTGCCAATTCTCCAGGGAGTTGCATCCCCTGGGGAGGGAGCATTTGTCCCATAGCTAAGAAAGCGCAGAGGGCCATTCGCTGGGGAGCGTATTTGGGACACTTTGCTCCTTACCTGTCTGGAAAGCCAGAAGATTGTTCCTGAGCACGGATGAGAAATGAGAGCCCCAGAAGAGCCCCAACCACTGCCTGCTCCCTGAGCCAGTAGCTTTCTCCCTCTTCTTCCAACCAGCCTCAGTCTTTCTTGTTTCCATCTTCCTTGACCAAACTTCTCCCCCTCCCCACCCTCAGTCTCTCCTTCCAGGGGGCTCCTTGCACTCTGCTCAGGCCATTTAGGGAGCATCTGCCCTGGAGGGAAGCTAGTGATTAAAGAAGCCTTAAAGGAAATTTAGAAAGAAAATGAAGGTGGATTTATGATGTTGGGTGGGGTGTTTTGCTGCTGGCTGCGAGCAGGGCTGAACAAAGGAGAGGGCAGATCTGATTTATAGGAAGTCATTATTGGAAGAGACGGAGATGCACATAGCCCAGCTGAGGCCTCCCTGCTGCTCTGCGATCAGTGTCACTTCAGGAGGGGTGACCAAGGACAGCAGCCCCACCAGTTGGGAGCATCCTGGGGAGAGAAGCGAGTCTTCTTTCTTCCTTCCTTCATCCAGTTCTTTCCTGAGGGGTCGTTTCCAAGTCCTTCCTACCCCAGGCAGCTCATAATGAGAGTATCATCAGGTGCAGAGCTAAAAAAAAGGACCTCAGGGATCATCTATCTTCTAGGCTACCCTCTACATTTTCTAGATGAGGAAACTGAGACCCAAAGAGGTTAAACAACTTGCCTAAGGTTGTTCAGGTAATGAGTCGCGGGGCCCATAAGAGTAATCTGTCTTCTTGTACCCAGGTTGCCAAGATTTAGGAACGCCCCCTGATCCTCTTGTACTAGCTAAAGAAATGTGGAAAAAAATTACAGAGCTCACCCCTTTTCCCTCTCTGTCTTATGGACACGGGCTGCAGAGAGAGAATGGATAAGAGTGATGGGGAACATTTATTCTCTCAGGGAGCCGCTTTGCCTCCCGGGCTGTAATCAAAAGGACTCTCCTTGCTATAAAGGATTCTCCACCTACCTCTTGGATGGTGACAGAGAGGAACACAGAGATTCTAGAACCAACAGACCCATTTTTTCTGCTTCGAAAATCCCAAGATGTAACTAAGAGGCTGATTCTTCCTCCCTGTGCTCTCCTCTTAATACATTTGCTCTCCCTGCCCCAGTTTTTCCCAATACCATGAACTTTTATAGGCCCTTATAAGTCTCTAGTCTTGGACTCTTTCAAGGTCATTTTTTCTCTAGGGGCCCAGCTTATCCATCCCAGAAGACCAAATTGCCTAGGTAGTAGGCTTTCCCTAACAGTCCCAGAGTTTTTGAGTGGGATCAAGGTAGAAAGAGACTTCCAGATCAGGGCTTCTAAGTACTTGTATCCTGTTAAATTCCTTTTTTAAAAAACTTACCTTGTTAGAATCAATACAAAGTATTGGTTCCCAGGTAGAAGAGCAGTAAGGGCTAGGTAACTGGGATCAAGTGACTTGCCCAGGGTCCCACAACTAAGAAATGTCTGAGGTCAGATTTGATTCCAGGACCTCCTATCTCTAAGCCTGGCTCTATATCCACTGCACCCACTTAGCTGCCCCTTGTTAAATTCCTTTTAAAGACTCTTTATATTTCTTGTTCTTTATGGTCAGTCAACAAGCATTTACTAAGTGCCTACTATGTGCCACATATTGTGATAAATGCTGGGAATACAGATACAAGCAAAAAGAAAAAATAATTCCTGCAGAGCTTATATTTGGATGGAGAAAGAAAATCCACAAAGGGAAATTGAGAAGGGGGGAAGAAGGCACAGGAGCATGGTTAAGAAGTCAAGAATGCCACCTGGTGAGAAATGAAGAGTTGGATAACCTTGAACCTCACCTAAATGGAAGTTCTGGTTTTGTTATTCAGTCATTTCATTTGTGTCCTACTTTTCATAATCTCATTTGGAGATTCATTGGCAAAGATCCTGGAGTGGTTTGCCATTTCCTTCTCCAGCTCATTTTACAGATGAGGAAACTGAGGCAAACAGGGTTAAGGGGCTTGCCCAGGGTCACAGAGCTAGGAAGTGTCTGAGGCTGGATTTGAACTCACAAAGATGAGTCTTCTTGACTCCAGCCTGGTGCTCTATCCACTGTGCCACCTAGCTGCCCCTGGAGACTCTGATGGAAGCCATCTAATCAGAGAAGAGATCACAGGTGCTGAAGGTACTTCCAAGGTGGGAATTACAGGTTGGAATAACCTTCCAGGATGAGGAGATTTCTGGGGCAGGGTAGAGATGCCTGGAGAACATCCTGAAATGAGAGAGAAAAAAAACGATGCAATTTCCACAGTGCCCTTGGCATTCCCCTATAATTTCTCTTGTTCCTTTCCAGCACATCCTTCCCATCCAAGAGTTGGGGTTTATGTTCCCAAAGTTGTCCCAGACATTCCTCCCCCCTCCCCTTGTATCTTTTATTTTAAGAATGTAAGTATATTAGATACTCTACTTTTCTCTGGGAATCAACATTTTTAGAAGGGACCATAGAAATTATTCATGCCAACTCTTCTATAGCTAGGGCATGAATTCCTCCTACAACATCCTTGAAAACCATACAAGTTCTGCCTAAATACTTCCAGTGACAGTATTCTCACGACCTCCCCAATTTTTCTCTTCTTTGGTTGGACAGCCTATTTTTCAGAAAGTTTTTCCTTATATTGAGCTAAACTCCTGTCTCCCTGTCACTTTCACCTAATCAGCCCAGGTTTTATAGACTAGAACAGTGAATATTTGAGACAGAAACAATCCTTGACATCATCCCATCCACAGAATGGATAGAGAGCTAGGTCAGGAAGGCCTGAGTTTGAATCCTGCACTTCATTTTTTTTTTATTTTAAACCCTTAACTTCTGTATATTGACTTATAGGTGGAAGAGTGGTAAGGGTAGGCAATGGGGGTCAAGTGACTTGCCCAGGGTCACACAACTAGGAAGTGTCTGAGGCCGGATTTGAACCTAGGACCTCCCATCTCTAGGCCTGGCTCTCAACCCACTGAGCTACCCAGCTGCCCCCTAAATCCTGCACTTTAAAAAGGGCCAGTCGCTTAACCTGCACCTTAGTTTCCTCCTACGTAAAATGATGGCTTTGGATTTGTTAGCCTCTTTGCGGTTCTGAATCTATGATCCTTTCATTTTATAGAGAAGGAGGTAAAGGCCTGCAGATTCTGAAGTGACCCTCTTATACTCACACAGCACCAACTGACCCTAAACTCAAATCATTTTGGATTCCAAGTTCAGACCTCTTTGCCTTTCGTTTTAGATGCACCCAAATAAGTAAGCCTAATCCTTTTTGTATCATTTGGAACAAGCCCTTATTCTACAGGATCATAGATTTAGAGTTGGAAGGGACCTTAGAAATCTTTTTATCTAATTCCTTCATCTTCCATATCAAGAAATTGAACAGGCATCTTTTCCCCATCCCCCTTCTCCAAGTCTCATCTCAATTAAATGTCCCCTCTCCCTTTATCCCATCCTCATATGGTACATTTTCAAGAGCTCTCCCCAACCTCGTCGCCCTCCTCTCAACAAAATCCATTGTGTTGGCATCCCTCTTGCAATGGATCTCACAGAATTGATCAGAGTATTCTTGATGGGGAATGAACCTCTCCTCCTATATGGTGTGGGATTGAATGAGCAGAAAACCCCCAAATTTGTAAGATCACAATAATGTTTAGCGTTTGGGCTGGTAGTGCTGGAAATATGGCAGAAGGATGGGGAAGGCATCATACAATGACCTGTGCTCCTGCCCCAACACCTTGATCCTATATCTACAGTAGTCCTAATACCACAAGTCCCTCCAGCAGGCATGGTCCAGGCAGGGGAGTTTCTGAGATTCTCATCCCAGAATAGGCTCCTTTTGAATTTTGAAGGAGGCAGCTTTGGGATAAATACAAAAAGTGTCATAGACTATAGATATAAGATAGCGCAAGAGGTTGACCTTCTTTCTTTCCTTCTTTTGTTCTTTCCTTCTTTTCTTCCTCCTTCCCTCCTTCCTTCCTTCCTTTCATTTTCTCTTTCCTTTTCTCTCTCTCTCCTTTCTTCCCTATATTTCACAGGAGATTATAACCATTGTCTGGTGACTCCCAGGAGAAATTCTAATAAGAGCTAGAAGGAGCTTTAGAACATAGAATTGTTTTTTAAATCCTTACTTTTTTATCTCAAAATCAATACTAAGTATTATTTCCAAGGCAGAAGAGAGGTAAGGGCTAGGCAATGGGAGTTAAATAACTTGCCCAGGGTCACACAGCTAGGAAGTGTCCTTGAACCCAGGACCTTCCATCTATAGGTCTGGCTCTCAATCTATTGAGCCAACTAGCTGCCCACTAGAACACAGACTAATAAAACCAGAAGGGACCTTTGAGATTATCTCTAGTGGTTTTTATCCTGGAGTCAATGATTTTACAAAATGCTTTTGATAACTGTATTTCAGTATCATTGGTTCCTCTATAATCCTGTGCATTTTATTTTATGCATTTAAAAACCTGATTTTAAGAAGAGCTCAATGAGCTTCACCAGACTGGCAGAGGAGTCTTGTGACACTAAAAAGGTTAAAAAACCTCTAATCTAATTTTACCCCTTCATTTTATAAATGAGAGAAAGGCTAGTCTCAAAAGCTAGAGAGATGTGCCCCCACCATAGACCAACATCCCTTTAATACCTCACTATGAATCTGTCATCCATGGATTTATTAAACCCCAGGGGCACGTGGCCATTGGTGAGGGGGCGTCGAAGACAGATGAGGACGGAGATGAAAAGTTCTGGCTGAAGTTTCTGGCTGAACAATGACTCTCTATCATCAATTAGGCAAGGAGTAAAAGTTTAAGGATGTTCTGCCGACCAGTAGATACTAGCTTGAAGGCAACTCCAACGTTAATGCCAACAAACACTGAGATTCGTGCTGAGATGCCAGGAGGGGGGCCACAGAGACCCCCACGGCTCGCCACGCAGTCCCTAATCCAGCCCCATTTCCACAGGCTAATGCGGATGCCTGAAAGGGCAACGCCATGGATGTGGCGCTCACCTGCTCCCGGCTGGAGTGGTGAACTTGCCAAGGAGGCGATGTGGGTAACATCTCTGTTATGGTCCTGTTGCCATGGCAATAAATTGTCACTAATTAGTAGTGTGGTTACCATGGCAATTTCTAGTAATTACAGGTTACAAATGGTGCAAGGCTTCAACCCAACCCAATTAGTTAATTAGAAAGATTTAGAAATTTGTCCAAAAGGGAAATCGCCTGCTTCGCAGAAAATGAAGAGAATGTGTCACAGCTTGGGGCCAGAGGCAGAGGGGAAATTGGAAGATGCCAACACCAAGGGAAATAATGGATTTTCATGGCAGTTCATCCCTGGGCAGCACCAGCATTTCAGAGGGGCATATCCTAGATTAAGGTTTCACCGCTGATATCCAGGCGTTGGGTGTGAGCCGGGCACGGAAGTCTGGCCTTGGCCTGGGCAAGGAGGGAAGACCCCTTTGCATCTACCATTTCTGAGGGAAGAGTTAAGCCCTGGCACTAGCACCAGAATTCGTAGCTGTTGGTCTAGAAAAGTAAAGCCTAGAACCCTTGTGCTCGCCACTTTCCACACTGTGGTCTCTGTGATTAGGAAATTGGTGCTTACCTGTTAAAAGCACTCCATGAGAACAGTATGAACTTCTGTGTTGCTTGGCCCATCCTTAAAGGTTTAATTAGATTATGGGTGAGAAATCAAAAGGCACAGGGCCTAGAATGCTAATGAAGAGCCTGTTATGAGAGCATTAGACCCTGCAGTCCCAGGTGGCCCTGACACCCTCGTGCACGTGGGTAGCCGATCTAAGTGCTATTTTCAAAGAGGAATTTTGCGACTGTTCTTTCCTCCAGGGACATCTTCCCAGACATCTGGAACTGGGAGTGTCTCCATCTCAAATTAGCAAAGTGACCTCAGGCAAGTTGGTTCCCCATCTGGAGGGGATGAGTTGTGATCTGTCACTCCATATCAGCGGGTGCCCTGAGCTCTGCTTTATAAAACAATCAGACCCTTGAAAGGTGAACCCAAGATGAAGCATCCCAGACCCATTCTGGACTGGACTACCCGCCTTCTCTCTCCATCTCCCGATCATGTCTGTGGTGCTCCCCTGAAATGATGGGGACCCTGGCTGCTGTTCGTCTGAATACAGTTTGCCAAGTCGTTTTGCTATTTCCATATTACATCATTTTTCACATCTGGGGTGGTTTAAATTCAATCCTGTAGGGAGAAATACATAAATTAAATCAGAGATTCTTTGTTCTTAATTTTGTTTTGTGTTTTTTTTTACAAATCTGACTTCACATACTTCCTAGTTGTGTGACCCTGGGCGAGTCACTTAATCCCAGCTGCCTAGCCCTTACCACTCTTCTGCCTTGGAATCAGTACTTAGCATTAATTCTAAGAAAGAAAGTAAGGTGGTTTTTTTTCATAATATTTTGTTTTCCCCAATTACATATAAAAACAATTCTTGTTTTAAATTTTTAGTTCCAAATTCCCTCCCTGCCTCCTTCCCAACCTCTCTCTCCTCTCAGAGACTCTTATCCATTTTGGTGTCATAGATTTCTCTACCAATCTGATGAAGTCTATGGATCCTTTCTGAGAAGAATGGCCTTAAATGCACAAAATAAAATATAGAGGATTACAAAGGAACTCAGATATTTTGATATACAGTTATCAAAATATTTTAAAGAGTTCATGGATTATTCATTTCTAAAAAAACCTAAAAGATGCTCTATGGAATGATGAAAAAAAGAGCTCATGGATCCTAGGCTTAGCACCCTTGGATTAAATAATTTTCCATGTCTTCCTCATTCTATGACCTGCCCAAATTCACCCATCTCTAGAGACAGAGCAGGACCAAAGACCCACAGCAGTTCCCCTCCAGGAGACAAGTGTTTTCTTTTTCTCAGGAAAGAAGATCTGTAGAATCATGGAAAGCTAGAGCAGGAAGGTACCTCATGACCATGTAACCTTCTTTTTACAGGTGAGAAGACAGGCTAGAGAGGAGAAGTTAAATTATTTGGTCCTATTCTCCAGTTCTTTGGGTTTAGGTGTCCCCTGCTCCACACTGGTTTAGAAGTGTTATGGAACTAGAGTGGTGATTGGGGAGAGGAAACATTCAAGCATGCATTAATTTCTCCTAATGGCTCTTCCTGGGCTTTTTCCACAGAGATTTGGGGAAAATAACCATTTGGAGAAAATCTCTTAGTTGGATCTTTTAAATTCATAGACCTACAGCTAGAAGAGACTTCAAAAACCACCTCATTCAATCCCTTCACATTTTATAAATGAGGAAACTGAGGCCCAGGGAGATTAAGTAATGAAACTCAAGTTCACACAGGTAGCAAGGGAGAGAGGCAAGATTTGAACCCAAGTCCTTTGACTCCAGAGACAGCACTCTTTCCCCTGAACCATGCTGCCTCTAAGCTAGAGCTATCAAGAGTCTAGAAGCTTCCTTCCATCTCTCTGAATCCATAAATTGGGTGGGTTTCATAATGAAATAAAAGTATACCTTATTTCTAAGAGCTTCGACAAGCACTTAGAAGCACCTGTCAATCAACTGATCAATCAACAAATATTTATTAAACCTTTTACCATGTACCAGCAGGCTCTGTGCTAAGCACTTCTGGAGGACACAAAAAGTAAGCCAGGATGCTGTGCTAGGCATGGGAGAAAAATGCAAATCCTTGCCCTCAGGGAACTTGGATTTTCTCCCAGAAGAAAGGAGCATGTACATATATAAGTAAACCTATAATATAAAATGATTGGGAAGATTGAGGCCTGCCCATTGGAAAAAGCACCAATGTCTGGGGTGATAGAGAGTGGGAAGAGAAGATGCCCTTACAGACAAGGCATGGTACTGCATCTTCTCTTTGGAGGAAGACAAAGGATTCCAAGAGGCATTGTAGGGAGGGAGAGGCTTACAAGTAGGAGGCATCTCATGAGCAACGTCAAGAAGATTTCAGATGGAACATTTTGAATGGGGAACATCAAGCAGCCATTTTGGGCAGGAATATGGAGTGTGTGAGAGGGACTAATGTGAAGTCAGAATGGAAAGATAGTGGTTGGGGCCAGGCTGGGAAGGGCTGAAAATAGCTAACAGTGAAGTTTGGGATTTTTTCCTAGAGACAGTATGGAGTCTGAAGCTTCTTGAGAGGAACGGTGGCATAGTCAGACCTGTTTTTTAGAGCCTTTTCTTTATTTGGACACTGTATGACGGATAGATCAGAGAAGGGTCAGACTAGAATCAGGAACAGCAATTTCTAGGTTATTGCAATAATGGCACAAGTCTGGACTAGGATAATGTCACCACTTCCCTCTCCAGCAGAGAAAGGGTTTGTTTCACCTGAGTTCAAATACTGTGCTCTCTCCTAGGGGGCCGAGGAGTCAGCGTGGGACCCATTCTCAGCAGCAGTGCCTCAGATATTTTCTGTGATAATGAGAATGGACCCAACTTCCTTTTCCACAACCAAGGGGATGGCACTTTCATTGATGTGGCGGCCAGCACTGGTGAGTGCAATCTAGTTCAGCCCCATATCGTCTGCCTGGTCTAACCCAGATCTAGGGGGGTCCTGGCTGGAATTCACCAGTTCCCCACAACTCAGACCTTTCTCTGAAAGTTTTTGGTCACTGGGAAGTTGCAGTGACTCGGTTCAATTCATTAAGCATTTATTTTCCACCTACTGTGTGCATCCAACAGTAAAGACACTGAACTTTAGATAAGACAAAGTCCCTGCATCCCTAAAGCTGATATGTGGGCATGATCCTCAAGGTTTTCTTTGAGTTCTACAGGTTCCTCTCTCTATTCACTTCTCCCTTAGCTCCTCCTGCATGCTTCTCAAACAGACATTTTCTCATCTAATCCAGCTCTCCTCTCTCCTTCTACTTCTCTCCAGGCTTTTCTCTGCCCTTTGAATGTCTAACATATAGGCTCATCTCCTTCTTGGAGACAGGTCATGTAAGAAAGCCTCTGATCTTAGATGTAAGAATTAGAGGAGGCAGCCAAAATCAACACCCTAAAGACAGGAAAATCTCTCCCACAGTTACTGACATTCTGACTTTCTGCTTGAAACCCCTTGGCAGATACCCAACCTGACTGGGACCTAGCCATTCTCATAACCTCTGCCCTCACCTTCCTTTATTTGTGGGTCTTGAAAAAACCTAAGATCAAAGGTGAGCTCTCTGACCTCCCACCAGAAACTTATTTATCTCCTTGCCAAGTTCCATTTTTTAACTCTTCTCTAGCAGCTAATTTTTCTCATCATTGAGAAATCATAAAAAAAAACAAACCTGAAAACCTGAGGATTTGATAAGGTGCTAAAGAGATGGAAGCAGAAGTGAGTGAAGACGTTGGAATAGGGAGTAGGTATCAGGCAGGAAGGAGAGAGAAGAGGTGCTAGTCCCATAATTGAAAGTCGGAATGATTGTAGGGGTTTAACAAGACATGTCAAGAGGGCATTCATCACCCAAACAGATGCTGCAGTGAAATGCAGCTCTGGCACCTATTATTCCTGTGAAAGGGAACCGTCTCCTTGTCAAGGTGCCTCGTAGATAGGAGAGAAATGGGCCAACACAGAAGGTCACAGACATTTGGGGCTGGGGAGTTCCACTGGAAAATTAATGGGGTATTAATCCTGGACCCCCATTATATTCCAAACCAGCAGTCTCTAGATCTAGTTCTGCTTCCCTGTCTCCCTCCTTCCCTTCCTATCAAATGGATTGGTTGTAGCTTTTCCATGTGTTTGACTCTTCAGACCTTGTAGTCTGTGACTGGATGGTTGGGGACCATTTCAGATTTAAATAGGGTTTCATGGCCGAATCAGATGAGCCCAATCAATACTGAAAGCAGTAAGTTCATTTTATTTGGCACATTCAAGGAAAAGGCTTGTTACTTAACTGGAAACACTCAAGGAGCATGCGAGGCAAGTGGGCTAAGATCGCCTGCACCTCCTGGGCTTGGGCTGACCATTCCAGACTAGGACAGCCCTACCAATCCCCTGTGCTAGGGACTGACTCCTCCAAAGTGGTGCTGCTAAGGCCAGGGAAGAGATACAAGCAGGGATATTGTCAGGGAGTCTTGGGCATGATGGTCTACACAAAACAGAAGGAGGGAGGGATTACACTATGATCGTGACAGAGTACCTGGTATGTGGAGACAACGGATCTTTATTGAGTCTCCAGGATCAGTCCTTGCTCCATTCATCAGGACACCTTCAAGATCAGGGCAATTCAAGTGCTTTATAGAGAGAGAGACAAAGGAGACCAGCTCTGGTGAGCCTGATTGCTTTCTCACCTTTGATAGCACGTCTGTGCACCAATCAAATTTCTAGACTGGAAACTGAAATGGGAAATCCTGATATGGGGAGTTCCAGAAAAGGGCAAGGCAGAAGGCATAGACAGTTGGATAGAGAACAGTGATTTTTCTAGACTGCAATGGACCTCAATCGGGCTACAGATGGGCCAGAGGGAATATTGATTTCCCAACTCTCCAGAGGGTTGCAGAGGACTGATGGGCTATCCTAGTGTGAGTAGTCAGCCCAGATCTAAGTGAAGACAGTCCTAGCTGGCTTTCCCTCTCCCAACTACTCCGTTAGATATCTCCAAGGCTTCCCCGTGATTGTGCCAAATAAAATGACTTGTTGCTTTCCGTATTCATTGAGCTCATCTAATTTCTGAGCTGGGGCTCTGAATCCCAGACGCCAAAGTCCCATTATCCTTTCCTCTCCTGCCCTACCTTTCATTATTCCCAAACACCTTAAATCCTAAGGAGTGAGATAACAACCACACCACCAATCTCAGAAAAGCCTAGAAGTATGGGTTTGGGAGGCTGGCAACCTGGGACAGCTCAGCTATACAAAAGCCTTTAGGAAATATGTGATTGTAATTGTCTGGCCCTTCCTTCTAGGCAAGCTCCGCCAAGACCAGCTGGCCTTTTGCCTAGGCATATGAAGCCTTACACATCTGAAGATGTGGGTTCAAATTCAGGCTGGGTTACTTCCTAGGTACATGACATTAGTCAGTGAGTCAGCAAACGTTTAATTAAGTGTCTGCTATGTACCAGGTGCTCTACTAGGCACTGGGGACACAAAGACCTAACCTGTCTCTGCACATTAATTCTCTTGCCTGTGAAATAAAAGGGTTCAAGCAGATAATTTCTAAAATCCTTTCTAGTTCTAAAGTCAATAATCCAAAAAAGATTGGTCTAATAATCTATATTGTTATACAAAGCAGATAAAATGAATTTATTATCCAGAAATAGTAAAAAAAATTTTTCATCTGAGCCCCTGAGCAACAAGGAGTCCTGGGTATTGCCCAATAGAATCCCTGCTCACCCTCTCTCCAACCTTCCAGGTGTGGATGACCCACAGCAACATGGGCGTGGGATAGCCCTTGCTGACTTCAACAGGGATGGCAAGGTGGATATTGTCTATGGCAACTGGAATGGCCCCCACCGCCTGTACCTGCAAATGAGCACTCATGGGAAGGTCCGCTTCCGGGTAAGCGAGTCTGGTCCCTCTCTCTCTCTCCCTCCCTACCTCGCTTCCTCCCATCCTGCCTTCAAAGCGTAGTGACAGGGTCCTGAAACATCAAGACCTGAGCTAGAATCTCCATTCTGTTCCTTCCTGCCTGTGTCATCTTAGGCAAGTCATTTGCCCATCAATTTCTTTATCTTTAAAATGATAGGAGGGAAGATTGAAGTTTGGACCCAGAGAAGAGTTAAGAAAATACACTCCCTGCTTTCCCTGCAGAAGCAAAAATATTGTATCTACTGTCAGTTGTCATCGATGTGTTAGTTTGTGCTGAACTGCCTTTTTTCTTCACTATTCATCTTTGTTACAAGGGGAAAAAATGACATATGTAAGGAACTTTGCAGACAGTAAAGTGTGCTATAAATTCTAGTTACTATTATTACTACTAATAATAATAATGAGGGAGCTTTACTGGGTACAGGAGGAGGGAAGGAATCCACTTTTGGAAATGAATATGTAATTCACATCTTAAAAAAGCAGAAGGCATCATTAAAATTTTTTTAAATAAAATTAAAATATATCAAGGAATTTCCCTCCATCTATTTTTAAAGATGAGGAATTTGGCTAAGGATGATGTTTCAAGCCCCTTCTGGATTCTAATTCTAGGAGCTTCTCTATTAGGAGACACTGACAATTCCTTCCACACCCATTCCCACCAGCCTGGCTGCTCTCCCAAGTCCATTGACAGTTGCAGTTTAGATAATGATCAGAAGGAAACAACCAGCCCTCAGGCTCTCTCTGAGGCTTCATCACCAGGCCACAGAGAAGGGAAAAATATCTAAGTCAGTCCAGAGAAAGGAATTTCTACACAGAAGGGGCAAGAGCAAGTAGGCTTCATGAGGGGCACTGCCCTTAGCTTTCAATGGAAAAGACCCCTCTATGGGGATCTGCTGGAAAAGGTGATATCCAGGTCCCTTCCAGCTCTAATTCCTATGAAATTCAGAATCAAGAATGGAGCATAGTTTTTGAAGGCATCTCCTCCCCTCCCTCCTTCCTTTCCTCCCTTCCTCCCTCCCAGTCTGAAATTTTTGCTGTGATGAAAGCTGCAAAGTTCCAAACAGTCGTGTGATGTTAGTGCCTGTAACATGAACTTAGGGCTTTTTTGGTAAAGGGAAGTATGGGATTCATAATGTTAAAAGAGTCTATCCCTTGACTAGAAGATTATAGAAAAAGCCCTGCCCCCATTCTCCCTCTCTCCCTCTCTCCATCCCTCCCAACCTCTCTCTCTCTCTCTCTCTCTCTCTCTCTCTCTCTCTCTCTCTCTCTCTCTCTCTCTCTCTCTCTCTCTCTCAGTGTAGATCCCTCTCTGTCTGTCTCTCTGTGACTGTGTCTGTCTCTCTCCCCTCTCTTTCCTCCCTTCTCCTCGGTCTTGTTTTTTTCTCTCTTTCTATCCCTCTTCACTTCCTTCTTCCCTCTCCCTCCCTCCCTTTTTCTTTCTCTCTGTCTCTCTCTCTCTCCCCCTCTTGTCCCTCTGTCTGGCTCTGTTTCTGTGTCTGCCTCTGTCTCTGTATCTGTCTGTCTGTCAGTCTCTTTATCTCTATCTCTCCTGCCTCCCCTGCTCTCATCTCTCTCCCTTTCTCTCTTTCTCTGTGTCTGTTTCTCTATCCCTCCTTCCTTTCTTTCCCCACCTCTTTTTTTCTCTCCCTCTCCCTCTCTTTCCCTCTCTCCCTTCGTGTCTCTCTTTCATCTCTCTCCTTCCTCCCTTCTCCCCTCCTCTCTCACCCTCTCTCATTTTTTTCTCTTTCTCTACCCTTCATCCCCCACCTCACTCTCCCTCTTCCTCTCTACTCCTTTCTCTTTTGCCTTTGTCCCTCCTTTCCTCCCTCTCTGTCTCTCCATCTTCCTATGTCTTCTTGCTCCCCCTCCTTTTCATCCCTCCTTTTCTCTCTTCTCCTAATGATGGATCCTAGAATCTGATAACACCCCAGCTCTCTGGTCCCAAATTTTATGTATCAATGAAGGGCAGCAATTTAAGTTCTGGGTACTAATTCCACATGCTCGCTGTCTCCTGCCAAGGTCAGGCTGGTTCCTTTTCTGAATGTCAAGCCACCCTGCCTTGGCCTTGAAGACACCCTCCCTTCACCCTTTCTTAAAAGATCTCCATAGCCCTAGCCCATGGAAGTGTTACCATGGCATCTTTATTTTTTATTCAAAGCAGCCATGGTCTATAATCTCTAATATCCCTTCTCCCTCTAAATTCTAAGATCCACCAAGCTTGATGGCAGACACCCTCATCCTAGGAGCCTCCCTCCCTCATGTTAGCTCCCTCTGAGACCCACCAGGAATAGCCCATTTTCTTTTTGGGTTAGAGCCCATGGTCCTGCTAGACCATCTCCATCCTGCCTCTAGTTCTCAGGCCATTTAGTAGGGCAGAGATGGCCAACCTGTCCTGAGCTAGACAAGCTCTTGTCATTATTGTCAATGGTTCCAAATATACAAAAAAAGAAAAAAAAAGAAAATAACTACCCTTCCCAACTCTGCCTCAATCCCCTTCATATTCCCTCAATACAAACCATCCTTCCCCCACTGATTCCAGCCCCAAAATCGCAACACATATCAACTAGTCCTGGTATTTCCATTAACAGTACACCTAAAGAATCAGCTTAGAGAAAATTAAACCAGATTCAAATGGCATCCACAATGTCCAATCATCCTTGAGGCATGGCTCCTCTGTCATTGGTAAAAGTGTCCTTGTACAAAGTGATCTGGTGTTAGCTAATGCTTTAGAGATCTTCCTCTGTCTTCTCCTTTTGGGGTTTTTCTTCTCTTGGATCACGGGAGAATTTGTAGAGTCTCTTTTCAGGTAGTGAATAAAGTCACTAACTTCACGACCACCTTCATATTTCCATGCTTTTGCCTATTATTGGCTAGAGAAAAGTAGATGATGGGAAAGACTCCGAGCTCCTATGGAAAAGGCACATCATTAGCTGTAGCATCCATCTTTTCTATGAAAAAACTGGGGTCTTTGTTGAGCTTTTCTCCCACCTCTTTGTATTTGAGCTCTTGGTTTTTTCAGTGGCCACACCAGAGAGTATAAAATTCCATCAGAACATCTTTATCAGTATTCATCAAAGTTCTCAGCTACCACTACCTTCACAGGTCCAACATTATTCTCTGGGATAGGCTCAGACTTTAAGTTTCTCCTTAGGTTGCTATCAAAGTAATTCTGCAGGGACCGCTCAAGAGTCTTCCCAGCATGGGAGAACTCCTCTTGAATAATATATTGCTCTCCTTTCGCAGATTTGATAGCAAAACAAGCACCTCTCCAAAGATTTTTTCCAAAACAAATTCAAAAAGTTCAATGGCTAGAAGTTTTTCAATTAGCAGCAGCAAAGTTGAGTTTTTGTCCAGCTTCCAGGAATTTCTGATTTCTGTTCAGGTACAGGATGAACGTCATGGTGTCCGTGGTCCCTAGTCTCAACTCTGAGATCCTATGACTTGCTAGTTCTGTGATCTAGTTCCATAATCCTACCACTATCATCAAAAATGCTTTAACCATACAGGTAGGGGTCAGCCGGGTGACTCAGTGGATTGAGAGATGGGAGGTCCTAGGTTCAAATCTGGCCTCAGACACTTCCTAGCTGTGTGACCCTGGGCAAATCACTTATCCCCAATTGGCTAGTCCTTACCACTCTTCTGCCTTGGAACCAATACACTGTATTAATTCTAAGACAGAAGATAAGGATTATAATAAATAAGTAAATGGATAAAAAAAACATGCAGGTACAGTGACAGATGCTTCCCACCAACAGTAAGAGAAAGATTGCAGCAGCTCTCTGGCTCAGTGCTAGAGACTCCCAGGTTCAAATGTGGCCTCAGACACTTCCTAACTGGGTGACCCCAGACAAGTTACTTGACCCCAACAGCCTAGCCCTTACTGCTCTTCTGCCTTGGACCCAAAACTTAGTATCAAATTCTCAGCCAGAAGGTCAGGGTTTTTAAAAAAGAGGGAGAGAGAAGAGTAATTGAGAGACCCTTCCAGTTTCCCCAAAGGTACGGAGCAAAGCATTTATCTTGAAATCTGGTCTTCTTCCATAGCAGGGCAGGATGGAGTCAGAGAACCTCCTTAGCCAGGTTCCTAGAGTTCCCTGGAGAAGACATTGGAGAAGGGGGGGGGTGGTAAAAAGCATCCTTTCCATTCCCTGGACCATGCCTACAGTCTGACAGCACAGGGTACTGGCCCCTTCTAAACTCACAGTTAAAAAGAAAACCAAAGCTCTCTGGGAGCTAGGAGGACAGCTGGAGCTTCTTAGAGTCATTCTTTCATTTATCCAATGAGCATTTATTCAGTGCCCAGTATGAATGAATGGAAGAGCATTTATTAATCAATTACTATGTACAAAGCACCATGGTTAGTGCTGGAGATACAAACAGAAAAGCAAGATGGTCTCAGCTCTTGAGGGACTCGTATTCGGATAAGAGGAGATGACACATAAAGGAGGATTCAGCTGCAGGGCAGATGGCAACAGCAACAAGACTGGATGCAAAATCCTGGGCATTTAAGGGCAAACATGAAAGTCCTAGCCCCATGGAACTTGGGTTCTGTTGGGGAAAACACATACATATGGGAGTAAATACAAAGACATTTCAAGGGGGTATCAGCAAATGAGGGATTTGGAAAGGCTTCGTGGAGGAGGCAACCCCTGAGCAAAGCCAGGAATTTTAAGAGGTAGATGTGAGGAGGGGAGCGTCTTCCAGACATGTATGGTCAGCATGTATAAAGGCTTGGAGATGGGAGTTTGTCCAAACCTTGACGTAACAGTTAAGAGGCAGAACTTCGAAATGTGAGGAATGAGGCACCAGCACAGAGGGGCACATGGGCAGTCCAAGGGAGAAGAGAAAGAAGCTGGATGTCGCTAGCTGCCTCCTGTGCTTCCAGGTCCCCAGGCTCCCATGGCTCCTCATAGCCTAAGAATCAAACCTTTAAATCAGCCTTGTTACCGGGCTGATGGGGAGTGACCTCTGTCTCTGGCCTCCCGCAACAAGGGGCTCCCTCTCTGGAGTGGGCAGCTTGCCAGCCTCGCCAGCCTCTGGCTCATTACAGCAGACATCAGAGGGACCAGTGGAGCTCTAAGAGCCTGGGGAATGGCAGAAGGGCCATCATATGACTCCCAGAGGGCACAAAGGGAGTGTGAGGAACTCAGCTCCAATGAGCCACATTGGAAGACTGGGCATCCTCCCTAATGAAAAGGACGTGGAACCCAAACTTTCCTCTTATCCCGAAGGAAGAGCTCTTCTCAAGAGTCAAAGGACCCTTTCTCCAGAGCTATACAAAGACTCAGCCACCTTGAAGAGGTCCCAGGCCACTTTTTCTGGATCTGGGTCTATCTCTACTCTGTCATTCCTTAAGCTGTCAGTTCCCGCAAAAAGACCCTTCTGAGAATAGTCGAGTGAACCTCAAGGGAATAACACATCTGGAAGCAGCAGGGGTAGACTTTTAAAAAAACAACAAAAAACACCAATCCTGAACTTGGGACTTGGGACCCAGGTTTGAATCTCTGCCCTGATCCTTATTCCCTGTGAAACCCTGGGCCACTAATTTGATGTCTTCCAGCCTCTGCTTCCTCATCTGTAAAATGGGCAGATAGGTATCAAAGTGGATAGAGTACTGGGCCTGGAGTCAGGAAGACCTGAGTTCAAAGTCAACCTCATACACTTAATAGCTCTAAGACCCTAGGCAAGTCACTTAATCTTTGTTTGCTTGTTTCCTTAGCTGTAAAATGGGGATAATAATAATACCAACCTTCAGGGGTTGTTGCAACGATCAAATGAGATTAAGAATTATGTTATAAAGTGTTTAGCATAGTACCTGAACACCTAGTTATGTGCTATGTAAAAATTATTACTAATTATTATTTTAAAGCTATTATTATTATTAAAATGGAAATAATTATACTGGTGCCCCCTGCCTCACCGGGTTACTGTGAGGAAGGCACTTTGCAAACTTTGACTCATTATATAAATGTTGTTAATATCATCAATAGCAATAATAATGATTCATTATTGTTATTAATAATAAGTTAGTTATGTGCATCATTAATTATTCACAGTAATTAATGGTTATCTGGCTAAGGCGGCGAGGAAAACAGCTAAAGTCAGCAGGTCCCACATATACATGTAGAGGCTTAAAACTCCCAGCTAGAGGAGGAAAAGTTTATCCTTGATGATGCAGGGGATAGAAGAGAATAAAAGCAAATACTTTTATACCTGTGACTGGGAGAAGGCTCCTTCCCCCAATAGTGCTGGATACAGAGACAGCAGACAGAGGGACCTTGTGGGCCAGAAGGAGCCGGGAATCTCTGCCCCCAAGATCATCCAAAACTTAGCTTTGTCACCATCTTTAGTCCCAAGCACCACCAGCAGAGTTAGGCAATACTCACCTCTGAGGGCTACAAACAACCCTAAGACATGGGCAAAGAGAAAAGAAAAATGGCGGGCAGAAGAGAGGCAAGAAAGAGGGAGAGAGGAGAATAAGAGACATAAGATATGTAGAGAGAAGGGAGGAGCAGAAGCATAGGAGAAGGTGGCATGGCATGGTAGAGAGAGCCCTGGATTATTTTTTTAAACCCTTCTCTTCTATCTTATAATCAATACTGTATATTGATTCCAAGGCAGAAGAGCAGTAATGGCTAGGCAAGAAGGGTCACAGTCACCCAGCTAGGAAGTATCTGAGGCCAGATTTGAACCCAGGACCACCCATCTTCAGGTCTCCCTTCCCCACTATCCCAGCCCTGGATTTTTAATGAAAGAACCTATCATTTACTGTCTGTATGACCATAGGCAAGTGACTTCACCTCTGGGGCTTCTGTGGACTCATCTGTAAAATGGGAAGATTTCAACTAAACTGTTAATAAGGTCTCTTTCAGATGAGCATCCCATGATCTACAGTGTCCTGAGGGAAAACTGAGCCTTTCCAGGAAATCTGTGTTGCTTGTGCCCAGGCAAAAGCCTGTAGTAAAATAAGAGAAAGTGTTCTGGGTCAGAACCATCTTGTTTCCCTCAATTCAACAGACATTTATCAAAGGTCTCCTATTTGGAGACTATACCCTGGTCTCCTTACCCAATGCCTTACACCAAGTGAGCAACTAACGAATGTTTTATGGCTGATCAGTTGATTGCCCCAGGGAAGGGGGAAGGGGAAAGCAAAGGGTCTTCCCTAGTCAGGGGTGAACTTAACAGGAGCAGACCCCTCATGGGATCCCCTCAAGGGATCTTGTGCTTCTCCTGATGTCTGTCTCTCTGTCTGTCTGCCTGCCCAGGACATCGCCACTCCCAAGTTCTCCATGCCATCCCCAGTCCGAACAGTCATCGCCGCTGACTTTGATAATGACCAAGAGCTGGAGGTTTTCTTCAACAACATTGCCTATCGAGGCTCTTCAGCCAATCGTCTCTTCAGGTAGGTCCTTCCATGGGGCGTCTGGCCTCTCAACCTAGACACCTGCAAGGGTGTTGGGGAACAGAGGGGTGTCCCCTTGCCTGAGGATAAAAGGCCAACCAATGAGCTGGAAGCCAGGCTAGGAAGAAGATATGGGACTCAGAAAAGATGTCTTGTACATTGCATTTAATGGGAGACAAGGGGTCTGATAATGGAAAAGCAATCTGGTATTGAATAGTGGAAAGAGCATTGGATTTGGAACCAGGGGACCGACCTGAGTTCAAATTCCAATTCTGCTACTTAGCTGTGTGACCTTGGGCAATTCGTTTAACCATCCTGCATCTCGGTTTCCTCATCTGTAGAATAAAAGAGTTGTACCAGGTGACCTCTAAGTTTCCTTGTAGCTCTAAATCTTTGAACCTGGAATGAGATGTTCTCCCAGGTTCCTTCTTGCTCTAAACCCTCAATCCAAAAAGGGGAGAACAACAGATAGCAGGAACTTCTGCTTCAGTTTGCTCCTCTATAAAATGAGGACAATAATGGGGACCTTAGGAAAGAAGCCACGGCTTCTGCTAAGGCAGCTGAGTGCCACGGTGTTCTGCACTTGAAATCAGGAAAGCTCAAGTTCAAATCCTGCCTCAGACACTTACCGTGGCTGTGACACTTAGGCCAATCACTCGACTTGTCTCGTCTCAGTTTTCCCATATCTAAAATGGGAATAATAATAGTACCAGCCTCCCAGGGCTTTTGTGAGGTTATAATGAGATAACATGTGCAAATGAAGCACTTTGTAAACCTGAAAGCACTAAATAAATGCTAGAATGGATGAATAGGACAGAGTGAGGCCAGAATGCTGACAGCCAGATGACAGAGAGAGGAAGGAACTCAGAGGAAGTAGTGGTTGGAAAGTAGACTGCTATGAATGCTGGGGGAAGCTGTACACATTCAGTATTGCAGGCAGAGAGGACATGGAGTATTCTCTATGGGAAGAGCAGAAACTGAGTTGTGTTTCTAGTCTTGAAAACTGGCCCTACTGCCTCCGGGTACCAAGTACCCTGACCAACCTGCTGCTTTGTAGGCTAGCAGGCTTGAGATTACCCTGAACCCTGCCCAGACAGGCTCCTGGGGCTCACACAGCTCAGCAGAAGGGGAAGAGACCAGGAATGGAGAGGCCAGGGTCTGTGGCTTCTGGAAATTTCCCAGATCCCTAGTTCTGCTCCTCTGAACCCCCAACTCCCCAGCCCAGGAGTATGGCCAACTACTATTAATAAAAGGCGAGAGCTATGACTAAGCGTGTTTTAAAATATAATTATTAACAAAGCATCAATCCTGACTGGATGTAATCACCCCCTGAAGGCACCAGATTTACTAATTAGGTGCCTTGCAAAAAGCTTATTCACGACTTCCAGATTAATTGCAGAAGATCAATTGCTCGTTAACAGAGACGTGCTTTTCTTCTCTGGCTAATAAAGTGTCACTTGCCAGGGGCCCCTGAGCAGGGAGAGGTAGATCTCATTTGTCTCTCTCTGGCCCCAGAACTCAAGTACTCTTACTATTCTTCTCAGGAACCTCTCTGCCTTCCGCCTTCTCCCACACAGACTCAACCCTCCCCCATCAAGCAGCAGGCACCTGTCCCACCCAAAGCCCAGATGCCCCCGCCTTTACCATAGGGAAGGTTGAGGGCCATCAGGCTGGCTCAGATGCTGGCAGGGAACAGGTTAAGCACATGGATGCCCACGTGGGTGAGTGTTTACTGCAATCCTAGAGGCATTGCCCCTAGCTGTGGCCCGGGAGCCAGTTGCCTGGTAAGCGGCTGTGCCCAAGGTCCCTGTGGCAGATGGTTGGGTCCTGAGCACACAGTGGTGAGTGTGAGAGGGTCTAACAGCTGGGGCCGCTACACAGCTGGCTGCCTGTGGCAATTTTAACCCCTTTCAGCCCTGTGCCACTTGGTCTTCACCTGCTCCTTTCATTGGACAGAGCCCCTCCAACCCTTCTCCCCTGCTCAGCCAGGGTACTGGTACCCTCTCCTGGGTCCTTCAGATCCCAGGCAACACCAAGTGTTCTCCTGTCTGCATATTTGAAGGTTATTTTGTTTCAGAGCACTTAGTTTCATAATAACATAATCTAAGAAAAAAAGCAAAATGTATCCAGGACACAGGTGACAGGCTGGTCACAGTACAGGCATCCATAAAGGAAATATGTGTGTTAAGGCATCTGTGTACACAGCTAATCCAGATAGGTCTCTGCAGGCAAACACATACATACACAGGTCTGACACTCACACTTTCTCAAATTACAAACACAGCTCTCATACGTGCAAACTCAACATGGACCCTCGGTCAAAGAAAAACCCATCGAATGGATAGAGATGCCACCATTCAAAGGCACATTCCCTCAATCACAGATACACATATTCCAACAGAAAACTCAGAAGCTCAAGGGACCCTGTTAAGGCTACTCCCCTTCCTCTCCAATCTTCATTAAAATTGCTAATGGCACCAAAGGACTCCAGGAAGCATTCTTTTTTGGTCCTATCAGAGCCCTCCAGGGGCTCTCGGTTACTTTCTGGATCAAATTCAGCAGAATCCTCCAAATGTGAACCAGGGGCAGGTTTCTGGTGGCCCATCCATTGGCTTTCTGTCCTCCCCCATCTTTGTCATTTACATCCGGTGCCAAGAATCTGGGTCAGTAATAATAGTAGAGAGAGAGAGTGAAAGACTAAGGGAAAGAGAAGGAGAAAGAAAAATTGTGTGGACAGCTGTCATAGCTTGGCCCCCTAAATATAGCAAGGGAATGGGAGGGGGACACCCCTGTGCAAAGAGTATATCAGTGGTTGCTTTCTATTTATGTGGCTTCATTATGAATGTGTCAGGTAGTCAGACCACTTCCCTCTCCATACCTCTGGGAAAAGCAGGGAAGAATCCCCTACAAACATTTGGAAGAAACTAATGGGTCACTTAAGGACATCTCTCCCCCTCTGTCTTCCCTGTCAATCAGCTGCCTTTCCCCAGGCCGTCTACAATCCATCCATTATAGAAGGGGGATATCAACATAGACAAGAATAAATGAAGATCTCTAAAAAAGGAGGGGCAAGCATAGCCGCGGTATGAGCGTAAGCAGAGCTGAGGTGTGCCGTGTGGGCATTCTAGGCAGTGCCAAGGACACTGTGGTCCCCAGTAAATATTCAGCATTAATACTAACTATTCAAGGAGCATGAGGGTGGATGTTTGTGCTCCAGCCCTGGCAGTTCCTGGAAGAAGCCAATGTATGAATCTGCCCGAGACTCACTGAGGGACCCTGAACAAATCATTTCCCTCTCTGGGAATCAGTTTCCTCATGTAAGATGTGAAGACTCCATCTTTTAGATGCCAGGCCTCTATGACTGTTACCATTAAAAGTGAGGAGTGGGGGGACAGCTGGGTAGCTCAGTGGATTGAGAGTCAGGCCTAGAGACGGGAGGTCCCAGGTTCAAATCCAGCCTCAGACACTTCCCAGTTGTGTGACCCTGGGCAAGTCACTTGACCCTCATTGCCCACCCTTACCACTCTTCCACCTATGAGCCAATACACAGAAGTTAAGGTCCTAAAAAAACAAACAGACAGACAGACAGATAGATAGATAGATAGATAAAAGTGAGGAGTGGGGGGCAGCTGGGTAGCTTAGTGGATTGAGAGCCATGCCTGGAGATGGGAGGTTCTAGGTTCAAATCTGGCCTCAGACACTTCCTAGCTGTGTAACCCTGGGAAAGTCACTTAACCCCAGTTGCCTAGCTCTTACCACTCTTTTGCCTTGGAACCAATATATAGTATTGATTCTAAGAAAGAAGGTAAGAGTTTTATTTTTTAAAAAATTGAGGCGTGAAGGGCATAGCTAGTTCCAGGAGGGGAGCAATGACTAACATGAACAAAATGAAAATGATGAACCCTCTAGTCATCAACCTTTTTTGGATCATGAAACCCTTTAACAATCTGGGGAGTCATATGGACCTTTTCTAGGAGAATGTTTATTTGTTTTAAACCCTTACCTTCCATCTTGGAATCAATACTATGTGTTAGTTCTAAGGTAGAAGAGCTGTAAGGGGTAGACAATGGGGGTTAAGTGACTTGCCTAGAGTCACACAGCTAGGAAGTGCCTGAGGTCAAATTTGAACCTGGGACCTCCCATCTCCAGACTTTGTTCTCTATCCACTGAGCCATCTAGCTGCCCCTGTATGTTTTTAAAGGCATAAAATACCAAAGGTTATTGAAAATAAAGATGTCATTTTCTTTCCCATCCTGAAATCTATCCACGGACCACAGGTTGAGAATCCCTGCTCCAGAGGCTAGTCCTTGATGCTGTTTTATCATGTCCCCCACAGGGTCATTCGAAGGGAGCATGCAGACCCCCTCATTGAAGAACTCAATCCTGGAGATGCCTTGGAGCCTGAGGGTCGGGGCACAGGTAAGAAAGTGTCTGGCCATTCCCTGGCTCCAGAGCTTTGTCCACTCCTGAGATGAAGGTGGATGGTGAAGAGCATCAGCTTCCTATATAGCTCACCCAACCTTTCCCCCTCACACACTTTAGGGAATAGAGAGTAGGTGGGAGAAGGTGACAGTGCCACGTTGGTGGCTGTGGTACAGAAGGAGGGAAGAAGAGACTACCCATTTCTAGGATTCCAGGGCAGGAGTTAGGAGTTCATGGAATGGAGGCTTCTGCACTGATGCTTGCTGGGAATGCTCCACTGTGTGGGAGATGGGGGGATAAAAAAAGAATGGTGGAAAGACTCTGTAGCACTTGGGAATGGGATATCTGCAAGTTCTGAGCCTTTCCATACCTAGACATTGGTGAAATAGGAAGACCACTAGACCTGGAGTCAGGGGAGATCTCGGTTCAGATTTCCATCTCTGATACTAGTTGTGTGACCCTGGATAATCCCTTCCTCTCCCTGACCTTCAGTCTCCTCCTCTGTAAAATGAAGATAAAGATAAGACCTACCTGAAAGACTTGTGAGGACAAAATAAGGCATTACATGTAAAGAAAGCGCTTTGCCAAATAAATGTCATCTCTTATCAGCTGTTATTACTAGGACTGAGCAAGTAGCAAAACAAGCCAGACCAGGGAGGATTGGAACTCTAGAAACTGGGCAGAGAATTCAAACATGACAAGCCAGGATCACAGACTTAGAGACGACAGGGAAATTTCAAGGCCACCTAGTCCAATTGCATCCTTTTATAATTGGGGAAACTGAGTCCTGGAGAAATGAACTGACCTACCCAAAGTCACACAGGTGGTAAGTGGCAGAGTCCGGATTCAAACCCTGTTTTTCTCACTCCAACATTCCACTGTCTCACCCTGAAAGGGCTCTGATCTCGGGAGGGACAAGATAGAGGAATGGGTGGTACCCAGGAGCCTTATAGCCTCTCCCTCATCTACCCTCAAACCAATTTGTGCTATGAAAGCCAGCCTGGTTCTCTGCCAAGTGGATCTCACCTCCAGCAGGCCCCTGGGCAGTCCCAGGTGTGCTTTAGCTCCTGGCTACGGGAGGGATTTTGAGCTTCCAGGTACCATCCTAGCCATGTCACCCTTGCCCAGTCAGCCTGTGGAGGTGATGGGTGGGCAGGACCTCTGAGGTTTTTTGTTCATTTGTCTGTTTTTTTGTTTTGTTTTTTAGTTTCTGAAAGAAATGGATTTGGTCATTTGGTAGAGGAGAGCTCCCTTTCCTCCAGGCTCTGGAAGGCTTCTGATATGGAGGATTTAGATAAGGGGACCTCCCTACACACCAACCAGCAGGGTTAAGCCATCTGGCTTAGAGGGTCACTTTACCTTCGTTCTTGGCATCAGGCTTCTGCCGTCCTTGTCTGTTGTGACCCATCCTGCTACCTCATTCCCTCCAGGATCAGGAACCCTTACAGTGGGGAGTCAGGAAGACTAGCCACTTAGGGGTGCCAGACTTTGGGCAATTATTTGACAATACTATAAGGGTCAAAGGCCAATCAGTCAGTCAAGGGACATTTATTAAACACCTACTGGAGCGTCTACCCCCAAGCAAAGCCCTCAAGATACAAAGCAAAGCAAGAACAATCTAATGAGGGAGATGACATGCAAACAACTGTGTAGAACAAGAAAAATTCAGAATAACTTGGAGGTCATCTGAAAGAGATGAGGACAGAGTAGGAAAGTTCTCCAGAAGAAGATGGGATTAGAACTGAGACTTGAAAGAAGCCAGAGAAACCAGGAGTCAAGATAGCATTCCAGGCCATGGTGATCAGAAACAGCTAATTGGCTCAGTGGATGGAGGACCTAGCCTAGAGTATGGAGGTCTTGGGTTCAAATCTGACCTCAGACACTTCCTAGCTATATGACTCTGGGCAAGTCACTTAACCCCCATTGCCTAGCCCTTACCATTCTTCTGCCTTGGAATGAGTACTTAGTATCCATCCTAAGACAGAAGGTGTGAGGGTTTTAAAAGGGTTTAAAAAAAAAGAGCCAAACATGAATCATGGAACTATAGGAAAAATATTCTAAAAATTCTTTAAATTTACAAATAAATGAATAAATAGATAGATAGATAAATAGACAAATAAATAAATAAATAAATTTGATGTACAAAATAAAATAAAACAAAGGAGAGGAAAGTAATGGTAAAAAAAAGAGCCAATAGACCAAGAAGCCAGATACATCATTTGGGCTGTTTCCCGCAGTCTGATTCCTGATTTCTCTGGCTTCTGTCATGGAGGATAGCAAAGTGTTAAAAGACTGGAAAAGTAGGCAGGGCCGGGTTTTGAAGAGCGTTAACTGTCAAGAAAAGGATTTGTACAGATTGTATTCTGGAGGCAATAGGAAGTCACTAGAGTTTATGAAGCTGAGGATGGGGGTGCCATGGAGAGACCACTTTAGGAAATAACTTTGGCAGCTAAGCAACTTGTCAGGAAATAGAACCTAGAAATCAATCAGTGGAAGAAAGAGACTTGAAGCTTGGGCCAACAAAAGGTCATTTTACAAGTCAGCAATATTGGTGTTGTTATTCAGTCGTGTCCAACTCTTCATGACTCTATTTGGGGTTTTCTTGGCAAAGATCCTGGAATGATTTACCACTTCCTCCTCCAGTTCACTTTACAGATGAGGAAACTGAGGCAAATAGGTTAAGTGACCTGGCCAAGGTCACACCATCAGTAAATGTCAGAGGCCAGATTTGAACTCATGAAGAGGCGTCTTCCTGCACCACCTGGCTACTCCAGCAGTATCAGTATGCTTTAGCAAACCTTTACTATGCACCTATGATGGGCAAGGCTAGATAGGACACAGATTGCTGTCAAGAAACTTATCATCAAAGAGAGGACAGACACAAGGAACCATGTTCCAAGGGAGAGTGAAAAACATAAAGGAATTTCCAGGCAAAGTCTATAAGAGGTTTAAGGAGGGAGACCTCCCTTTTGCCCCGAGACGCAGGGAGCGGGTCTGGGGGAAGGCTTCGCTTCATAGAAGAGAGAGCACTTGAGCTGAGCCTTGAAATGAGGGAACAGGTTGGACGGGTGAACAACAGGAGTAAAGGAAGCATGAAATGGGGATCAGAATAGCACTGTTTGGCCGGGCCATTTGTAAGGGAAGGCTGGAGATGTAGGTTGAAGCCAGATTACAGGAGGCACTGAATGTCAGGATCAGGGATTTATTTTTAATTCACTAGGCAATGGGGAACAACTGACAATTTTCAAACAAATGAAGACAGGATCAGGAAAATTCATTAGGAAGATTACCTTGACTGTGGGAAGGATAAATTGGAGAGAGAAAAGTCTGGAGGCAAAAAAATAAACAACTTAGTTGAGTCTTAGCTCAACAGCAAGAAGATATGCAAGGCAAGAGCGAAGGGTTCGGAGATCAAGAGCCCTTAGTGACTTGGGAGCCTTGAGGAAACCTTTTTGTCTCTTAAGGCCATTGGTGGCTCTTGGGCAGTTCCTCATGAGGGCTATGAGTTGTGTGGTTTGTTTTGTTTTTTTTTAATTATGGTTCTATTGGCATCCCTCCTGCATTCTGTTAGCGTGGTCCACACACCTTTCCCCTTCTACACCCAAAGATCAAGCCAGGTGCTTGGGGGTAGGTAGATTTCACGTCCAACAAATGCCCACCCCAAGGCCAGCGTCAAGTAGGACAGAACAAATACGAGGTCAGAGCAGGTCCAACAACTGCCTTAATACTGAACTATGTCTTCATGGGGTTCCTACAGACCTTACAGAGTCTACAGGGTCAAATTGGTCCCAGGGTCTGGGGTCGAGTTAATCCCAAGTGAAGATTGGGACTAAGTAGCCCATCTGGAAGGCTACAAGGGCAGGAAGTCAAACCAGTCGTTTCCAAGGGACCCTCAATCCAGGAGAGAAGAGCACCAGCGAGAAGTCACCTAGGCTAGTGATCTGACTCCATCTTTTTTGACCACCCTTTGGGCAGCATCTTTGGGGCTTAGGAGGTGGGCTTGTGGAGACTCACTCCTCCGGGCTCATCCTCCTCAGCCTAGAACAGAGAGTGAAGTCTGTGTTGTTACAGGGGGTGTGGTGACAGACTTTGATGGAGACGGAATGTTGGACTTGATCTTGTCCCACGGAGAGTCCATGGCGCAGCCTCTGTCTGTCTTCCGGGGGAACCAGGTAGGTAGGGGACCCCAGACCAACAGATCTCATGGCAGATGAAATCAATTAGGACCATGGGGTGACTGTGAGAGTTCATGATGCTTTCTGAAATAATCATGCTTAGCATTCTTTTTTTCTTTCTTTCTTTTTTTAACCCTTACCTTCCACCGTAGAATCAATTCTGTGTATTGGTTCCAAGGCAGAAGAGCAGCAAGGGCTAGGCAATGGGGGGTTACGTGACTTACCCAGGACCTCCCGTCTCTAGGCCTGGCTCTCAATCCACTGAGCTACCCAGCTGCCCTCAGCCCTTAGTGTTTCTAGAGATCCTTTAAGGGGGAAATCCAATATATTCAGACTCCGATATAAAGACTTGATCCTAGGAGCACCCATTCCTACTTCTCCTTCCTGTTTCTGCTTTCTGCCTCTCCCCACTTTCTGCTCTTGTCCTTCCCCTCCTTCTGGTATGTACTTACTTTGTTCTTCTCTATTTCCCTAAATTCTTCTTTTGTTCCATTTTTTCTTTTGTCCATTCCTCCTTTCTTTCTTCCTTCTCTTTTTCTCTCCCATCTCTCTTTGGTCCCCATCCCAGGGTCCTGTAGCTCTCTTGACACTGGTTGCTGCTGTTCTTACTCCTCGGCAGATAACTGGGATTTCTTCTCTCCATCTCTACACCCAGGGATTCAAAAACAACTGGCTTCGAGTGGTGCCTCGGACCCAGTTCGGAGCCTTTGCAAGGGGGGCCAAGGTGGTGCTTTATACTAAGAAGAGTGGGGCTCACCTGAGGATCATTGATGGTGGGTCAGGCTACCTATGTGAGATGGAGCCAGTGGCACACTTTGGCCTGGGTGAGTCCAAACCAACTTTGCTTACCACTGAGCGAGATCTGGGCTTCAGCCAGTGTAGAGTGGACAGGGCTGAAGGTGGGGAGACTCTGCTGAGGAAGAGGTCCCTTGGTGTACTAGCCTAGAATGCATAAAGAGCAAGATGGTAGACTACATACAAATACATTAGATTTGGAGTCACGGAAGAACTGGGTTCCAATCCCAGCTGTGTGCTAAACTCATCACCTGTATAACCATTGGCAAGTGACTTAACCTACATAATCTCCATTAGTTATTATTAAGTCATTTGGTCATGTCTCACTCTTCATGACCCCATCTATGGGGTTTTCTTGGCAAAGATTCTGGAATGAGGGGGCAGCTGGGTAGCTCAGTGGATTGAGAGCCAGGCCTAGAGGCGGGAGGTCCTAGGTTCAAATCTGACCTCAGACACTTCCCAGCTGTGTGAACCTGGGCAAGTCACTTGACCCCCATTGCCTAGCCCTTACCACTCTTCTGCCTTGGAGCCAATACACAGTATTGACTCCAAAATGGAAGATGGGGGTTTAAAAAAAAAGATACTGGAATGATTTGCTCTTTCCTTTTCCAGGAAACTGAGACAAACAGAGGTTAAGTGACTTGCCCAGGATCACACAGCTAGGAGGTGTCTGAGGCTGGATTTGAACTCAGGTCCTCTTGACTCCAAACCCAATGCTCTATCCACTATATCACCTAGCTGCCCCCAATCTCTGTTAGAAGGAATCTCAAGGGCAATTTAATCCAACTCATACCCATTGACCTCTACAACATCAATCAAAAAATTTATAATCAAAAAACATTTATTGGGCACTTCCTATGAACATGGACCAAAGTTGTAAATAGGACAAGGCAATGGGGTCTTTGCCCCAAGGCACTGAACTAGAGAGGTGCTGACTGCATTGTGGTGCCTCTAAAGTATAGAAACAATAGAGCTTAGCATCTAGTTAGCAAGAATAATTAATTAAAATAAGAAGCTACCAGATGGTGCCAGCATCATCATGGCGGCCACAGGCTGGCATCCCATCATACCCCATGTTCCGAATGGAGATACTTTCCAAACTGTCATTTCCATGGCTGTGGTTTGTAATGGTCGTCCCAGATATAAAAATCCCTCTGTCCTTGACAAGTAGTAGCCCAACTTCAATTTCAAAACCTCCACTGAGGGGGAACCTACTTTCTCTTGAGTCAGTTCATTCCACTCTGGAAAACTCAGATTCTTAGAAAATGTGCCCCTCTGAACCTCAGTTTCACAAGCTGCAAATGGGGAGGATAAGTACAGCCCTACTTATTTCACACGGTTGTTGCAGCCCCTCAAGAAGCTGTATGTAAATGGAAACTCCTCCTGCTGCTTAGACGTGCTCAGCTTTCTTACAGCCGTGACTGGTCATCACTCAGAGGTCCCTCAGCTCTGTTCTGCCTTCACCAGCTTCCTACTAACAATTTTCACATTCACTTGCTGCCCAGGGGCTCGTAGGACTTCCACATGGCTCAGGGAGATACAGGGCTGGTTGTCCTACTAAAGATCACATATCTTGAGCCAGCTGGGACCAGAGAGACCATCGAGCCCAACCTCCTCATTTTACATATGGGGAAACTGAGACTGAATGACTTGCTCAAAGTTATACAGTTGATACAAAAGTGAATAACACAGAAATATGCTTTACTTGATAATACATGTTTAACCCAGAGGGAGGGAGACAGCATGAATCCTATAACTTTGGAAAATTTATATGGAGATTTGTTATTAAAATAAAATAAAGATAAAACATTTTTTGAAGTTGCACTGTTGACATACATCAGAGTCAGGATTTGAACCCAGGTCCCCTGACTCTAATCAGTTCTTATTTGATGTACCTGCTGCTTAAAAAGACCCTTTGGCATCCCTCCTACCTGCTTCTAGTATCTGTAGAAGCGATTGAAAGACAGGGTGATGGCACGGTGGAAACAGTACTAATACTGAAGTCAAAGGACCTGGGTTCGAGGACCTTCCTTGCTGTATGACCTAGGGGAAATCATTTGACTAATCTGAACCCCACTCGCTTTATCTGTAAAATGGATCTTGTCATACTGGAGTGACCATCCTCATGGAGTTGTTCAAAGGATCAAATGTGATAATGTTTAGTAAAGTATATACAGTAGTAATAGGACTAGCAAGGTGGTGCCGTAGGGCATAGAGAGAGAAGCAGGGCTGGAGCCAGGGAGACTTTCTGAATTCAAATTCAGTTTCAGACACTTTCTAGCTGTGTGACCTTAGACAAGTCACTTCACCCTGTTTGCCTCCATTTCCTTAACAGTTAAATGAGAAGGAAATGGCCAATCACTCCAGGATCTCTGCCAAGAAAACCCAAATGGGGTCACGAAGAGTTGGACACTACAAACAACAAAATAGACAGTAGTATCATTTAAACTATTGTTATTGTCATCTTCAACCAATTTCCAAAATAATATTAATATAATCAATCATCAATCTATTATTATTATCAATTATCAGTCATTCATCCACTGTATCCTTCCCTAAAGAGTTTGGTGCAAAAGAGAAATTGAAGCCTCTCTCTCCCCGTTTTCTCCTATTCCTAACATTTATTTTTAATAAATTTTTTAAATTAAAATTTAAATAAAAAAAATAAACAACAACAAAAAAGCTTACCTTCCATCTTAGAATCAATAATATGTATTGGTTCCAAGGCAGAAGAAAATCAATAAAGGCTAACCAGTAAGGGTTAGGTGACTTGTCCAGGGTCACACAGCTAGGAAGTATCTGAGGTCACATTTGAACCCAGGACCTCCCGACTCTAGCCTGGCACTCTATCCATTGAATCCCCTAGCTGGCCCCCTCAGCCAGCATTTATTAAGCACTTACTAAGTATCAGGCATTGTGCTAAACACTGGGCATACAAAGAAAGACAAAGCATGGCCCCTGCTCCTTCAAGGAGTTCCCCCATTGAAATGGGAGAATCTGTAAATAACCAGACTGAAGATATCCAGAGGACATGGAAGGTGGTATGGCAGGGGGAGGCACTGGCCAATGTGGGGACCAGGAAAAGCCTTGGCAGAAGCCGAGATTCGAGGTGATGCTGGAAGGAAGCTGGAGCACTGAAAGGCAGAGGTGAGAGGGCAGAGCGCTCTGGGCATGGGACATGGCCAGTATGAACGTGGGGCCCTTGACCACCTCCCAATAACCCCAGGGAGGCCAGTGGGAGGCTGGATTGTGCGGTACATGGAAGACGGTGAAGGGTAAGAAGCCTGGAAAGGTAGAAGGAGCCAGGCTGTGGGGAGCAGTAAGGACCAAAGAGAGGACTTTGGATTGGATCCCAGAGCTCATCAGGAGCCCCAGAGGGACACAGCCAAGCCTTTTGGGTTGAGGAAAATGGCCTTGGAAGCTGAGGATGGATGGGGCAGTGGGGAGAGTCTTGAGGAGGGACAACAATTAAGGAGATGGAAAGAAGAATCCAAGGGTGTGTTCTTGGCCCAGGAGTTGGTGTTTTCTCCCCACACTCACACTCCCCATTACTAAGCTTTCTCCCTTCACACACACACACACACACACACACACACACACACACACACACACACACACACACACACACGCCCTGAAGCCAAGCACATTCCTTAGACCCAGAAATACACGGCCAAATCGTGGTGAGCTAGACCCAACAGCCGTTCGGAGGCTGGTTTTTTTCTTTTTTAGAAATGGGGGACCCCCGGGTCAGCTCCAGGCCTGGCTGCTGGGGTGGCTTCTTTGCCAACTCAGCATCCACCAGTTCCCACAAGCACAGACTAGTGGCAAGTGTCCTACCCAGCGGCTGTGAAGCCCATCACAAATCCCCAGAGTGCCCCCTTCCCAGCACAGGCGGGGAGCAGAGGCTTCCTGATTGATGGAGACTTAGAGACTCTCTCACAGGGCAGAGGGAAGGCATTGGAGGCAGGGAAGCAGATGGGGAAGAGAGAGAAAAGGGAAGGAAGCCTAGAGGAAAAGGGAGAGGGAAGAGAAGAGAGGCGGGAGGGGAAACAGACAGACAAAAAGGGGGTAGAGAAATGGCAAGTCGTGGGCTCTGTGCCCCCCTTTGTCTGACCCAGAGAATGTGGCAGTCCAAGTGACCAGATGCTCAGATGGAGGGTGAAGATGTAGCTTAAGGGTGGGGGAAGAAAAGGTCAAGAGGGAAAACAGAAAGGAAAGAAAAGCAATGAGCAGATGGATGAAAGCAGAATGGGAACCAGCAGGAGACAGCTAGAGAGACAGAACATTTATTAAGCACCTACTGGGTGCCACGCACTAGAAATGCAAAGATAATCCCTGCCCTCAAGGATTCTAAAGAGGGAAGAGAGTACCTAAAAGAGATCTGAAAAGCTGCGGTGTGGGAGAGGCTTCCAAAAGTCAGGAGGGAGCCAGGTTAGAAGAGATATTGCCTGGACAGGAGCTCTCTAAATGAGGAAGGGGCTGCAGGGGCAGAGGCATCTCTAGCTTAAGAAGAGTTAGGTTAGAGCCAACTCAGAAGATTCCAGATAGTAACCACGTAGCAACATCACTGAGATGTGGCAGGGGGTTGTTCCTTTCCCTTGGTGATGTACTCTTCACCCCTGCCTACTTTCCAGCACCTGCCACCCAACTGACCCACTCTTTCACATGACCAGAGTTCTTAACCCCTCGAGGTCTCCTGGACTTGGAGTCAGGAAGACCTGAGTTCAAATCTGGCCTCAGGAATTATTGTCTGAGTGACCCTGGGTAAGTCACTTATACCCAGTTGCCTAGCCCTTACTGCTTTTCTGCCTTAAAAAATGGATATATGTTCTAAGGCAGAAAGTAAGGGTTTAAAAAACAAATCAAGACAATTAGAAACAGTGAATTTAGTGAAGCACAGTGGAATCATAGATTGAAAGTCAAAGGACCTGAACCTGGATCCCTGGCTCTGTCACCACCTATGTGACCTTGGACTTCCTTCCCTCTCAGCTTCAATTTCCATCATCTATAAAATAAGGTTTTTAGACTGGATGACTTCCAAGGTCCCCTCCATCTCTCAGTCTATAATTTTAGATCTCTTCCTCCCCAAACCATGCCAATTTCTGGAACTCACTGAAACCTAACTCTCTCCTGAAAACACCTTGCCTCTTGGCACCCCCTTCATACCAGCTCACTGTTTCTTGTCTCATGTCCTCTGGCACACAGAACCAGGAGGAGAAGCCAGGATGCTCCTCGATCTCTACTGCCATGTTCAGACTTTCCCTCTGCCACCATCTCTGAGCTACTCCCTCACCTTAAAGTTCACTCTGTCCTATCCAGAGCATCCCACATGATGCTTACATCCAAAAGACCTCCATAGGTTCTAAACCTAGCACACCATCTTATTTCTTCCCCATCTTATTAGGAAATAAGTCTCAGTGTCCTCAACTCCCATGATCCTTGTCTCCAGTCTTCCTTAATCACACACAAATACTTTAGATATTTGCTCTTTCCAACAATCACCCCATCCCTTACACCCCACCCCATCCTGTGCCCCAATTCCGAGTTTTGACTCTGAATGAAAGATGTCCATTTTGAAAAAGAGTTAAATGGAAAATATAGGGCAGACAGAGGCAAAAATGGAGATTTCCAGACATTTGTTCAGTATCAAGAATGATTGTTGCAATAAGGAAGGAATGGCAAGAATGGGGGAGGGAAGAAGGTAGTGCGCCTAGAATTTATGGAGAAAGGGAAGATGGCAGGGAGATTGATCCAAGGAGGATATTTGGAGATCTCTAAAACTAGAAATGGAAATGGTTCTCCAGATCCTCCCAGGAAGGCTTTAAGGAACCGCCCTCCAGGCATCTGACTATTAGACTGAGACCAATGTTTGAAATGTGAGTGATTGGTACTCTTTCCTCTCCTGCTTTCCCCATCCATCAGAAATGATTTCAAAATCTATTGTCTCCTTGAAGCACCGTGAGCATATAGAAGACCACGTTTTGTATGTTGTGCACATGTGTGTCTACACACATGTATGTTTTAAGTGTGTTCCAATGTGTGTAGCATTGTGTATGGGAATATGAGTCGGATATACGTATATGGATATTGTGCTGTCTGTGTCTGTACAGCTTGCATATAAATCTGTATGTATATATATATATCTTATATTGGTCACCTCTGTGATCCTTCTGTGTCTTGGATCCCATCACTGCTATCTCTGTGTACTACAGCTTGCCAAAGAATGTCCCTCAGGGGGTTCCCATCATTGAGGAACTGCCAGCCACACGATGTCCATCCACAATTACTCATCCTTGTGTATGGCTTTGCTGATTTAGCGGGGTTTGTCCTTCTTCACAAATCCCCCAGACTCTCTGAATTCTCTCATTCATCCTTCATTTTGATGGCAGCTAGTCCCTTCGGGCATCCCCAACTCTCTTCTCTAGAACTAAATCTAACTGTTCATGATACTCAGACCCTGGAACAAAATAATCCCCAGGGGGAGGATATGGGTGGTTCTGGGGAGCACCCCATTAGGGGCGAGGATCCTGAAGGACAATAGCCTCTCTCTGATCATCGTGGCCATCTCCTTTTGCTTCTGGGCAAGACTGGCCCCTCTGGTCTTTCTGGGACTTCTTCCTTCCTTGGACTCTGGACTTGAAATTTAGGTCCCCTGTGGGTTCATTTGGAATATTCAGCCTGTTTGATCTCTTTGTTTTTTCACCTGTGCCCTCATTTCTAGCCATGTCAGGGTGCTCCTAGAGTCAGTGCCAATCATAGATCTATTAGCTTTCTGCTTACAGCCCATGAAATATTTTTTCTAGTCTCTCTCTACACACACACACACACACACACACACACACACAGTGGAGAATACTGCATATTCTATATGGTTGTTTCAACTCCTAAGCTTTGGCTGCTAACTGTTCCTTGTTGTGTGGAGGCGTGTGGCTGTTTGTTACCCAACATAAAATAAAATAAACTCGAATCATTTCCCTGCCCCCTCCAATCCATAAGAAAGCCTTCCCTGCCCTAGAGATGTCGGCACCAAAGGCCCCTTTTGTCCAGGCTTTCAGCTCATTTTTTTTTGCACATAAGACAGGGTTAGTATCTAAGCCTGCTGGAGTTCATTTGAGGAAAGAAAATTCAATGGACCCCCCCTGTAAAAATGGCTTTATTAAAGTGCAAAAATATTCCACCAACTATATTCCCACCATCTGCTTTATTTCTAGTTCTTCTGAAAAGAGCAATCCTGTTTGTCTCAATTGCCTTTGTCCTTTGTAACTGCCTGAGACTGCTCAGGGCTGCTCCTGATCTCCCCTGTCCCCTCTGCTTAATATCAAGGTGAGCTGTCTTCACAGGCAGCCAGGCAGCAGAAGAGACACACCCTGAACCCTCCAGATTCAGGGGAATCTGGGCAACAGAACCCCCAGAGACCCTTCTTATTGTGGTGTCAAAACACAGCTTCATCCAATGCCAGGGTCATGGGGATTTAGCACTAGAAAAGAACTTAGGGACCATATAATCTAACCCCAGTGTCACCATCTCCCAATGATGGCAAAATTAGTTTCCTTTTTTAAATTTGTATCTTGTGCCTACTTATCTTAGTAGAATGGAAGCTTCTTGAAGGCAGGGACCCCCTTTTTTGGTGTGCACCTAGTGACTAACACAGAAATTGGCACATCTTTTGTTATCCTTTAGTCATTTCATTCTTTTCTGAACCTTCCTGAACCCTATTTGGGGTTTTCTTGGCAAAGATACTGGAATGATGTGCCATTTCCTTCTCTAACATATTTTTCAGATGAGGAAACTGAGGCAAACAGGATTAAGTGACTTGCTTAGAGTCACACAGCTAGAAAGTGTCTGAGACCAGATTTGAACTCCTGGAATCTTCCTAACTCCGGGTCCTAGCTCTCTATCCCCTTTCCCATCTTGCTGCCCTCTGGCACATATTAAGTGGTTAATAAACATTCATTGGACCGAATATAGAGGAGGAAACCAAGGCTCAAAGAGATAAAGGGGCCCAATGAACTAAAGTCACCAGGCAGCAAGGGACTGAACCAGGATCCAAACCCAGGTGTCACCCCTGCCCCAATCTGATCATCTCCAGTGACTTCCTATTAACTCTGATCAAACATAAAGCCCGATAAAATGAGGCCCCTTCCTCCATTTCCAGACTTTTGATGCTTTTCTCCTTTACAGATTCCATGATCCTGTGACCTTGGTTTTCCATAGCTGTTTTCACACATGACCCTCCATCTCCTGACCCCATGTATTTGCACAATCTGTCTCCCATGCATGGAACATCCTCCCTCCTCACCTTTATCTCCTAGCTCCCTTCCAGAAGGACCCTATTCTTTGGGAGGCCTTTCCTTATCTTCTCTCACCTTCTACCCCATTTCTACTGCCTTCCATCCACATTACTTTCCATTAATATCATGTTTGTATCTTACCCTTTGGGGTCACCAACTAGCAAGTATCTGAGGCGGCAGGATTCCAGGACTCCCCCGAACGTAATTCTCTCCTCCTTTCAAGTCCAAAGCTCCTTCCAATAAAGTCTAAGGTCACACAGCTAGGACATGTCCCAGCCAAGATTCAAACTGAGATCTCCTGAATGGAAGCCCAGCTCTCCTCCAGACTCTGGATGTGGCTTCTCAGAAAACAAAGGTTTCCCCTCCAATTACAGGGGAAAGTTGCTGAAGCTGAGTGACCCTCTGCAGATAGATGAGTGAGTTCATGATACAATGCAGGCAATATAATATGGCCTTTCCAACTGACCTTTCACCAGAAGCCTCCTTGGTCCATCTTGTGGTGCCTTTGGCTTCTTCACTAATGCAGATGCTGCTAGTAGGAGGGAAGAGTTGTCCAAAGCTCTCGTTTGGGTTCTCTGAGCAGGGGACAAAATATCCCAGGCTTCTTAGAGAACCAGCTGACCTGGACGTTACTACCCAGCAGTGGCCGACCTCCCAATCAGTTCATATTGACTGTGGAGTGCCCCCAGGCTTCATCCTTAGCCCAGGCGACTCCCGAGGTACATGAGGCTGCCCTAAGAGGATACACCAATTATGACCCCATTCCTTCAGCCCCAGGGATTCTAATTCTCAAGAGTGGTCCTGTGAATGGGTGCAAGGGTAGACTTCAAACCCAAAAGATTTGAACCTACAAATGCACCGAGTAATATGAGGCTAACTAAGCAAGGCATAAAATTCTGTAGATAAAATGAATCAAGCTCTGGACTTCTGAGTCAAGAAGATTTAATTCTGAACCCTGCCTCAGAAAATTACTAGCTGTGTGATCCTAAGAAATCTCAGCCTCTCTCAGCCTATTTCCTCATCTGTAAAGTGGGTATAATAACAGGACCTATCTCCCAGGGTTGTTTTAAGGATCAAAAAAGATGATATATAAAAAGAGCTTTTCAGACCTTGAAGCATTAGATAAATACTAGCTATTGTCATTCATCTTCCCTTCACAATCTGGCACTCAAAATCTGCCTGGAAACACAGTCCAGGATCCTAATGATTCCCATCTCTTTAGCACTTTAGGTATTCCAATGCCTTCCTCAGGGAGACAAGCCTTGCAAGGATTATCATCCCCATTTCATAGCTGAGGCAAGCGAGGCTTAGAGTGACTTGCCCATGTTCATCTGGTTGTGGTCATTCAGTCGTTTTCAGCTCTTTCTGACTCTTCATGACCCTATTTGGAGATTCATTGGCAAAGTTACTGGAGTGGTTGGCCATTTCCTTCTCCAGCTTATTTTACAGAGAAGGAAACTGAGGCAAACAGACTTTAGTGACTTGCCCAGGAACACTCAGCTAGTAAGTGTTCCAGGTCAAATTTGAACTTGGGAAAGATGAGTCTTCCTGACTCCCGGCTGGCATTCTATCCACTATGCCACTTAGCTGCCCTATGGTTTCATATGGCTAAGCTCGATTCAAACCCAGGTCCAGTACTTTGATCAGGATGTCATTGTGCCAGCTGACTGCTGATGATTCCTCAGGGGTGAGTGCTCTGCCCCAAAACTCTGTGTGATCTACTTCTTTCACCCTCCCACCCCAATGAAATGTAAGCTCTCTGAGGGCAGGGGCATTTTCACCTTTGAACTGATCTTGGGCACCTATCCCGGTGCCCAGGACAGAATATGGCACTTAATCATTGCCTCCTGCTTGATTAACTCTCCTAGAAGCAAGGTGCCAATCACTTACTAGCTTCTACAGTACAAGCAGCAGTGGAATTCCTTGATGAGTCTCTCAGCCTCAGAGAGGTAACATGGTCCTGGTAAACAGCATTGGCTCTGCCACTTACTACCCATGTGACTATGGGGCAAGTCCTCCTTTCTCTGGACCTCAGCTTCTTCCTCTAAAAAAAGATGATTGGACTACCTGGCCTCTGAGGTCCTTTACAGCTCTAAATCTATAAACCCAAGATCCTGGGTAGAATAGAAACTCCTCGAGGGCAGGGACTCTCATTTTTGTCTTTGTATTCTCAATACCTGGCACATAATAGGTTCTTTTTTTCTAAATCCTTACCTCCCTGGATATTGATTCCAAGACAGAAGAGTGGTAAGAGCTAGGCAATTCTGAGTTAAGTGACTTGCCCAGGGTCACACAGCTAGGAAGTGTGTGAGACCAGATTTGAATCCAAGACCTCCTGTCCCTAGTCTGGCTCTCAATACACTGAGCCATCTACGTGCCCCCCTATAAAAGGTTCATAATAAATGTTTGTAAGTGATTGATTTCTCTTTCTGTGTTCTTAAAAAAAATTAAAATGGGGCCTTGTTGCTTCTCCTTTAAGATCTTCCTCAAAATAATTGTACAGTTGAATGATTTGGGGCAGGTCATGAACCTTCTGCTTCTTCTCTCTTCTGCCATGTCTGTTCTTTCTCGCTCTCCAGGACAGGATGAGGCCAGCAGCGTGGAGGTGACATGGCCAGATGGTAGGGTTGTGAGCCGAGGGGTGGCCAGCAGCGAGACTAATTCCGTGCTGGAGATCCCTTATCCCAGAGAAGAAGATGGATCGCTCAAACCAGCAACCCTGGAGGTGGGCAGAGGCTCTAGGTCCTACTATGGTCCCACCTTCCCTAGAGGAAAACACTGCTCACAGCCCCATAGAAGGGAATCCAGAGAAGGTGGGCCTCCTCATAGGCCCTTAGGTTATGTAGATGCTCAGTTCTTGTCTCCAAGTCATCTCATCCCCTGAATGAGCAAGCTTTCCTAGCAGGGACCTCTTATGACCTTCAGACCTGAGATGATGGAGGGCTCCTGGCAGCTCTCCCTTGCCTATGAGGGCCTCATCTCTGACCATCTTGGCCTCTGAGCTGTAGCTTGGTTATCCCTCCTTCAGCTCTCCCACAGCCTGAGACACCCTAGGCTGGGGGAGGTGGCCAAAGGAGGAGACCCTAAATGCTGGGTTTCCTGATTCTGGCTCATAGATTCCACTATGGAGGAGGGAAAAGAGCAGGTGCTTGAGGTATCAACAGTTGGACTCCTGAATCCCTATTGGTCTAAGTACAAGGGAGCAAAAGACCTAGGAAGGAGGGAAGAGGCTGCCTTCAGGCACTGGACCTGAGCTCAGCTTCTACTTGATCTGGGGTCTGGATGGCAGCTGCTTTGGTGCTGGGACCAGAGGAGGGCCTGGGACAGGGACATCGAGGCTCATTGGTGTCTCCACTTCCTCCCACCATGTAGTGCGGCCAAGGATTCTCCCAGCAAGACAATGGACGATGCATGGGTAAGTTGCTAGCAGGGTCCAGGATTGGGGAAAAGGAGTCGTCATGGAGCAGCTTTGGGGGAAAGAAAACACAAAGTCCAGAAAGAGTTCAAGATATTTGTCAAAGGGTAAAAAAGGATCTTGAGAAAATGTGGTATTAGAGGAAGAGAAAAATGCCATGATAGAATGAAATGAGGCGGCTAGGTGACACAGGGGATTGAGAGCCAGGCCTAGAGACGGGAGGTCCTGGGTTCAAATCTGGCCTCAGATACTTCCTAGCTCTGTGACCCTAAGTAAGTCACTTAACCCCCATTGCCTAGTCCTTACCACTCTTCTGCCTTAGAATCAATCCTCAGTATTAGTAAAAACAAAAGGTTACAAACAAAAAAGAATGAATCAATGCCCCAAAACTGGAGAGCATCTTAATATTCACATTCAAACCAAGCAAATGTTTATTAAGTACATACTACGGGGTTACAAAAAAGGATATGACACAGATCTTATTCTTAATGCGTTTACAATTTAATAGTAGGGGGTGAAGAACAGCATATCCATTTTAAATAACTAGCTGTGTGACTTTGGGCAAGTCATTTAACTCTGTTTGCCTCAGTTTCCTCATCTATAAAGTGAGCTAGAAAAGGAAATGGCAAGACCATTCCAGAATCCTTGTCAAGAAAACCCAAGTGGGATCACCAAGAATTGGACACAACTGAAAACAAGTGAACAATAACAAAAGTCAAACGCAAAGGAGGAGCCTAAGCAAAGTGCTTCAGAAAACTTTCAGGAATGGGGGAGAAGAGATCACTGTAGAAAGGCAATGTAAAGAGGAATTAGCAAGGAAGTGTTTCATAGTTTGATAAGAGTCTTAACTAATCTTAGGTGGGTGTCACCGCCATCATGCACTTGGGAATGACAGGTTTTAGCCCAGCTGGTCATATGGATTCTCTCATAGACTCAGAATTGGAAGGACCCTTCGGGGTCATCTGGCCTACCCCCCTCATTTTATAACTGAAGAAATGCCCCAAGTTACACGAGTAGCCACAATTTGCCACCGTGCCTTCTGCTTCTAACCAAGAGCAGCCTGACTATGGTGAGCACAATTCAGGGCATGCCAGGCAGCAAACATTTAGGCACTGTTCTAGGTGCCAGGAATTGAGGCTAGATAGTATAAGGAAGCATTAGGCATATGCCCAGGGGTGCACCTTGCAAGAAAACCCAAGTGGGGTCACCAAGAATTGGGCACAACTGAAAACAAGTGAACAATAACAAAAGTCAGATGCAAAGGAGGAGCCTGAGCAAAGTGCTTCAGAAAACTTTCAGGAATGGGGGAGAAGAAATCACTGTAGAATGGGACGGTTGAGGGATGGGATGGGGAAGCATGGCTACTTTGAGATGGAATTCCAGTGTTGAGTGGTGGACATGCCATGGCTGTAGATGCTGGCTGGGGGACAGTTGTAGAAATGAAGAAGGCATCCATATCATTCAGCCTCCTAGTGGCTGCCAATGTCTTACAATAGAAACTTGGCAGCTAGAATGCCTTGTAGAGTTCTTTGCATGCAGTCAACACTCCACAATTGTTTTTCCATTAGGATGATTGGCAAGGAGAAGGCACCCAGCCTAGGAAGAATTTTTATTCACTGGTTCCTTCAGTTGGCATCCATGAGAACTGCTTAGTGAGTGGCACCTCTCTTACTTTTCAGACACCGATGAGTGTATCCAGTTCCCATTTGTGTGTCCCCGGGACAAGCCAGTCTGCGTCAACACCTACGGAAGCTATCGATGTCGAACCAACAAAAGGTGCAGCCGAGGCTATGAGCCCAACGAAGATGGCACCGCTTGTGTGGGTAAGTAGGGGATATTAGAAGTCCTGAATGGAGCCCACGAACAATGAAAGAGTGGGATGAGCCAGAATAAGGTCTTAGGGATTCCCTTAGGTTTAGGGATTCCTTAGGAATCCCCCATATCCAAGATGTTCTCTCTCACCTTTTCTATGAAAGGGTAAGTTGAGGGTTCCCTAGATAATATTCCCATGCAAAGTAAGCAAGGCACCCATCTCCTGGAGAAGTCATTGCCCCCCTGGCCTCTGCTTAGAAGCCTATTTCTCATTATACACACACACACTTTTTTGTTCTCATGGGAAACCCCTGTCCATGCACCATACAATGGACCAAGCCAAGAAGAGTTCGAATTCTCTCACGGTCAGGTCTTCCTCAAACTCAAACTTCCTGTCATTAAGTCAGTGATGATTCTCTTCCTACCTGGGAAATAAATTAGCTCTTTTTAACCTCTGTCTAAACTGACATTTCTCTTCTTCCTCCCCTCCTCCTCTTCCATCCCTCCCTCTATCTCTCTCTTGTTTGTTTGTTTTATCCTCTCCCATCCCCTCTGCAGCTCAAGTGGCCTTTCTAGGTGGATACCCCTCTGCTGCCATCAGAATCTCTGAGTCTCTCTCTCAGGCCTCATATCTTTTTCTAGGCCTTGGACTTTGCCTTCAGTTATATGCACTTTAATTCCCATCAATAAAGAAAGACTAACAGCCTTTGTGGAACTGAATCTCTCTCCCTCTGCCTGTTTCTCTCTCCATCCCCAGTAGATACCGCAGTGTTCCCTCCGAGTCATTGAATGGACAGCAGGGTAGCCATCTTTGAAAAGGGAAAGGGAAGTTACCAATATTTTTGTAAACAGAGTTGTTTGTGAATCCTTTCTTTGCATGTTTTCTGAGAAAACAGAAAGGGAAATTTCTCCCTCCCTTCCACCCCAAACAGCCAAGACAGTCCTCGTTTATCTGTATCAGTCCGTGTTGTAACCTTTCTCTTGTTTGTTATGATTTTGCCCTTCACAAAGATGGCTCCCAGGCGGTTGCTTGCTTCTTTGATTTGATGATGTACCATGTGCCTGCTGGTTTGGCCTGTGCTGTTTCTTCTTTGCCCACCCTGACTCCCTGGAACGGAGAACACCTTCTTGAGGGGATGGTGCTGGTGGAGGTGGCGATAGCGGCAATGACAGTGGGAGGGATAGGGTAGTTCGGTTTCTTGATGAAAAATGTTAACATTTTAATCTGCTAAGTCTTCCAGCCCCTCCCTCAGAGAACTTATGCCAATAAACTGTATGCTGGATATTAGCGCTGAGCTGGTGATGTCTGAAATACTGTCACCCGCTTGTGTTTACACCACACTTTCACCCGAAATTCCATCCTCTGAATGGTCAATAGTGCCGTTCTCTCGATGATATTTTACAGTAAAACCAAGGAAAGGGGAAGAGAAAATGGTGGGGGAGCTACAAATGACTGGCACCCAAGTAGCAGACCCGCCATGTAGGTCATTCGCCAGCCTGAAGTTGACTTAGCCCCAACTTGTGGAGAGAATGTGGGAAATCTGGGCCTCAATTTCCCTCTCTGTGAAATGGTAGGGTTGTACTAGGTAATCCTCAAGGTCATTTCTGGCTCAGATAGCCCATAATTTTTTGGCCAAGTAGGCATGCCGAGAAGCTCCAAGGTGCCAACTGGGCCACACAGAGTACAAACAACAATAGTGGCAATCTGGGTACAGGCTTGCTCCTTCTGGAAGGCTGGGGTTCAGTCCAAGGAAAAGGACTATGGAATGAGGAGATAGTGAACTTGCAATTCAATTCATTATTTATGAATAAATAATGCAACTCTATGAACAAGACATTATTCTGAGCAATGAGTTTATAGGAATTTTCCTCAGAGGAGGTGGGCAAATAGGAATACAATTCTGACTACTCCCGATTTTAGAAAGAGCCTCACAGCCGATTTTTCTTCCCCGCACTCGGGGATGCTCAGGACCAGGCTGCCTTTTGGGACTGGACCTAACACCTAGCATACTTTAATAATAAGTTTTCCTAGTGAAATCTGCCATTACCTCTCATTATTAAATTGCAGATATCTTCTGGGAGGAAGAAGGAGGGGGAGAATACAGTGCCTCGAGATATAATAAAGTCACACTTAGAAATGCAGTAAACCTTTTAAAATCACCTATTTAAGGGAGAGCTGCAATTTTCTGATATTATAATAATGATACTCAAGATAAATAATAAAATGTGAATCCCTAATAGGTATAGCTATTTTTATATTTGTAACAGTTGTTTGAATTACAAGTCTAAAACAAAAAAAAATAAAATAAAATAAAATAACCACAGCTCAACTGAATAGCGTATAGTGGCTTTCAGAAAAGCTTCCATTAAGGTACTTCTGCCTAGATATAGTATCAGAGAGCTAGAGGGGAACTTAGACCTTAGTGTCATACCCTCATTTTACATGTGAGGAAACTGAGGCCCAGAAATGACTTGCTCAAGGTCACACACTTGGCAGTCCCAGGATAAAAGCCCATGTCTTCTGCCTCCCAAGCCAATGCATGAGAAGCAGCCTCCCTCCCATATTGGCCTCCATCTCCTAATGCTTTGGGAAGCTATTGCCTCTACAGGAAGGAGTGTGTTCATTAGAGGTGAGGGGACTGGAAAATACATAAATGCAAAAGCGAAGGCAATTCCAAATGTGGCCATGCCCAGAGATTCAAGAACGCATTAGCTAGACCAAATGAAGCACTAAATTACAATGCTATCTGACATTTCTTGGACACTGGCTCCAGTACCAAAACCCCAAAGTAAACGACCAGTTCATTTATTGAAATCCACTGCCAAAAGGACCGAAAATCTCAGCAAAGTCAATCTTTAGGTAGCCTAGGTAGTTACATCAGGTTTCTGATGTATAGAAGGAATGAATAGAACAGGTGCAGGTAGCACAGTGGATTAAGAGCCATGCCTAGAGATGAGAGGTCTTGGATTCAAATCTGGCCTCAGATACTTCCCAGCTGTATGACCCTGAGCAAGTCCCTTAACCCCTATTGCCTAGCCCTTACAGCTCTTCTGCCTTGGAACCAACACTTAGTATTGATGAATAATAATTGATTAATAATTAAGGACTTTTAAAAAAGGAATGAATGTAGCAGGAAGTGTTTGAACATCAATTTTCTTTATAATGAGGTCTTCCAGTAGCTATTTGTGGGTGGGACCAGCTGACTTCCATAGAATTATTCCTGGCCCACCACAGTCCACAAGTAGAGGCAGGTGTGGGTGCCAGGGGTCTGGGTTCACACTGTCTTTTCTCAGACTGGATGATTTGACAAAATCAAAATGTACGAGGTTGGCCAGTGCCTGCCACTCAGTCAGAGGAAGAGGTGAGGTTCAGCATTCTTGTCACTACTATTGAAAGGGCCTATTTAGCACCTGTCAGCAGGCACACGGTAGGATGGGGGGGAACGGGGGTGGTCAGCTTCCTCAAAGACATTGGACATGCCTCCTCCCTTTGGATGTTTACCTTCTAAGCCAGACAACATGGGCAGAAATGGGTAAGCAGACAGCTATACAAACACTACACTGCTGCAATAAATATATAAGCCATCCTATGCAAGTTTTGTGTTTATAACTGCCAAGGAGAACTGGCATTTCTCATTCTACCTCCCTGGTAGAGTTTGGCCGTGCTTCGGTTCTGCCATATCCTGGAGGAGACTGAATGGAGGGCTCCTACCTACGACCTTCCTGTGCCCCCACTGCACCAGTAACCCCGCTCTGGAAAGGTGCCACGCTCCTGGGGCTGGGAGCTAGGGCGAGCTTCACGTGGCCTGCCAGGGGCCCCCTCCAAGGTCTAGCGCATCACATAGACCCACACGGCTGGTCTGATGCAGCCAAGCAGAAAATCCAGTTCCCCGCTCCAAACAAGGGCTTTGTTCATCTTTCCAGAACCATGCTGAAGCAGCGGACAGAACATTTAATCTTCTCAGGAAACAGGCAAAGTCTTTCCAAGCAGATTCCACACTCACACAAGCCCAGCCCCAACCCAGACACTTGGCTGGGATGACAAGCAGAATCCTACCCTCCCTAGGGTCACTTTCTATCTCTTACCACCATAGTGTGGACTCAGGCCCCAGCCTGGTCCTATCAGGAGGATGAAGCAGCGTCTCCTTGGTAACTAGCTCATCCTGCAAATAGTCAGAGAGAGGGAGGGAAGGTGGGAGGGAGAGAGCGAATGAGGGTCAGCGAACTCCACAGAGAATCCAAAACTTCACCTCAATCTTCTTCCATGAAACCTTTATAAGGTGACCGGGTTGTTCCAAGTCCTTGCCCTCTGGAGGAAATGCCATGGGGCCAGGAAATGGTTGAAAGGTCAACAAAAGAGGAGTGGATACCTTGCAACAGACACATCTTCTAGGTTTATAGCATCCTAGAGGGCGTCTAGCTCACCACCTACCTAACTGAATACCAGGAGGATCAATAAGGCCTTGCTTCTGAAATGCTGTGATTTCAGTGGAGAAAGGCACCAGAGAATTAACCAGCCCTTACTTATGCAGCACACATTTATATGTACCCACTATGAACTTGTTACTCAGTTGTGCCCAACCCACTTGGGCGTTTTCTTGGCAAAGATACTGGAGTGCTTTGCCATTTCTTTCTCCAGCTCATTTTACAGATAAGGAAACTAAGGCAAATAGGGAAGTGACTTGTCCAGGATCATACAACGAGGAAGTGTCTGAGGTCCGACTTAAACTCAGGTCTTCCTGATTCTAGGCCCAGCACTCTAAATGCTGAGCCACCCAGCTGCCTATTTTACTAAACAAGCCCCAGAAAGATTTAAACTCATAATCCTTGGTTTGCAAGACCAGTGCTCTAACATCTGAGCTATGGAGCCAGATAGGCTAGGTGCTAAACTCTTGGCAAGATACAAAGATAGATTGGGCATGGTCCCTGCCATCAAGGAACTCCAAGTCTAATTCAGCTTTTGCCTCATTGAGTAGAGAGGCAATTGTGGAAGGTAGTGGATGGAGAAATGACCTCTGAGTTGGAGATCTGGCCTTTTGTCCTTCCTCCAACACATCCTGTCTATGGCACTCGACCTGAGCAGGTCATGTTTTAGTTCTAGGTAACTCTAAGGCTTTGAAGTTGCAGAAAAGGTATTGACCTACCACGGGAGAGACCATTCTCTTCTCCAAGAATTGCTTTTTTATCAGTGTAATCCTAGGTCCATTCTCTCTCTCTATCCCTACTTGATTTGTGTTAGGATAATCTGGAAGAAGAGAGGAGAGGGTCAAGAAAATTCTTTAAATAGATAGAATATAAATGAGAGCATGTTATGTGCACCAGAGAAGACTGACAGGCCATGAAATCATCAGGAATGCAAGGAGAAGGCATTTGAGCTACACCTCAGAGACCTCGGGGCAAGGAAGCAGAGTCTTGCTTAGGAGGAGAGGAGGCAGTTTTTGGGTGGCTCAGTGGATAGGGCCTGGAGTTCAAATCTGGCTTCTGACACTATGTGACCCTGGGCAGGTCACTTCACCCTGTTTGCCTCAGTTTCTTCATCTGTAAAATGAACGGGAAAAAGAAATAACAAACCACTCCAGGAACTTTGCCAAGAAAATCCCAAATAGAGTCATGAAGAGATGAATGTGACTGAAAAAACTGAACAGCAAAAAAAGAGAATAGACATTTCCCACAGACTGATATCCTCAATCCAGGGACTCCCTGCTCTTACCACATGTTTCTGTGGCAGGGGTAGCAAGGTTCCGAGTTCTGACTCTCCTTGGACACAGGACGGAGTATGGACCATGAGCAGTAAATCAGTCACTTCTTCCTCCCTTTTACTCTTACCCCCTCCAACTAATGGAATGGACAGCCTGGGATCCAGATTTAGCATCAGCTTTGTTCTGATTCCTCAGGCACTTGGTGATGGACTTAACGTCCCATCCCTGAGCCTGGCTGACTTGAAACTTGGTGCACCATCCCTGGGGGATGAGGTGAGCTGGCAATGCATAGATTAGTTCTCAGCTTCTCCAGAAATGCCATTTCCAGAAAGAATCTTCATTAAGTAATGAGGAGGAGGGCTGGAAGGCAATGTCTGATAGAATGAAACTCTCAAAGGGGCAGGCATCTGCTAGAGCAGCTGGGCTGGGCTGAGCTGGGCTAGAGACCCAGTCTTCTAATCATGATAATGACAAGGAGTCTAACCCTGTTAGAGCTCCAATGATCTCAAAGCATTTCAGAAACAATATCACCATCCATTCTCCAAAAACAGTTGCCCACTTTATAGATGAAGAAACCAAGGTTGGCTCCTTTACAGATTCATTCATTCATTTTTTTAAACCCTTACCTTCTGTCTCAGAATCAATACTATGTATTGGTTCCAAGGCAGAGTGAGCAATAAGGGCTACTCAATGAGAGTTAAGTGACTTGCTCAGGGTCACACAGCCAGGAAGTGTCTGAGGTCAGATTTGAACCCAGGACTTCCCATATCTCTGGGCCTGACTTTCAATTTACTGAGCCACCCAACTATCCCCTATTCATTTGTTTTGACATTATCTCCAAGTATCCTCTTTTTTTTATTTAAATAAATTCTTACCTTCCATCTTAGAATCAATACTGTGTATTGGTTCCAAGGCAGAAGAGCAGTAAGGGCTAGGCAATGGGGGTTAAGTGACTTGCCCAGGGTCACAGAGTTAGGAAATGTCTAAGGCTACATTTGAACCCAGGACCTCCCATCTCTAAGACTGGCTCTCAATCCACTGAGCTGCCTAGCTACTTCCTCATTCCTTCATTTTTAAGTGTTTGCTATGTGACAGGCACTGTACTAGACCCTGAAATGAAATACTCCCTACCCTCAAGAAGCTTCCATTCTATGGCAGTGGGGTAGGAATTATGGTGGATAAAAACATCAACACAGATAACTAAATAGGAAATGTACACAAAGTGAATATAAGGGAATTTCCAGGGAAGAGGAAGAAAGGCAGGAATGTCCTACACATGGATTTAGGGTTCCAGACCAGGGTTTTAAAGAAAGGAAGGAAAGCCCTGACTGAAGCAAAGGCTGTGCCCAGGTGGGAGGGAGATGATAAGGCTGGGAGCTGCTGCTACAGGAACCCTAGCTTTGAGTCTGAGAGTCTGAATTAACAAATTGTTTCCAGCAACCACCTGCTCTTTCCCAAACATGTCCCAGAACCATGGCGGCTGCCTCCCTCCCTCTCCCAGGCTGAATCTCTCCACTCTTACCTCCCTCACTTCTCCCTGGTGGATTGCCCCAGAGGTGACACAAATGAGGCTCTCTCCTCTTCATTAGAAGAGATTTCACCCCAGCTCTTCCAGAAAGTAGCTAAGTAATGGCTCTCCCTTCCTCCACCCTGTCAGAGATAGCTTTCCTTTGGCATCAGGGAAGAAAACCTGGGAGTCCAGAGAGAATGGGGTCATAAGCAGGGGGACACTTGGAAGCCATCCTTTCTATCCCAAGGTGCCAAAGTGTGGCTTATTGGATAAAATATGCCTTCTTTGCAATGGCTCGGAACACTATTCATCCACTGAGAATTGCAATCCCTATCTGAATCTATCCATTTGCCTGCCTCTCTGTGAGACTAATTGCATCCATCTCTCTAGCCATCTAGACATCTATCTCTTGCCTCTGCCTCCTTACACCCATCAGTCATTTCCCAGCAACCAGCTTTCCCTGCATCTATCCATCCATTCACCTGTCCCCTAGGAATGACTGGTAACTTCTAGGGTACTTCTCCGGCCAGCTCCTCAGTTACAGGCTCCTCAGTCAAAGGTCAGAAGGTGTCAGGGCAATAGGACCTTTTCCCGGGACTAAACAATTCTCATTCTCCTCTTCTCATAGAAGATGATCCTTGTGGGTGGCATCTAAGTGGATTGAAAACCAGGCCTGGAAATGGAAGGACCTGTGTTCAAATCTGTCCTCAGACATATCCTAGCTGTGTGACCCTGGGCAAGCCACTTCACCTGTTTGCCTGGGAGGCAGCTAGGTGGCTCGGTGAATAGAGTGTTGGATCTGGAGTCAAGAAGATGAGTTCAAATGTAACCTCAGATATTTATTAGCTCTGTGATCCCGGATAAGTCACTTAACTTCTGTCTTCTCATTTTTAAAATGGAGATAATAACAGCCGGAAATTCCCAAAGGTTGTTGTGAGGATAGAATGAGATTTTTGTAAAGTGCTTGCAAACCTTAAAGTGATATATAAATGCTACTACTACTCTTATTATTATTAGCCTGAGGGTTCTTAGCTTTTTGTGGGGGGGGAAAGCCTACAGACCCCTTCTCAGAACGATGCCTTAATTAGTAAAATGAATTACATGAGATTACAAAGGAAACCAATTATATTGAAATATGGTTGTCAAACTATTTCATGGATTACACACACACACACACACACACACACACACACACACACACACACACACACACACACACACTTTGCCCATTCACCAGCTCCTTTATTTCTTTCTCACGGTCTATGGGAATTTTTTCTTCAAACAATGAATAATCAGCCGGCAAGTATTGATTAAGCCCCTACTGTGTGCTAGGCATTATGCTAGGTGCTTGGAATACAGACACAAAGATTGAAAAGATCCCTGCTTACAAGGAGTTTACATTAAAACAGGGGAGGTGACAAGCACAAATAAAATATATTCAACAAAATTTATGAAGTTAATAAACACAGAGCTAAAAAGGAGTTAAATAAGAGGTATTATGGGAAGGAGGGACCTAACCGTTAAAGGGACCAACAAAGCCTTCATGCAGAATAGGTCTGAGCTATACCTTAAAGGAAGAAAGAGAATCTATGGATTAGATGTAAGTAGGGAGTATATTTCAGACATGGGAGTTGGATAGTACAAATTATGGAAACAGGAAATAGAGTGTCATGAGGAACAGAGACAGACAGACAGAGAGGAGGGAGAAAAAAGGGAGGGGAGAGAGAGAGAGAAAGAGAGAGAGAGAGAGAGAGAGAGAGCAAGCAGTCTGGCTGGATCAAAGAGAGGAGGAAGGCATAAATTTCCAATAATCTTCCTTTTCTTTCCCTCCCTTTTCCTTCCTTCCTCTCCCCTCCCTTCCCTTCTCCTTCCTTTCCTTTCCTGAACTAAGGCAATATCTGTGTAAACAGAAAGAATCACTCAAATGCCTACTAGATGTCAGGCACTGGGCTAGAAACTGGGACTAAATGTATAAAGAGAAATGCTGCCTCCATGCAGTGGACTTATATTCTCATTAAGAGCTTCATACACTACATCATTGTCTTGGGTGCTTCCTTCTCTTTCTTTTTACCCCTCCTTAATATCATGAATTTAGAGCAAGAAGGAATTTTATAGGCTGTCCAGCCCAACCCCCTCATTTTACAACAGAAAAAAATGAAGTCAAAGAGGCTATATAAGGACAAGGTCTTTTTTACTTGTAAGGAGCAGAGGCAGAATTTGAACCCAGGGCCTATGAGTCCAAACACTGACTCTTACCACCATACTTTAACTGCTTCCAAGTCTCCTCCCTGCCTCCCCTAAAGGTCTGCTTTCAGGGAGCATGCTGAAGGCTGCTGGCTGGGGCCCCGTTGTATTGGGATGGCTGCTTATGGCCAGCCTCGCCTGGGTGGCCGGAGTGAAGGACAAGATGAGGCTGTGGGAAGGTTCCCATGGTTCCATGAACTTGAAGCTATTGCCCACAGCGCAGGAGGGATGGGGATGGGTGATTTAGCTTTCCAGTGGCTTAATATAGTAACCGGTGCCTCTGCCTCCCTCTGGCCGACTCCTCTCTAAGAGGCACATTGCCTTAGGGTGTTGGGTACCTCAGAGGGCTGCACAGGAGTCTCTTCTTGGCAGCCCGTTCTCCCACTCTCCCTACCCTTCCCTCGCTCCTCTCCATTCCTCCCTCAGCTCTCCTCTCAGATGGTGCTTAGTAGCCAATCGCGTTTCCATCCCAGGAATCAATAGCGTCTATTACTCTAGAAAAACTAACGATGTCAGGCACCTGAAAGAATCCTCTATCCGTGTGTCTGTACAGTATTTGCTCATGTGCTTCTCTCTGGCTCTGCCCGGGAGCCAATCCAGGCAAGGCTGGATTCTTTGTGTCTGGCTCCACGAGCACCGTGCAGCCTCCTCAAAGCTGTCTTTGAATCTCTGCTCTGGGACCCAAATGAGCGCCTCCACACGCTCCCATAAATAACCCCTCTTTGATGAGGTCCCAGATAGATCTGCCTTTCAATGAATTCCACCTTCCAGCAAATGTTGGGGCGACGGCACCACCTTGAATTCATGATCCGTGGAAAGAGCCCCGGTTCTGGAAGTAAAGAATGTGAGTTCAAATTCTCCCTCTGACAATTACCACTTGCCTGACCTTGAGCAAATCACATTCAAGGTGCCCATGTTTGAGAAAGGTTGAGGACTCCCTGATCCAGAATTAGTTCAAGCAGCGCCACCTTCTACACTAAGCAGTTCTTGTTTTCCCCAGCTACTAATGCCTTCCCCCTCAAAAAAAAAAAAAAAACTCCTCAATTTATTTTATATGTACTTATATAAGCATATGTTGCCTCCCCTAAGAGAATGTGAAGTTCTTGAGAGCAGGAATTACTTCCATTTTATTTAGGACTTAGCACAGAGCCTGACACAAAGTAGGTACTCAATAATTGCTTGGTAATTGATTAACGGATTGTTTATTATAGAAGCATTGTGTTATAGCAAATAAAGTGATAACCTTGGAGCCAGGAAGACCTGGGCTCCTGTTTTATCTCTGACACTTATGAGCTGTGTGACCCTAGGCAGTTTGCTTATCCTCTCTGAGCCTTGGGAAACACCCTAAAATTGATCTAAGTCACAGATGAGTGATTTGCTTCGGGAATGGATGAGATCTGCTTGGTGAAAGGAGTCCCCATATTGATGAAATGGCAGCTTCTTTGTTTATTTACATATTTTCATCGTTACTATTTTCAAAGCATTGAGACTTAACACTGTAGCAGAGTGAGTGTCCAAACTCAGCACCTCCTCATTACTCGGCACTGTTCCTGTTCTGTCTGTAGTCATGCATGTCATTCTTCCATTCTTCCACACTCATTTAAATCCACTCATCTCCTTGTTACATGGAAGGACTTTCATTTTGTAAAGGAAAGGAGGGAGGGAGGGAGAGAGAGAGAAGGAGGAGGAGAGGAGAGGAGGGAAGGGGAGGAGAGGAAAGGAAGGGAGGGAGGAAGGAAGGAAGAAATGAAGGAAGGGAGGGAGGAAGGGAGGGAGGGAGGGAGGAAAAAAGGAAGAAAGGAAGGGAGACAAAAAGGAAGGAAGGAAGGAAGGGAGAGAAGGAGAAAAAAGGAAGGGAGGGAGGAAGGAAGGGAGAAAAAAAGGAAGGAAGGAA
>NC_058131.1:648592588-648644510 GCF_016433145.1 Gracilinanus agilis | reverse complement strand
AGGAAAGGAAAGGAAAGGAAAGGAAAGGAAAGGAAAGGAAAGGAAAGGAAAGGAAAGGAAAGGAAAGGAAAGGAGGAAGAAGGGAGGAAAACAATTTATCATAAATACACTATATGCAAAGCCCTTATACTAAGCACTGGAGATAAAAACAGAAAACCAGAGATAGTCCTGGCTTTCAAGGAGCTCACATTCTAACGGGGAAGATAAAAATATGAAATGTTTCTGCTTCACATCTTATAGGAAAATCCCATGTTCCTTAGGGGTGAAGTGGCAAAATAGATGTAAATGCTTCTTGTTTAATGTCATACCCACAGATAAAGTTGTTTCTGATGCTGGACGACTTGACAGTGCCAAGGACTTTGGTGGCAAGAGCTTTGTTTTCCAAGTTTTCTGTAGCTGTGATGGCAGTTGCCAAGCCACATCTCCACTCAAATGATGGCTATAGGGCCAAACTAGAAGCTTACCATTCCCAAGGCTCTTAAGTTCAGAGTCCTAGGCTGTCTCTATCAGAGTCTAAAGAGGAGTGGTAGTCAAAGTAGTTGCTTAACATGCCAAGTGCATGCCACCTTCTGTCTCTCCTTCAAGCTATCCTACTGTTTCAGCTAGGCTGACTTACCCACCCCATAACTGGTGGTTGGTTGCCACTTGGTGAGGATGACTGGCCCCCTGACTAAAGGGATTGATCTCTTAGATAATGGTTGCAGGGGATGGGCCAGAATCAGAACTGATGGCCTGGGTAGAATAACCACTCTCAGAGGTCTTGAGCATAGTTACTCACAGGTTCTCCTTGGAGAGGTAAAGGAAGAAGGGACAGAATTGCTTTTATGGTGGACTCTAAGACAAGAAGATACATCATTTCATGGGACATTTGATCATTTTATATAGCAACACTCATGGTAAATATTTACAAAAATACTACCACAAAACCTATTCACACACAATTTGTTGCAGATCAAGCAACAGAGGGGTTCTATGAAGAACAGAAAACAGCAATGCCTTGAATTTGAATGAGATGACACCAAATCAAACAGAAACAAGGACGTTGGGAGGAGAGGTCAGTTTTTAGGGAATGATTAATTTGATTTTAGATCCCTTGAATTGGAGATACCAGAAGAATGTACAGGAGTTGTCCAACAGGCATTGGAAGTTACAGGACTGCAAGGCAGCTAGGTGGCTCATTGGATAGAGAGCCAGACCTAGATATGGGAGGCCACTTCCCAGATGTGTGACTGTAGGCAAGTCACTTAACACTCCCTGCCTAGCCCTTACCACTCTTCTGCCTTGGAACCAATACTTAGTATGGGTAAAGGTTTTTTGTTTTGTTTTTAGTTAAAGGACTGGAGTTCAAGGCAGATATCTGGGGTAGGTGGCATACATTTGGACTGGTCTCTGCATAGATGTGATTACTGAGGCCATGGGAGAGAACATCAGGGGAAAAGTAAAATAAGTAAAAAAAATTAAGTAAGAAAAGGGAAGAGAACTGAGGATAGAGGCTAAAAGTGTACATGAATGTGCACGCACACACACATCTGCTACAAGTCAGGAGTGGGTAGAAGAAAGATGCAGGAGGAAAGGGGTCAAGAAACAGTAAGACAAATAGGAGATTCAAGAGAAATCAGTATCTCTAAATTCAAGGAAGGAGTGACTGCTCAACCAACATTTCTTTTCTTTTGTTTTTTGTTTGTTTGTTTTGTTTTTTAAACCTCACTTTCTGTCTTCTTGGTTCCAAGGCAGAAGTACATTAAAGGACTAGACAACAGGGGTTCAATGACTTGCTCAGGGTCATCCAGCTAGGAAGTGTCTGAGGTTGAATTTGAACCCAGGACCTCCCATCTCTGGGCCTGGCTCTCAATCCACTGAGCCACCCAGCTGTTCCTCAACCAGTGTTTTTTGAATAACTGCTACATGTAAGCCATTTCAACTGAGTTCAATTTATATTTCTTCTAAGTGCAAACCTCCACAAAGGGTAGCAAGATGATAAAGGATCTGGAAGCTATTCCATATGGGGAGGGAGGTAGCAGCTATAGATGATTCATCCGAAAAAGAAAAAGCAAGGAACGGATAATTGCTCTGGGCTGGCTGTTAAAAGTCCAAGGAGTGCAAGAAAGAATGTTGACAATGAAATTAAAATGACAATTCCAGAGATCCAAGAACTGTTCACAGTTCGAGTAGGCTGCCTTAGGAGTCCAGGAGCTTTCTGGCCCTCCCTGGGACTGGCCACAAAGAGATAGCCATCATTAGGAGGATGTTACAGGACCTTCCAGACTAAAATTCTCTGCTTCTCTGGCAGCTTCCTATTCCTCAAGGATAAATATTGGTTGGACCTAAAATTAATGTCACACACTGATCAGTGTAGACAAAGGGTTATTATTGTGCATCCTTCATTTTCAGAGAGGACCAATGACATCACAGGTTGATGTCTCCACTTGCCAGTGAATTGGATTTAAGTGAGGCAGAACTGCCCAAAGCTCTCTCTTCCAGAATCATCCAAATCCAGTGGCAAGACAAAAGTCAGGATGAGGGGTGATGGTCCAGGGTGCGGTGGATAGCCTTGGCTTCTTCGATGTCTAACCAAGCTCTGAGTACTCCACAGAGTCTGCTGCAACTGCCCTCATGGCTGCTGGAACAAATTATCCTCACCCATCCATTCTGCGGGGAGAAGTCTTCACACCATGTACATAGAATTATTTATTCTTTTTATTTATTTATTTTAAAGTATTTTTCCATGGCTATATGATTCATGTTCTGTCCCTCCCCTCTTCCCTCCTCCCCTCCTGGAGTTGACAAGCATTAGAATTCTATATTCTAAGGCACCTCTGACTGATGGTTCCCAACCTTTACTACAGTCATGGATCCCTTTGACAGACGGGTGAAGCTTATGGACCCCTTCTCAAAATAATTTTTTAAATATTTAGAAGACAAAATACATGCAATTACAAGGGAAACCAATTACAATGAAATATAATTGTCCAAATATTTTTAAAACAAGTTCATGGTTAAGAACCTCTGCTCTAAGGAAATCACAGGATCCAAGAACCATGGAGCTGGCAAGGCTCTTAGGTCCCAGAAAGGTGAAGGATCATTGCTTTGGAGCTGAAAGGGATCTGGGAGGCCATCTAGCTCAACCATCCCATTTTCCAGATGAACAAATAGAGGCCCAGAGAGGTTAAATAATGTTCCCAATGTCCCATAGCTGGTTCCAAACCAAGGTCCTCTGACTCCAAATCCTGGGTGCTTAGAGTGGGAATGAGGGTACCCTGAGCTTTAACTTGCTTGTCTTTGGGGAAATCGCCTGCCTTCTCTGCATATATATTTCCTACCCCCCAGAGAGTCATAGGGATGATGGGGACAGTCCTCTCCTTAGCAGCTAGGTACTCTGTAAACTTGGGGGCACATCTCCAGCTGCAGTGCCTCATTTCACCACTCAGTGGCACCCCGCACTCTGGAAATCCCCTGGCTTGCATTCTCCCTCTGGACAAGATATACAAACTAGGGTTTGGGAGCTCAGTGGAGCTGAATCCCAGGAGTCCCTCAGAGGCTTAGATGGTCCTTCCTGAAAGATGTGTGTGCCTGGGACAACCTGTCCTGGAATCTGACTCAGTGGCCACGAGGACTTGGCCAAAGCGGAGGGACTTCAGGAGACATTGTTTTGGAGAAGTGGGTCCCTTCTCTCAGTATATACTGCTTTGTGGATCTTCTTGGGCAGTACCTGGAGTCAGAAGGGACTCAGGACTAATACATCCTAGTGATGTGACCATGGCGAGGTCCTAAATCTTCTCTGAACTTCTATTTCTGCTATCTCAGTAATAGCCACGTTGGGCAAAGTATTTATCCTGTCTGGGTCTCAGTTTCCTATACGGTAAAATGAGGGGATTGGATTTAATGCTCCCTTCCTGCACTAGAGCTGGGTCCTGTGATCTTACCAGATAATGACACCTGGTGTACTTACCTCCCAGGGTTGTTGTCAGGATAAAATAGATAATGTGCATAAAGCACTGTGAACCTTAAAGCAATTATCATTATCTCCCAACTGATGATGGAAAAGGCAACTGGCAGGAGACCCCAGCCCAGACTCAGGCTCTTATCTAAGTCTCTAAGTCAGGTGTGATAGGTGGATTGTTCTGTACCAATTAGACAAGCATAACAGCCTCATTCAGAAATTCAGCAATAAAAAGAAGTTAAGATCACGCATTAGAACCATTAGGGATTGTAAATTTCATCCTATCCAGCTCTCATTTTAACAGATGAGGAACCTGAGGCACAGAAAGGATCGTTTAGGATCATAGATTTAGAGTTGGAAGGGTCCTTACGGGTCTTTTAGTCCAACCCTTTCTTTTTGCAGATGAAGAAACTGAGGCCCAAAGAGGAGCAATAACTTTCCCAAGACCACACAGGGAGTAAGTGATACAGCCAGGATTTAAACCTCTGTCATCATAACACTGTACTGTCTCTCCTACCACCTACTATGTGCAACTGCTGCAGGTAATACAAAAAAACGATGGAACAGACTCATAATCAACAATTCAATTATTCATTTCAACTCAGAAAATATTAAAAAATCTGCGCAGTATGTACAATTCTTTTTTTTAAACCCTCACCTTCCTTCTTGGAGTCAACACTGTGTATTGGCTCCAAGGCAGAAGAGTGGTAAGGGTAGGCAATGGGGGTCAAGTGACTTGCCCAGGGTCACACAGCTGGGAAGTGTCTGAAGTCAGATTTGAACCTAGGACCTCCTGTCTCTAGGCCTGACTCTCAATCCACTGAGCTACCCAGCTGCCCCCAGAATGTACAATTCTTAATGAGTAGCATAATAGGAGGAGACTGGTTTCTCCATTGGCATGAATAGGCATATGGCCCTACATCTTTTCTATGAATATGAAGCATAAAGTTCAATATTGATCAGCCTACATTGGATCCTACTAGTCTTTCTCTTTTCTCCCTCAACAGGCTCTATCTGCAGGCTCCACTTAAAATGATACCCTCATGCTCATTATTTCCCCTCCTCTAGAAGAAAGAGCTCCAGAGAGAGTGACAAGGGCTAGCCAGGTATCAGGATGTTGGATTTGTTCAAAGATTTTTTTTTCTATTAATTCGGCCAATTTATGGAACAAGATTACCAGAACCTACAGTTGTGGAGTCTTGGGGTTGGGGATAAATTGCTATCCCTTTCCCCTCTCCAGTCTGAAACTCCTCATCCTGTGAATCCTGGAAAGCTGTCAGTCCAAGGACTAGTAGGTACCATATGGGGTTGTGAGGGATCTATTGTGGCTGAAAGACGCCAAAAGCTTTGTCTATCGCCTTCCCCAAGAGTCTTTTCCCTGACATAAATAATTATATCTCTATCTGTGAATGTTGACAAAGAAAAACATGAATAACTAATTTGAAGAAAGGATAAGAGACAGAGCAATAAGAATGAAAGCACTCTCTGACCCAGGAGGGCTACACATGGAAGCTGGATGACCACTTCTAAAAGATAATCAATCAATGCTGGATTTGTTTATCAAGTGTCTACTATATTCCATGCACTGTGTTAAGCTCTGAGGATTCAAATAGAAGAATGAAGCAATGAAGAGTCAGGCACAAATAAAAACCCATATAGCATAAAAATAAACACACAACATGTGTATAAAGAGGTAAAATACAATGTAGTCTGAGAAGAAGGGAACTAATCATTGGAAGATCGTGAAAGGTTTCATCCATAAGCGGATATCTTAGCTTTATTTTATTTTGTTTTGTTTTGTTTTATTTTTAAGCTATATGTTAGAATCAATACTGTGTATTGGTTCCAAGATAGAAAAAGCTAGGCTATTGAAGTTAAGTGACTTGCCCATGGTCACACAATTAGGAAGTATCTGAGGTCATATTTGAACCCAGGTCCTACTGACTCCAGAACTCTCCGAGCCACCTATGCATTCCATGAATTTACATTCTAATGGAAGAAACAAGCGCACATAAAAAACCACATAAGCAGAAAAATAACGTGATTATATCCCATGTATACAAAGAGGGGAGACTCAATGTTATTTGGGAATAAGGGAACTAATCATTGGAGAATCGTGAAAGGTTGTATCCAAAAAATGGTATCTTAGCTTCATTTTAAAAGGAAGAAAGGGGCTCTGCGGGGTTGGGGTAAAAAGGGAATTCATTCCAAGTTTGGGGAACTACCAGTGCAAAGGCATGGAGATGGAAGATGAAGTGCAGTATATGAGGAACAGTGAGTAGTTCAGTTTGAGTCAGAGAGGAGGGAACACAGTGTCCACTGAGACTGGAAAAATAGGTTGGAGCCATACTGTGGAGGGCTTCCAAATATTTTATACGAGAAGTAAATGGAAAATAATTGGAGTTAGTTAAGTAGGGGAGGCACATTGTCAGATCTGCTCTTTGGCAGTCATGTGTGGGATTGACTGAAGTGGTGAGAGACTTGAGGGAGGAAGACCTCAAAAAAGACTGTTTCGGCAATCTAGACCAAAAGCAATGAGATTCAGAACTAAGGTGGTATCCCTTGTGAATGGAGAGAAGAGATCAAAGGTGAGAAATGTTGTCAAGGCAGAAACAGCAGAAGTTGGTAGCTGATCAGATACGTGAGGGGAGGAGTTAAGGAAAGATGATGCTAAGACTGCACACCTGGGACACTGGGAGAATGATGGTGCCTTTGACAGAAATATGGAAGTTTGGAAGGAGGGAGGGTTTAGGGGGGAAAGATAATGAATGCAGTTTTATAGATTCTGAATTTAAGATGTCTCTGGGAAATCCAGTATGAAATGTCCAATAAGCAATCTAGGACTGAAGCTCTGGGGAGAGATAACAGCTGGAGGATCAGGAAAGGCTTCATCCCAAAGATGATATTTGAGCTTCGTTTTAAAGGAAGAGAGGGACTCTCCACAGACACATATATATTTATTTATGTTTTATATGCCTATATTTGTACATGTATGTATATAGACATATGTGTGTCCCTGTATACATATTTGTGTATATGCATTAGATAGAGACCAGATAGATAGATAGATAGATAGATAGATAGATAGATAGATAGATATTAGATAGATAGATATTAGATAGATAAAGATATAGACACAGAAAAACAGTCAGAAAGACGGACAGACAGATAGAGATAGACTCAGATTAGATGGCTATATAGACACAATCAGATAGATAGATAGAAAGATAGATAGATAGATAGATAGATAGATAGATAGATAGATAGATATTAAATAGATAGACATAGACACAGATAAACAGTCAGAAAGACAGACAGACAGATAGAGAGACTCAGACAGACAGATTAGATATATAGACACAGTCAGATAGATAGATAGATAGATAGATAGATAGATAGATAGATAGATAGATAGATAGATCAATAGATAGGCAGGCAGGCAGGCAGGTAAGTAGGTAGGGAGGTGATGATTTGCACTGAATAGATAGGCAATGATAGGCAATAGATAATGAATTAGGAAGAAATCAAAGGACTACATTGATGCAGAGAAGTCCCAGCTGACTTTGGATAATAAATTGGAAATACACCCAGTCAGCACAATTGTGAGACTTCCTACAGTTTCATTCAGTGGCTTATGGGTGGAACTAGAAGTGGTGGATGATGGGAGTAATACAAGGGTGAGAGATTTGACAACATAAGAATGGCAACAGGGCAAAGAATTTAAGAGCTAAAGAGAGTGCAGAATTGAAATAACTAACTAGTAGGTTGAGATAGGAAAGGGAAGAAAGTAAAGCCGGTATAAGAGTGATGGCCTGAAAAAAGTATTGAGGAGTAGGAGGAATAGAAGTCTTGATGGGAGCAAAGAACAGGTGTAGGTGGAGTAGAATACAAAAAGTGGAATAGGGGAAGGAGGTTCTGTTCAGAGAGGGGAAATGTCAAAATTTCCCATAAGAGAAGTAGAACACTTGTGGATGATAGCAAGATCTAATGTGAGGCTATGCCTCTGTGTGATTTAGATGGAGTGAAAGTCTTGGGATTTAAGAAGGTTGAAGAAAAGGTAATTTAGGAAGTTGTAGAGAGCATCTCCATCATGGGTTCTTAACCACAGGTCTGTGAACTTGGGTTTTTTTTTAAAATATTTTTGATAATTGCATTTTAACACAGTTGGTTTCTTTTGAAATCTTCTGTACTTTATTTTATGCAGGGTCCACAGGTTTCACCAAACTGTCAAAGGAGTCTGTGATACAAAAAAGGGTTAAGAACCCCTGATCTGCATGGATATTAAAGCCTCTGGTATAAGGAGAGATTTGTGAGATCATAGATCTAGAAGCCATCTTATCAACATTCATCCATTCTCTTTTCTATTCCTATCACATTAGTCCAGATTCTCATCACCTAATATCTGGATAACTGTTTTATTCTTCTAACTGATCTCTCTCCATGCATATGGGCATGCACTTGTGGAAATGGCTTTTCCTTGAGCTAGCTACAGTCCTTCAGCAGCTCCCCATATTACCAGTTGCATACATCTGTGACAGACCTGGGTTAGGGTCTGGGAAGGTTACCCAAATCTGATGTTATTTCTACTACACCAAATTGCTTGACCTGTCGGTGAAATCTGTTGTCCTACAGTCTGTCTATTTTCCCTGAACAGAAGCTCTCAATAGATATTTCTATAATAGGAGACTTTCCATCTAGTTATAATCACCAAATTCTAGACTTTGCCCCTTTTTTCCCTTTTTACCCTACTACTTTCTCACTATGATTTGTGGCTCTAGATCAGAGAAATACTAATATAACAGATTTAACCCAGGGACAGAACATAGGTGCACAGCCTTGTTGGCCCCAGGACCAACCCAACTGGACTAAACCCATGATTCCTGCTTCCTTCTATACATCCTGCCTGCCCTAGTCCACAAAACAGGGTGGCACCATATAAAGAACAAATCTGTGTTAGAGAGGTTGGCAGTCCTGGCTGAATTTTACCCAGGACTTAGCCTGAACCTATCAAGGTTAGAAAACATCCGTCAAATAAACAGGACCAATTGCTCTCCTCTTTCCCTGCCTTTGCAGAGAAGTGTCAAAAGCTTGGACTTCCCCAAAGACTATTCAGCAAATACCCTCCTGTTCTTTAGGAGTACCTACAAACCCAGGAAATGCTGTGAGTCATTTTAGCCAGACATGGCTAATAGATGTGGCTCTGGGGCAGGGGTTACTCCCCAAACCCAGCCTTGGAGACTACTGAAGGACAATCTCCATAGAAGGTGAATGAACCCATAGAAGCCAGGGCTAGAAGGGGCCACTGAGTTCCAGACCAACCCCCTCAATTTAAAGACTAAGAAACCAAGAGGCAGAGAGATGAATTCATTTGTCCAAAGTAGTTAAGTGGCCAGGCTAGATTTCCAAAGTATTCTAGGTCTTCTGACACCCAATCCAGTGCTATTGCCATTATCTTCCAAAGTAGGAGAGGGTATCCCAGGTATCTAGGTATCATGGTGGATAGCATGCTATACCAGGAAGACCTGAGTTCAAATGTGGTCTAGGTTTGGGGGAAAGTGCAAATGAGATAATATTCATAAAGTGCTTGGCATATAGTAAGTGCTTAATAAATCCAGCTTTCTCTTTCCTTTTTTCCTTCCTTTTCTTCCTTCCTAGAGTTTGCCTATTGCCTGAACAGAGGCAGTAGATCTTTCTATACCAGGAAACTTTGCATCCAGGTATAATCACCAAATCTAAACTTTGTTATGTCGTTGTACTCCAATGTGTTCTCATTGGGTATTTTTTGCCCCTATCCTGTCAACTGACGTATGTGACTTTGTCATGAAAAGAACTCTTTGAAAACAGCTGAGGTGGCTCAGTGAATTGAGAACCAGGTCTAGAAAGAGGAGGCCCTGGGTTCAAAAGTGGCCTCAGACACTTCCTAGCTGTGTGACCCTGGACAAGTCACTTAACCCCCATTGCTCTAGCCCTTACAACTCTCCTGCCTTGGAACCAATACACAGTACTGATTCTTAGATGGAAGGTAAGGATCATCCTAAAAAAATAACTCTTTCCAGAGGATTCGGGCAAACTTGTTTCTTCCCTAAGACAATTAGGGCTCCATCCTAGTTAAAAAGTAGATTGTAGGGGCAGCTAGGTAGCACAGTGGATAGAGCACCAGTCCTGGAGTCAGGAAGACGTGGGTTCAGATCTGACCTCAGACACTTCCTAGTTGCGTGACACAGAGTAAATCACTTAACCCCAGTTGCCTAGCACTTGCTAGGTAAGAGTTTAAAAAAAGTGGATTGTAAATTCCTGAAGGGCAAAGACCCTGCCTTGTTATCATTACATGATGAATAAGAGACATATTATTACAGGGGAAGAACACAGGCCCCCACATCAAAAGAACCGCTACTTAATTTCCACGTGGTAATAGGTAAGTCAGAGCTTTGTCATATGAGCTGGTGTCTAGTCATGCTTCCTCTACTCTTTACTAGAGCATCAGTTGTTCACTTTGAGTGTAAGATTTTAAATTAATCCTATTAAATTAAAAACCTATTCCATTTGGCCCATTGTAGTCTATCAACATTGGTGCATATTCCTCTCCAGTCACAAGAGATATCATGATTTCAATGAAAAGTACTGGATTGGAAGATTGAGGACCAGAATTCAAATCCCAGCTCTGTCCCTTTGTTTAACCTTGAAAAACTTATTGAACCACTCTGGGCCTCATTTTTCTCACCTTCAAAATGAGGACATTGTACTAGATGACTTCAAGTTCTAAAACTATGATCCCCATGGCCTTGGTTTTCAAGTCTCAGATCCTAGAGTTCTTAGCTATATGGCTACCTACGAGTCCCTTAACCACTCTGAGCCTGTTTTCTCATCTGTAAAGTGGGAGTAACAATATCTACCTACATTATGAGGCTACTTAAACATTATATAAATATGAGTTATTGTCATTACTTATTCATATAATAACAGTGGCTATCACAGAGGATAATGAAGAAGAATATGGTGGATATGAGCAGCCTACAACATGTAACCAATGAAGAACTTCAAAGGAGAATAGTAGAAAAAGATGTCAGTAGGGAGAAATAAGAGAGGAAGCCCATGGACTGGTCATGTAGCAAAGAACAAAGGATAAAAGATGAACAGCAAAACAGCACTCCACTGGTGTCTTCCAGATGTCAGGAGGAATCAAGAAAAGTCTCCCGCTGGTTGGGTGACTCCTCCAAGACAAACTCATGGAAGCCCATAAGCAAGAATCACAGTGGATTTGGAATCTGTATCCCCAGAGGGGGTAGCCAAATCAATGAGATCATAGATCCATTTGAGTAATTATTAACCCAATTATTATTCATAAAAAGGGCACCCTGCACATAGTAGCTACTCAGTAAATATCTTTTGAATGAAGTCATTACTTCATTAGCTTCCTATACATAAGTACAAAACAGGAGCCAGGTCTAACCTGAAGCAGCTAGTTTGGGGAGATGAGCAGGGCTCAAAAGCAGTCAGGGGATGAAGGGTGGTAAGGAGAGGGGAAAAAAAGGGAGTTGGGGGATACAGAAGGTAGAAGTGGGAGGGAGAGAGACAGAAGGGGAGGAGGGGAGAGAGACAGAGAGAACAGAGGAGAGGGATGGGATATAGAGGACATTAGCTTACTTCAATCAAAATTTCCCAAATGTCTGTGTTTTGAATCAAGGACATCGAGTCTAATATTGGCTCTGCCCTGATGACGTATGTGAATGATAAAGTTATGGAAACAATTCATATGCGTGTATATATTTTTGTATTGAGATATAAATAGGTAGATAGGCAAGTAGATAGTTTCACAGCATACAATGCACCAGTCTTTTGTCTCAGGATCTTGTGTATGTAGATAATGTTTTAGTCTAAAAAGTGCCAGTCGTGTCTCTCAGTCACCTGGCTCCAAATGACAGAATACTCATTTCTCCATGGCTGTTCGACTCCTCCTCGTGGCTACAATGTAAGAGGAAGGCACCTGCCATGATGTGAAGAGCCTTTTGGCTACCATAGCGGAGGAAGGGACACAAATTTCAAGGTCAAGCAGGTCCTTTTATTGGTTAAAAACAGGAGGTTTTTGTTCTTCATGCATGGACATCCTTAAGGTAGGTGGAGATACATTGGTTTTAAATAAGGAACACTGCCACAAAACCAGAAAATACATTAAGAAACAAGCTGGGCCAGAAATGGCCAAATCTGCTCTTCTTATCCCTGTGGTTCAGGTGAGACAAGCCATAGTCACCTAGCCCTGACTATCTCTGGTCACAGCAGCCTGGAATGGTCTATTGACCAGGGCAGAAATGTCCATGTGGCGTTCCTCTGTTGGCAGAAACTGAATCCATCCTTCTTTTGAACTTTGGAGAATTCCTGGCTGGTTCTTTATGACCTGCTTCTTCACACACACCCCCATCATGTGTATGTGTGTGGTTTGGGGTGGGGGGGCTGGATTTAGAGGGGGCTGAGTTCCCAGTTTCCTACTGGCCAGACTATAATCTTCTTCAGTTTCCTTGTGTCTCAGCTTTGGGGGAGATGCTCCCTGGTTTTTGTTGCTACAGGAACTGCGGGTTAGAGTTTGCTTTTTCTCTAGCCAAGTGGCACTTACAGCAGCATAGCTGGGAATTCCCCCCATGGGAAAGCCAGGTCCTTGGCATGCCAACAGGCAAAGCCCCAATTATCCAGCCAATGTCTTCAGATGCAATGGTTTCTTAGAAGGTGGCTGGGAGGGCCACTGATGCCACACCATGCTGATAGTTCCCAACTCAGAGCCATCAGACAGGGGAATAGAGAAGAACCACAGCTTTTGTGGTGGACTAAAGGGAGAGTGTGTAAATAGTATAATCTTCCAGTGGCATAACTCCAATAGTTTGAAGCTGCCCTCCTGGAATCTGATTCCCTTCCCTTCCTTTCTACAGAGTAGAGATTAGGGTCTGGGAAGGAAGAAGCCCCAGTAACAGGAGAGAAACTAGAAGTAATAGCACCTGGCATGGCAGCCCCTAGTCAAGAAGGGTAAGATCCCAGCCCCACAGCTATTTACTTACACAAGAATATAGGAGCGGGAGTGGGGAAGAGGGGAAAAGTCACTGACTTATGAAACTAAGACATGTCAGGGAAAAGACAGTCTAATAATCATAGGCAGAGCACCAGGAAGCCTGCCTGTAAGAAGGGACATATAGTCTCAGGCACTACAGCGGTCCCTCTATGCCACCTTATGATAGAACAAATCTCCCATTCACACACACACACACATACATATCTGCCCAGTTCCTACATGGGGACACACATACAAACCTGCTCAGTAACACAAGCTACAATGGGAAAGAAATAAGTGAAGCAAGAATAGTAGAGAACCGAGCTAGAGAAGGAGAGGGAGCTTTGGATAAGAGGGACAAGACTTCAATGGAACTCAGCCATGATAGTTCCCTACAAATAAAGTAAGGCTCGCCTTCTCTTCCTTAGAACCCATACCTACTCATTTCTCTCCGCCTTTGACATTACATTATTGAACAAAGGCTAAAGGAGCCCTCCCTTCCGTAGGGGTCAGTGACCCAAATATTTCCATTTGGCCATGATAAGGGTTCCATAGTCTCCTTTTCCATCTCTTTCCCTTTCATCATCCCTTCCTCATAAACGTTCCCTTTCCAGGCAGAGTCTTCATTACAGAAGTAGAAACTTCCAAGGCTAAGCTCTTCTCATTCAGGCCTAAGAGACCTATAGCTAGTTTCTCCATAAAAAAAACTCTGGGTTAAAGCTCCATGGGAGACATGGGAATGCCTTCCTTCCCTCCTTTCTTTGGCCATTGGCCTATTGCTACTTTTGGATCTTGACCTGACCAGAGTACCCCTTCCTGCCCACTTTGCTAAGGAGAAGAAAGCAAAAGTCGGGGAGGTTTTCAGTCCTGGAAAGATGAGAGGTCCTTGAGAAAAGCCTGGGACTTGGTCCTTCCAGCCTCCATGGAGATTGGATTGGAGAAGTCCTCCTGTTACTTCCATTGCCCCCAAATTCCCATGGGAAGATGATTCAGAGACAGGATGAGGCCTCGGAATAGAGTATCAGAAAGCAAGAGAGGAGAGAAATTATGGGGAAGACACTAGAGGAAAAAGTGCAGGCAAAAGAATATAGGCGAGTTATTTGTGTAGTCGACCCATTGCATTTGGCAGGGGAAGCAGTTGGACTTTGGGGTACAGAAACCCAGTGTTCAGGATCCTATAAGATAAGGAATCATGCAGGGTGAGGTATTGTCCAGGTTTTATAGCCTCTGTTCAGCTCAGGCATAGAAGGTCCCCTCTTGGGCAGTCTCTAAGAGAGAAGCTGCTAGGAAGGAAGTGGGACCTCAGTAGGAGAGACCCTCCAAGGGAAAGAGCCCCTTAATGGTATCCCAGGCATGGCACTCCTCCTTAATATGAGGAACAAAGAGGAACACTCCACTGGACAAAGAGGAGTCAGGTCTGGGAAGGGGTATGTCCGGATGGGGACAACTCCTACTGTGAGGGCACCTGAGCAGTAAAGAGTAGTCCCCTGCCCATCAGGGACCCCTGGAGTTTAGCTGCCCACAGTTTAATCTCAGGGCCAGCCACCCTACTCCCTCCCCACCCCACCCCCAATGGAGTGGCAGGTAGAGAGGGCGACTCAGAAGCGGGTGCTCTGGTAACGCAGCCTACGAAGATCTGAGAGGCCCTCATCCCGGCAGTACAGCTCCCTGCAGGGACTCTCGGCCAGTCACCGGCCCCCTGCCCCTCCACCCCCTCCACTGCTGGCACTGCCGCTGCTGCTGGAACTCCCACTGCTGGCACTGCCGCTGCTGCAACGGTCCTCATAGATGGAGATCTCGATCTGTGGAGACGGCAGGTTAAGGAAGATCCATGACCTCCTCCAGTCCCTTGGTCAAATGGTCTGTCTGAGAATATTCCATTAGCATAAGAGGACCCCAACTCATGGGTTCTGTTTACCGTCTCCCACCTGGCTGACTTTGCCATCTTCCCTTGATGCCCATCTTCCATGGAAGAGGAACATAGAGAAGCTGTGTGGGTGAATCCTGCAAAAAATACCCAAGGGAGATGATGGGGAAGGAACTGGTGGCTTGTCACTGTCCCTAAAGCCATCACTCAGTGTGGACCCCCTAAGGAGCTCCTCATAGCCTCACTGTAGACATCAAATAATATTACTCGATGGTCACCAGCTATCCAAAACGGTTCTTATTCTCCTAAGACCTGCCCTTATTTCATAGGATCAGAGAGAGAGCTAGAAGGGACCATGAAGCACATGTAAACCAACCCCTTTGTTTTACAAATGAGGTAACTGGTGCACCAACATCTTGCCATTTGGAGCAGGACTCTGGACTCTACAGATTGGACTTCCAGAAACTCCGATCCCTAAACTTTGGCATTCCCTCCCTGGGACTGAGCTGTCTTGATGGATGACCCATCCCATTATATCTAGTCCAGACCAGATCTGCTCTGCCACCATGAATTCCATCCCAGTCTCTATCTCTTGCCTTGGGTGTGATCAAATCAATGCTATTATTGCTTCTACAGGATGTGTAAAAAAATGTCCATAAGTATTCACTTGGGAGGCAACTTAGTGTAGTAGATAACCAGTCTGGAAGCCAGAGAGACTTGAGTTCAAGTCCTGCCACCTTACATAGTGAGAACATCTTAATGCTTTTGGTACCTTCATTGGTAGAGGGGGTTATCTATATCAGTAAAATCACAGGTCTATTCCCTGTTCCCCATAGATTAATTCATCATCGTTGTTCTTTCCCAGACCAAAACTCCTTTCCCTGGCCACCAATCCAGCACCATTTCCATTCATCACTTAGAGAAATGGATCCCTGCCCCCTGTTTCCCCACCCCAGCCCCAGCCCCATCAGTCACAATCAAAGGATACAACCCTCATTCCTCGTTCCACAGGGTCAGTGATAAGGAGGCCCCGGGGAGCAAAGATCTTCTCATTCTGCTCTTGAATATAGCTGGAAATTTTCTTGAGGACCTGCACAGAGGGCATTTGTTAGCAAAGAAGATGGTCATGGGTGCAAGGCAGTAGGAAGGGGAAACAGGAAGAGAGAGAATATGGGGTTCAGGGAGGGAAGTGCAGGATGAAAAAGGGTGAGAGGGCTATTGGGTGGGGGGAGGCTGGGTCTGGGATGGGAGCCACCTTTTCATAATGGGTCTCCATGCAGAGAAAGATAAAGTATGCCGTGGCACAGGCCAGACAACCCTCTAGGTAGGAGCTGCCCCCAATTTTCTCAGCCTCAGCATAGAAGTTGTTGAGAGTCTTCACAGTCTCTTCAAACAGCTGCCGCTCAATCTGGAGGAAAAGCAAGATGGAAGGCCTAGTTGAAGGTTCTAGAGATTACAAGCCTTTGTGGAAAGCTGGCAGGGATGACAGAGGTGTATCAGGATCCCTATTTGGTGTGTGTCTGAGATGTGCGTGTAGCCCATATAGAGGGAAAGAAGAAATGCAGGCATGACACTGTCTGCACTTGCAGATACACGAGGGCTTTACCCATGGAACTTAAATCACTTCAAGAAAGTGGGATGAGATGCTGTGCTGCCTGTCAAGGGAGGACAGGAGTCTTTTTCCCCAGAGGTAGCTAAATAAAAAACATCCAGGCTTTGAATGGTTGAGATACTCTTTGACCAGATGGCAAGGGGACAGACTGGGACCTGCCTTGCAGGTATTTCACAAATCATTAGGCTGTAGAATTTCTACTGGCTCCACCCACATTTCCCTGGGGCTCCCTCCAAGCCACCCCCACAACCTGCCAGGGCTTCCCTGATCACTAAGCTCAGAAACCACAGATGTCTGTCTGCCTGAAGCCAAAGCTCTCCAAGGGGGGAGTAAGTAGCTGTGGGACTCCTAGTTGCTTCCTAAGACAATCGAATGGGAAAAAAAGTAAAGAAAGTGCCATCTTTCTACAATGTGATCTCTGCCCCTATTACTGTTCTATTCTCCAGGGTTAAATGGTTCCAGAAGGTATGCATTTGCCTGGGGCTGGCCCAGGGGCAAGGAATGGGTTGGCATTTTTCTAGAAGGTTGGCCAAGGACGAAGGCTACTCTGGACCATGCTTAAAAATACATGTCTCTTGTCAGTAGCCTAGCATCCATATCTGCCTGGCTGGATAAATGCAAGTCATCTGATATGACTGTTCCCTCTCCATTCCCTAGCTGGTAGAAACTGGGTGATCCGGAACCCAGAGCCGAACCCAGCTGTGCCATCACCAAGCTTCCTTGAGGGCCCTGGTCTGAGTTCAAGAGTCATACCTCCATAGGGTATGGGCATGCTCAAAAGTCCCTAACTAAGCTTCATTTCTGGTACCTCCTCTACTATATATTTCTTTTATATATAACTAGGTTCCAATTAGTATGAATAATTAATCTAGATGCAATGGTCACATTCAGATTTTCATTTCCTATTTCTAGTAGTAGATTGGTACAAATCATCATACTTTGCATATAATTAAAATAGTGTCATTTGAATAATTCAATCAATTCCCAAAATTTATTATTTGCCCTAATCAGGACCCGGCTGTACATAGTTTGGGATGTCATCTCCCTCTTTAGAATGTGAATTCCTTGAGGATAGGGAGCGAGGATAGGGACCTTACTTTGTAACCCTAATACCTAGCACAGAGCCTGGCACAGAGCAAGTGTCTAATAAGTATCTGCTGTCTGACTGCTGACTAATACAGACCTGTTTTCCACAGTGCATGGGAAAGAGGGCATTTGGGCTCCAGGTTCATTTATTCTCTCTCAAGTGTCTGGACCATGTCTTGAACCAAGCACCGAGATTGGAAACAAAAATTCCTTACCCGGTTGTCCAGCTCAGGGGGGAATTTGGTCTGGAACTGGCAAATGGTCCCCTCGCTGTAATCTCGCTGGACAAAGACTTTAGTGGCCAATGAGGCACTGCGCCGGAGTTCCTGCAGATTGTGACCCTCCAGAGACACAACGAATTCAATCAGCAAACATGGTTTCTGCTATGTGCAAGGCGGGCAGGGGTGTGGAGAAAAAGAGGAATAAGACACAATCCCTACCCACAAGGAGCTTACAATCTAGAAGAGGGGTTGAGACATGTACACAAGTATCGACGGCACAAAATGCTTCACTTCAAGAGCAAAATAGATGCTAATCGATACTACAGCCTAGAGCTGCCTTTCCCTCTAAGGCTTCATAGGTATCTTGTATATACCTATTTCCTCTGTACATGTTATCTCCCCCTTTGGAATGTAAGTTCCTTGAGGGAAAGGACTATTTTCACTTTGATCTTTGTATACTCTGAGTTTACCTTTTGGTCTTCGTATACTACTGTAGACATGTTGTAGACAATGTGCTTGGCACATTACTTGGCACTTGGTAAGTACTTAAAGGCTTGCTGGTTATTCAATTGACCACCCTCTAAAAAATGACTTTTGTAAGTTAAATATGACCCAAAAAGATGAATCACCTGCCAACCAAACTTCTGACATTAAACCTCTCTGGATTAATCCTTGGCCAGTAGCCCCATGGCTAGGTCCATGCTCAGATTCTTACCACCCTGGCAGTACCTACCTAAGAGATTATCTTAGCAATAGTATTCGAGACCTAGGGAAGGGGAAGTGAGAAAATAATAACCAAAAAAAAATAACATTTGACTATAAAAAGCTACTACAGTGGTGGGGGAGACCAAGATATAAACTTAGACAACATCAATGTCAAAATGGTTACCAAAATACCTTAAATAAAAATGCTAACTAGATTCAAGCCCAATAAGAATTCCTGAAAGAGTTAAAGAGTTAAGAATTGTAAAGGGAAAAGTGTGAAAAAAAATGAGAGTGATGCAAGAATATTATGAAAAGAGAAATAGCAACTTGGTAAAAGAAGCATACACAAAAAAAAAAATACTGTAGAAAATAGCATCTTAAAAACAGAATTGGCCTAATGCTAAAAGAAACCCAAAAATTAACTGAAAAAAAAACTTCTAAAAAAGCAAAATAGGCCAAATGGGAAAGGAGGTATAAAAGCTCACTGAAGGAAATATTTTTTAAAAAAATAGAAACAGGGAAGTAGAAGCTGATGACTCCATGAGACATCAAAAAAATAAACAAAGTCAAAAGAATAAAAAAATAGAAAATGTGAAATATTTCATCAGAAAAACAACTGACCTAAAAAAATAGATCAAAAAGAGTTAACTTCAGAATTATTGGATTACCTGAAAGCCATGACCAAAAAAAAAAAGCATCTAGATATCTTATTTCAAGAAATTATCAATGGACTTGATATCTTAATCCAGAGTATAAAATTGAAATTGAAAGAATCCACAGATCACCTCCTAAAATAGATTCCAAAATGAAAACTAGCACCTAGGAACATTATAGCCAAATTCCAGAACTCCCAAATCAAGGGGAAAATATGGCAAGCAGCCAAAAAGAAGCAATTTAAATATCATAGAGCCACACTTGGGATCACGCAAGACTTAGCAGTTTCCAAGTTAAAGGGATGGAGGGCATGGAATATGATATTTTGAAAGTCAAAGGAGCTAGGATGACAACCAAGAATAACTTGCCAAGATGGAGCAGTGGATTGAGAGCCAGGCCTAGAGATGGGAGGTCCTAGGTTCAAGTCTGGCCTCAGACACCTCCCAGCTGTGTGACCCTGGGCAAGTCACTTGACCCCCATTGCCTACCCTTACCACTCTTCAGCCTTGGAGCCAATACACAGTATTGACTCCAAGACAGAAGGTAAGGATTTAAAAAAAAAAAAGAATAACCAAGAAATATAATTCTTCAGGGAGGAAATGGATATTTAATAAAGAGGACTTCTAAACATTTCTGATGAAAAAAAAAAAACCAGAGCTGAATGAAATTTTGACTTTCAAACAGAAGACTCAAGAGAAGCATAAAAAAGTGAACATAATTATAAGGGACTCTATAAAGTTAAACTGTTTACATTCCTATATGGGAAGATGATACGTATGACTCCTAAGAATGTTATCACTAGTAGGGTAGTTAGAAGAAATTTACATAGATGGAAGGCAAAGGTATAAATCAATTATGTTGAATGAGTGAGAAAGAGGGATACACTGGGAGACAAGGAAAAGGAGAGATAGAATGGGGAAATTTTTCTCACATAAAAAAGATGTGCAAGAAAGACCTTTTATAGTAGAAGGGAAAATGGAGGAGGACAATATTTGAACCTCATTTACATCGGAATTGATTCACAGAAGGAAAAGGGGGAAGAATATATACATAAAAAAATCTATCTTACCCAAAGGGGAAATAGGAGGGGAAGGAAATAAGAGATAAGGGGGGTAAGGGGAATAATAAAAGGGAAGGTGAATTAAGGGTGGTAATGTTCAAAAGTGAAAGAGGATACACAGAAGAAAATGGAGTAGGAGAAAATACATAGTAATCATAACTGTGATTGTGAATGAAATGAGCTCACCCATAAAAAGTATGCAGATAGAAGAATGGATTAGAAATTAGAATCCAATGATATGTTGTTTCCAAGAGATATACTTGAATGAGAAAAACACACACAGAGAGATAAACTAAAGGGCTGGAACTGAATCTATTATACTTCAGATAAAGCTAAATAAAAAGCAGGGGGAGGCAATAAGATCTCAGACTAAGCAAAAGCAAAAATAGACATAGTTAAAAGAGAATCAGGGAAACTACATTTTACTAAAAGGTGCCATAGATAATAAAGTAATGTAAAAAAAATGTTAAGGACATATTTCTCTGACAGAAGCTTCCTTTCTCAAATACAAAGCAGAAGATCAAAGCTACCTATAGTCATTTTTTAAAATGCTCTAAATCACTATTGATTCAAGAAATTAAAATTAAAACAACTCTGAGATACCAACTCCTGAGATACCAGCAATTAGCAGAAATGGCAAGTGCTGGAAGGGGTAAAGGAAAATAGGTACATTAATAAGCTGTTGGTGGAGTTGTAAACTAGACCAATCCTTCTGAAGAAAAATTTAGAACTATACTATAAAGCTGTGCATACCCTTTGACCCAGCAATAGCACTACTAAGTCTGTATCCCAAAGAGATCAAAGAAAAGGCAAAAGGATTTATATGTGCAAAAATATTTATAGCAGCTCTTTTCTGAGGTGGCAAAGAATTGGAAATCAAGGGAATGCTCACCAGTTGAGGAATGGCAGAACAAGTTGTGGCATATGGTTGTGAAGAAATTATAAGGGGAGTAGTTTCAGGGAAAAAAACACATGGGAAAACATATAAACTGATAAAAAGTGAAATGAAAAGAACTGAGAGATCATTATGCACAGTAACAGCAATGTTATAATGAGAATTACCTGTGAAAGACTTACTCATGTTGGAAAAATGCTATCCATCCCCAGAAAGAACTGGTGAACTTTAAAGGCAAATTGAGGTCTAGTTTTCTCTTTCTTACTTCCTTCTTTTCATCCTTCCTTTTTTTTAAAATTTTGCTATGTGGCTAATATAGAACTATTTTACATGATTTCACATGTATAACTGATATAATTTTGCTTATCTTTTCATTAGGTGGGGGAGCAATGGGAGAGAGGGAGAGTTCTGGAACTCAAATTTTAAAAAGAAAAGAATGTTAAAAAAGAAATTTAAAAAATAAATCATTTTGAGTTGAGTAGTGGAAATTAAAACGAAAAGAAATAATTGAACGCAACATACTCATTTTTAAATGGGGAAAGTAAGACCCAGAGAGTCACTTAACAGTAACTTGCTAGGGACAGCCAATAAGAAATTGAGAAGGGGTGCAGCTGAGTAGTTCAGTGAATTGAGAGCCAGACCTAGAGACAGGAGGTTCTAGATTCAAATTTGGCCTCAGACACTTTCTAGCTGTATAATCCTAGACAATTCACTTAACCCCCATTGCCTAGCCCTTACCACTCTTCTGCCATAGAAACAATAGAGTATTGATTCTAAGGTGGAAGGGAAGGGTTTAAAAAAAAAAAGTTGAGACAGAATTAGAACCCAAAGCTTCTGATTCTAAAGCCACTAATAAAGCACTGTGAAAATTAAGATAAAACTATAATAAAACTAGTAATTATATTCACTGAGTAAAATATAAATAAAAGTAAGACTCACAATTATGGGTTTTCCATCCAAGGCCCAGTAGAAAAACCCACATTATAAGCCTGAGGATCACATGGTTTGATGAGGAGATGATTGGCGATGTAGACTCTAAATCAGTGGTTCCCAAACTTTTTTGGCCTACTTCCCCCTTTCCAGAACAAATATTACTTAGCGCCCCCTGTCACATACTATCACCACCCCCTTACAGTTATTCCCAGCCCCCAAATGCACCTGTGGCCATCACCACACTCCCGGATCACTGCAGCACCCACCAGGGGGCGGTGGCACCCACTTTGGGAATCTGCTCTAAATGATCACTCTATTGCAAATATTAATAATATGGAAATAGGTTTTGAACAATGATACATGTAAAACCCAGTGGAATTGCTCATTGGCTATGGGAGGGGGAGGGAGGAAGAGAGGGAAAGAATATGAAACATGAATTTTAAGGATAAATAAATAAACCTGAGAACTCCTGACTCAATGGGACTTGTTGGCAAATGAGTTGCTAATGTAAACTGTTCCTAAGTGCAAGTATGTCTTGCTTTTTTGTAAGAGACTTTTTTCCCCAAAATGTGGTGAATTTTTTTTTTGGCAAAGGAACTGTATTTTAAATTCATTAGGGCAGCTTTCTATTTAAAGAGTCATGTGGCAGCTTGAGAAAAAAAATTTGTGATGTAAATAGTCACCTCTTAATTTATCTGCTCCATAAATTTAGATTGGGGGAGGGAGGATATTTGGAAATCTCTTAAGGAAGGATATACCTGAATGTTTGAACTACTTCACCCCCTCTCAAATTCCAAACAGTCAGGGGTCATTGGGATGAATTCACCTGGCAAATGACATATTTGTCCTTTAGCCAAGTCAACATATGTGCACACATTCCATGCTGGCTATTATAAAGATGAATCCATGTGGGTGCATATAGAGACTCACATACTAATGGGCAGGTTGGTCCCTCCCATGGGCTCACATCCCAGCTGAACTCAAAGGAAAACAAAACAAAACTAGAAGCTCCTTTCAAAGACCCTTCCCCCCCCCCCCAAGGTTTGGCTTATATTTATATAAGCTTCTCACATATATTGTCCCATCACTGCCATATGAGACAGGAAGTACCATTATCACCATTTTACAGAGACTAAGAAGTGAGGTGATTTACCTGCCAATATTCTCAGCACTGGTATGAGGAATGGGATTTGAACCCAGGTTTCCTGGATCCAAGCCCAAGGCTCTTCTGCTCCCCCATATTACCTCTCATCAGTAAAATGAAGGGGGTGGATTAACTGCTTTCCAAAATCACTCCCAGCTCTAACATTCTATGATTTATGAATCATTATAATCAAGGTCCCTTTGGAACTTCAATAACTGTGTCACTTTGAATGGGCACCAAGAAAGGTATGCTTTATACTAACTTGTGCTTTGTAGTAAATGGTGCTGTGATATAAAAGTTATTAGTAACCCCAGGTTATTAATAACTCCATTTTGTAGATTTGGGAGACTGAGGGACTGAAGTGGGAAGTGCTTTCCCCAAATTGCTGTAGCAAGGGTGAGAACCTAGGAGGGCTGGCCACCAGCCATCTATTCCATAGCTCTGTACAGCATGCTGGGGCCTGTAGAATGCAAGGCATTGCACCATAGGGAGAGAAAGATCAAAGGAGACCTGATCTCATTGTGAGAGTGGGTAATGTATGAACCAAAGTGTTGAACTCGTGCAAGTAGGTCTAAGAAGAAAAGTATGTTTATTCATGTGAGTGGGTGGTCCACACCCACAGCAAGTACTTTCTCCAGCTGTCACCTAATGGACAGCTCATCCTGATGGTGGTTGATTTAGCCTTCATCCTTAAACTGTAGTCTTCCCCTTTCCACAAAAGAGAACTTTGGGGACTTTTCCTGAGTTTTAAAGGCAGCATGGTTAGGAGAAAGAGTACTGAAACAAGAGACCTGGGTACTAGTCTTCCAGTTGTCTATCCAGAGATATTTTAGGGATCCTTTCAAGAATGGAACTTAGCTAGTATCAGAGTTTCCTTCTGTTGTTGCCCTTCGAAAACCCACTTTCCTTCTTTCTTCCAGGGCTCTCCCCTGGCCCAGGTGGCAGCCGAGTAAGGACAAGGCCATCGGGCATTTTATTAGGAGGCAATGGAAAATCAGTGACAAGAGCTATTGGCACCAATTTCTGAACTGCAGTGTGACTGGGAGGAGGGAAGCAAAGAATGGACACTGCGGGTCATATCCCAGGACTCTCACATCCTGCAAAGGAAGACTGCTGCCCAGACTGGGGGTGGGAACAGGAATCATTAAGCATAGGCAAGGTCTGGCCTGCCCCAAGGACAAGAGCAATTAACTTGGGTCTGATCCTTTAACCATATTAAGGAATTGACCAACTGAATAGAATTTTTTATATATACAGAGGTAACCTAGGTACTGAGTAGATGAGATTTCCCCACAGCTCCCTGGCATGGAATGTGAGGTAGAATGCAGAGTGGAAATAAGGAGAATGAATATTCCTTAAAGCAGACAAGACACCTTCAAGTCTCATCTCTCAGAACTTCTATTCTGGGGAACTAAAATGGAGAAATGAGTTCAAAATATGATGGGACTGGATGACCTTAGTTCTTATGGTTTGTGAATCTTTTCTATAGGGTTAATCAAAACAAGTTAGAGTTTTTGTAAGCTGAAAAGGGCTTGAGGCCTTACTATTAAACTTTCTGTGTCTTGGGTACTAATAATTAAGCATTGTCCCTTCAGGGAACATTGGTTTTAGCCCAGGACTCCAGGAGATCAATCAGTCAACAAACACCAACTAGGTGCCAGGTAGTGGGGATACAAATACAAAGAATGAAACAATCCCTATTCTCAATGAGTTTACATTCTAATAGAGGAGATGAGAGTTTATTAGACAAATAACTTAAAAGTTATATGTCTCCCCATTCCCATAACGAATAAATCTCTTGAGGGTAGAACTTTTCTTTTTGTGTTTGTTTCCCCAGCATAGTGCTTCCCACTTAGGAAAAGCAAGAATACTTGCTGAATTTAATTGAATTAGAAATTTCCACCCTTCAAAGTAAAATAGGGAAGACATTTTGAGGTAAGTGGACCTTTGATCAACCACCAGAGTTAAGACCACAATGGTAGCCACCCAATCTGATTTCTCACACTTCCTGTGGAAAGTCATGGTCTAAGTCCTTGAGTCATTTCCCCTTTGGGCTTTCTCTTTGGCTCTCCTTCATTCAATAGGGTTTGCCATCAGAACTGGAAAACTAAACCCTCCTCACTCAGGCACTACTCCCAGCTCCTGAGGATTCCCCTAGAAAAGCACCTGCTGGTTCTATCTCAGCCAGATTGAACCCTTTGCCCTGGCTGGCCCTTTGCCTTTGCAAGCAGCCAAGAGCTTCAAAACTCCTGAACCTTGTTCTGCAGTGATGACTACAGAGGAATAATAATAACAGTAATGCTTAGCACTGTCATCAGAGATGCAGAGCAGCTTTTCATCCCGATTAATTCAAAAACCTCCCCCTTCTGGAAGGACAAACTGAAGTGAGAAGAGGAAAAAAAAGGAGTCCTGGTTTCCAGAGAGGCACGCAAGAAATTTTTAGAATGACTTTTGGAAATGCCCCCAGCCTGCTGGGTGAGCACCTGTACAAGACTTTTTTTTTAGACAAGTATTCCCATGTGTAAAGGGGAATGATTCAGAGATACACCCTCCCTCAGAGGAGTGAGTATTGACTGACACTCATATATCCAGAAATATTCACTACAAACACTAAAACTAAGCCCTCTGGGATTGCACCAAGGCTCTGTCCTTAGTGAAGCTACCTTGCTTGTTAACTAATACTTTTTTTACCCCACTTGACCTCAAGGATTGTTTCTGTGAGACCTACAGAGGACACAAGGGGAGAAAGGGCTTCCCTGAAGAGATAGAAGTAGGCTTCCAGACACTAGAACCACATGGAAGCAGAAGAAGGGAGTGACAAGTACACAGAAGGGAAGCTGAGACCAAAAGCTTTGCGGATTGTTCCCCATTTCCCCGCCTGGGGACGTCCTCTCACGCTTCGGTCCTCAGAAGGCAAGAGAAGCTTCAGGGAACAGAGACTGGAGTTCTTGGGGTTGGATGCTTCGGATTTAGTGTTCCAAGCTTTAGGTTTGGGCCCTGGCCGAATGCACCGCATAGCCTCCACCCCACCCCCAACCCTTCCATTCCATCCCTTTTCCGGTGTCCCTGTGGATGTGTGTACACACACAAACCTCTTCTAGGGATTCACCCCGACCAGGAAGGCAGTTTAGAGCCCGTACTTATGCTGGGAGAGAAAACCAAGAGCCAGGGCTGTTGGAGAAGAAAAACAGCTTTTCCCTTTGCCAACAAGTGGCAGCGGCACCTTCAGGGCTCTCGGAGGGTTTGGGGACTGCTGCTGGAAGGAGAGACTGAGCTAGGGAGTGAGGGGCTTCCTGCCGCGAGGCGGAGCAACTCACTCCCACCCCTTCCTGTTCCCCCACCTCCCTTCGGTTCAAGCCCTCCCCTCCTTCTCTTCTCCTCCCACCACGGCTGCCCCAAGCCAGGGTGAGGTCCCCGAGGGCAGCTCCCTGCCTGTCCCCAGACCAGCAGCGGGGCCGCAGGGTGCTTCTCACTTACCTCGGTGGCCATGTTCCCTCTGAGCGCGGGCGGGCTGCTCGGAGGCGGCGGTGGGAGCAACGGGGTTGGGTGGGAGGCGCTGTCCTCGGTGCTGAACGAGGAGCTGCGGGGCCAGGGCCCTAAGCGGGCAGGGGGTGCTGCGTGTTGCGACGTGGTTTATGGAGCTGAGGGCCCGAGGAGGAGCGGCGCTGTCCTCGGTGCTGGGACAATAATCTACAATCAAGAGGCTGGGCCCGGCCGCAGGCTCAGCTCGGTGCTGGGAGCTCTCTGCTCCGGCTGCCTCTGCAGTCAAGAGGCTTGGGTTAGCGTTGGCGGAGACAGCGGAGGCAAGAGGAGGAGGGGCCTGACGGAGGAGCCAGGCAGGGGGGAGCCTTGTCCCCCAGACTCAGTAGTCTACCAAGGAGCTCCGCCCTAGGGGAGAGGGCTCGGCCCCGCCCAATTCCGGAGTCCCCGCCTCTCCAGCCCTTCCCCCCACAACCTGGAGCCTGGGAGTGGAACGCTACCTAAACTACGGCTTCCCCTCGGGGCTCCCCTACTCTAAGAAGTCCGGGAAGGGAGTCCCCAAGGGCTCTGTAAGCAAAGTAGCTGAGTATGCTGGGCTTGGAACCTCCCACCCTGAGGCTTGGGTGGTTTGGCTCAGCCTACTTCCTTTACCTTTCAAGATTCTTGACATCTCTCCTCCCCCAGCCTGGATCTGTCTTTCATCTTTTTCACTATCTTTTCCTTCTTTTTAATAATAGCTTGCATTAGAATATGTATCATTTTGTGACTATTTATAACCTCTGATGGGTTTTGGCTTTCACATAAAATATCTCATCTGAGTTTCACAACAACCCCATGAGTTAAGTAGTATTGTTCCCATTAGTATAGAAGGGGCTACTGATCCAAAAAGAGGTTAAAGTAGCTGGTCTGAAGTATCACAGATAGTAGATGCAAGCTCCAGATTCCCAATGTTATATTTCCAAACCTCAGCCTATGTATCTTCTTTCTCTATTTTCCTCAAACTTTTCCATTTTGGTGTTTATTCTTATTTTTTCCTTCTGTGACTTAAACACAAAGCACTAATGGGAAACAATGTTGACGGCAGAAAACAGAAATTATTCCCTTACCAACACACAGTTTTCCATTGGAGCTTTAGAAATGGAGAGAGGCTAGGCATTGTGGATAGAATAAAACACTGTCCTCAGAATCAAAAAGACCAAGTCCCACCTTTGACTCTTAGCGGTGTGTCCCTGGACAAATGAGCTAATCTCTCAACATTTAGGGCAACTCTCTAAAAACCATCAATTGCAATGCAGATCCTGACTTGCATATGTAGAGGAGTTTCCTTATCTGGAAGTTTCTGACACTGATGAAATCCTAGGTTCAATCCCAACTCCTAATTAAAAGCGGAATTTCTTTTCCCTAGGAGTCTTCACCTGATTGAATCTCAAAGTTAGTAGAAATGAACAAAGATAGAAAGCTAAGAAGTATTATCTATTCCAACTTGTACCTGAACAGAAATACTCTCTACAATATCTAAGATTTCATAATAAAAAGAGCACTGGATTTGGAGTCTGAAGTCCTGTGTAATTTACTGCATATGGAATCACCCTTTCTGAGTTTGTTTCTTCACCTGTAAAGTGAGATGGCCCCTCCCTACTTTCCATTTATTGTCAGATTTGAAATGGGCTGCCAAACCAGTTTTACTTGCTTTCTGTAACTCAGACTAGGCCTTCTAGGGTAAAGTAGATTAACTGTAATTTTTACATTTTCCTGAGAATACCAGCTACCACTAATAGTAGACATTTCCCAGTTTTGACATCACACTTTCCTATGGATGGCCCATTACACAGAGATTTGAGTAATGGCAACACACAGGAAATTGTGGTAAACAGATAATGGCACTTGCACTCTCATCAGTGGAGTCTATGTTTCACCCCATTCTGATGCATATTTTCTACCAGCTATAGGAGCAGCATTACCAGATTATTAAGAGACTATCATCTGAATAGCAATAGTCTTTCAGAGAAGTTTCTAGGAAGGAAGAATTGTGGGATATTGGATATTTGAGGAACCAAGAGGTTATCTAATCAAATATATTTTATAGATGAGCAAACTGAAACCCAGAAAGAGGAAATTGATTAGCACCTATAATAATACACCTAGTTGATGGCAAATCTCTCATCCTTATGATGGCAAATATCTCTCATCCTTCTCCCCCAGAAGTCAAAGTAGGGGACAAAGAAAGGAAGAGGCAGGAGAATTCAGGCTATTGTTTCCATTTTATAGATAGAAAAACTGAAGCATAAAGAGAGCACAGACTTGGTAGCTAGGAACAAATGAAAAATGATCTGTTTCTGTGAATGTGAAGTTAAAAGTAGTAGAAAAGAATAAATAATTTCTTGGTGGCTGAAGGTATAAAGGATATAAACTTTACCCAATCATTTCCAGCTCAATTTGATCACACCAACTGCACCATATAGTTGAGCTGGAAACAAAGCAATCTAATGGGCAAGCCACTTTCTAATTTTTCCCATCTTTGATTCAGGGGATTCATCCTCCAATGACTTCGGAGAATGTCTAACTCTTCATAAAGTACTTTGAAATGTCCCAAAGAAGGCACAATGATCCCTTGTTATTTAGCTCATTCTCAAGCTGGGACAAGGTATTTAATAAGCTGAGGTCTTTAACAGGCTCTAGTTGTTGTTTTTTAAATTCTTGATGGACATCAACACTCATAGGCATTCAAGTGGGATTAGCAACACTTAGGATGGAATAACTAAAATAGTAGGGAATTTTATAGTGTGCTGCCTTCTATAGGGGTCAAATTGGAATGGAATGAGATAGAATGTTCTCAGATCCTTGATAATTTGTAATTTAGAACTTGGAGCAGAGAAAGCTTTGAGATTTAATCTGACCAAAGAATATTACTCAACTGCCTTGGGAAAATCCAGACCTGTGCAAAGGTCTAACTCTTTGATGTTTTTGTCATAAATTAATGAGTTAGCTCACAAAATGACATCAAAGAAGATCCACTAACTAATTCGCTGTTATCATCCTCCAATCTGCAGCTGAATTGGAAATTCTCCAAAGAAAAGACTGTAGCCAGGGAAAAACACACACAGTGTAAGATTTGGAAATCATGATCTCTGGAAAGAGATAAGAGAAAATTAACTCCCCCAGTCAGGAGGAGATGGAAACATCTGAAAAAAAAAAACACCTAGGAATGAGCTAACTGCAAAGGTGACCAGGGGATTGTCTGTGAATGGGTCTAGTAGAACATAATCAAGTGCGTGGGTGTTTGAGAGGGGAAATGTAGTGTGCAAAGCCTGAAATGATGCAATCAGACAGTGACCTGAGATTGCTTTCAAGGTGAATGCAGAAAAGGATGGGAGGTGGAGTGAGAGGAAGGTGCACATCTGGATAGGATAGTCTCTTTTTTAAAGCAATGCTTTAAAAACCCTAAGCTACCAATGGGGTATGATATAAACATATCACATAGGAATATATAAACCAGGAATCACTCTCCAGAGCTCCAAACACAAGAAAGAAGCAGCTAGAAAGAGGCTGTGACGTCTCTAAAGCCCTCAGACGAGTGAATGGATCTGAACTGTCAAGGGAAACGCACCGGGGGTTAGAGGACTATAAACAATGGGGAAGAACAAACGGCGGGAAGCTGAGCAGTGGGGAGGTGGCTGAGGGCGGGGATGGATTCCAGGGCATGTTTTCATTCATCAGCTTCCATAATGGGGATTCTAAGGATTGTGAGAGTGAAATTCACAGATGACACCAAATTAAGAGGAACTTCAAACACCAGGAAGAAATTAGTAAACTTTTAGTTAAAATGTACAACCTGTTGTTATCACTAGTCACTATGCTGGAAGACTGGTAGATCACAAATATCAATGACAATAATAATAACGGCTCACATTTGAATAGTGCCTTTCAGTTTGCAAATCATGTAGTATATTGTCTCTTTTGATTCACACACACACACACAACAAACAACAACAACAACAACAACAACAACAACAACTTTAAAACAGGTCATGTAAATATAATCACCCCTATCTGAAACCTCCTGGCTTCCCTGAAGATTCAGCTGTTGTCTGAGCTGCATCTTAAAGGAAATGGACTCTATAATATTGAGGATGAAGTATGTTCCATGGAGGGAATGGCTGGTATGGGAGATGGTCACTGCAAAAGCATAAACACAGGAGATGGAATGTTACCTGTAAGGAACAAAGAGAAGGTGGGCTGGGCTGGATCACACAGTGTGAGGAGGGAGAGTAATATCTATTGAAGCTGGAAACATAGATGGCAACCAGGCAGTATAGCAAGAGCTTAAAGTCTAAATAGAAGCAATCCATGGCTATTAAGAGAAGTTGAGGGGGAGTTAGGTGCCTAGAGAGCCAGTCACAGAGACAAAGTGGTCTTGGGTTGAAATGTGATTTTTAGACATGTCCTAGTTGTGTGACCCTGGGCAAGTTACTTAATTCCAGTCACCTAGCCTTACTATTCTTCTGCCTTAGAACTGACAGTATCAATTCTAAGACAGAAGGTAAGGGGGTTTTGTTGTGTTTTTTAAGAGAGAGAGAGAGGAATTGTCTATTAAGGACAGCCTCAGCATGTTTCTTGGGGCTCTTGGCAATGGCATCCTGCCATGGAACAGCCAGGGTCTATTCCTGACTCAGTGTAGTGCTTTCTATGTTCTTTTGTCCTGAAAGAATGGAGAAAGGAATACAAAGAGAACAAGAATGATTGAAAATGTGAGCAAGATATTGATGTCAGGATCTGTGATTTCATCACTGTGGGAACTCCCTTTACCCAGTCTATAATTTACAGTCTTGAAAAGTTGCCTGAGGTTCATAGAGATTAAGTCACTTGCACGTGGTTGTGCAGCTGGTAAAGTTTCGGATATGGGATTTCCATCCTTTGTCTTTCCAAGGTTGAGTCTAACACTCTATCTCCTCTGTCATGATGCCTTCAAACAAGATCACATAATGGGAATCAGTCTGGAAAGCCACACTTAAGCTCCCTAAAAGTTAACAAGACCTATTTAGAATGAATAAATGCAATGGAGACTCTTAGAAGTCAAGATCAGTAACTTATCACCTATGAGTAGCACCCTCAAAAATACCCCATAATTCTGAGCCAACAAAAGTTAAGCTCCCTCTCAGTGAGGCTAAGATGATATTAGTCCAAAGACCTCTTTGTTTGAGATGAAACTGAGTCATTTCATTTCTGTATTAAGACAATTCTGAGGTCCCTTCTAACTCTCTTCAGAACTTTAAGAAATGGGGCAGTTAGGTGGTTCAGTAGATTGAGAGCCAGGCCTAGAGACTGGAAGACCTGGGTCCAAATTTGGCCTCAGACACTTCCTAGCTAGGTGATCCTGGGCTTAACCTCCAATGTCTAATAACCTTTAGCACTGTTCTGCTTTGAAATCAATACATAGTTTTGAATCTAAGATGAAAGGTAAGGGTTGTTTGTTTTTTTTAATTTTAAGAACCTTAAGAAAAAAACATCATCTGTGGGGTAAATACACAAGTCAGACAAGCTCCCTACAGAGAAGGAGAAGGAACTTCTGACAAAACTCAGAGACCTGGAGCCTGACCTCCTCCTTCTACAGAAGAGCAAATATGACTACTGAAAAAGGAATAAAAGGTGCATACCCTTTGAACTTGCAATACCTCTACTAGGCCTAAACCCCAAAGAGATAATAAAAAGAAAAAAAAGGCCTAAATTTAAAAATATATATATAGGAGGCAGCTGGGTAGCTCAGTGGAGTGAGAGTCAGGCCTAGAGACAGGAGGTCCTAGGTTCAAACCCGGCCTCAGCCACTTCCCAGCTGTGTGACCCTGGGCAAGTCACTTGACCCCCATTGCCCACCCTTACCACTCTTCCACCTATGAGACAATACACCGAAGTACGAGGGTTTAAAAAAAAAAAAATATATATATATATATGTATATATATATATATAGAGTAACTCTTTTTGTAGAATAAAAGAACCAGAAACTAAGAGTGTCTGTTAAGTTGGGGGTATGAGTGAGCTAATTATGACATTTGAACGTAATAGAATATTACTCTACCAAAAGAAATTAAGAAAAGAATATTTCTGAGAATCAGACAAGATATGAATTAACTGATGCAGTGTATGAAGTAAACAGAACCAACAGAGTAATTTATACAATGACAACAATATTGTAAAAACAAACAACCTGGGAAGACTTTAGAACTCTGATCAATGCAATAACCAACCATGTTGAACAATGCTGTCTACCTTGTGACAGAGGGGAAGCAAACTCATGAGCAGAATGAAGCAAACATTTTTGGACACAGGCAACATGGAAATTTGTTTTGTTGAATAAAACATATTTGCTATATGGATTTTGTTCTTTTTTTTTCTTTTCAGTTGGGAGGAAAGTGGAAAGAAAGGGAAAAAACATGTTAATTGAAAAATAAAATGGAATTTTTAAAAATTGTAATATAAAAGCACTTTCCCTGCCCTCACTCTCCATAAGCTTCTGGCACTCCCCTCTTCATATACAACAGGCAATATGGGATAGGGGACCAGACTACAACCACTAAATAGCCCTTTTCTTACTTTCCTTCCTTCTGTTTGAGCCTTATACCTGTGTGGGTTTTGAGTCACACAGTCTACAGAGGTTACCTAAGGTTTCTGTATATATGAGACACTCCCAATCCCCAATACTACTAATCCTACCTTATCTTACAAAGTACAATTACATATATCTTCTACTAGCTCCCCTGAGGGCTGTAAGAATTAGGGAGATAATGAGCCCAAGATTCCTCCACTCCAATCTCTTTGGGAAGAGATTGGGCTGCCAACGGGATATGGTGAGCCATCTGGGAAATTCTCCCATTGAGCTCCCCAAATAGAACCTAGTATCAGAAGATTTAGAGCTGGAGGGAAGCTCAGAGACCACTTAGTCTAATACTCTTTTTCATATATGAAGAAATAGAGGTTCAGAGATATTAAATGACTTACCCAAGACCATAAAGTGCTAATGGTATAATAAAAAGAGTATTGAATTTGATAGAGATGGAAGGAGGGAGGAAGATAGACAAAAAATAAAACAAACAAGTTTTTATGATGTACCTACTATGTGCCAGGCACTTGGCTAAGTGTTTTATAATTATTTTATTTGATTCTCATGCCACCCTGGGAGGTAGGTGCCAGAGTGAATTGCTTATGGTTACTTATCTAGTAAGAATCTGGTGCCAAACCCAGAGCTCTAGCAATCAATCAAATATTTCTTTTTTTTTTTAAACCCTTACCTTCTGTCTTAGAATCAATGCTGTGTATTGGTTCTAAGGCAGAAGAGTAATAAGGGCTAGGCAATGGGGGTTAAGTGACTTGCCCAGGGTCACATAGCTGGGAAGTGTCTGAGGTCACATTTGAACCTAGGACCTCCCATCTCTGAGCCTGGCTCTCAATCCACTGAGCCACCTAGCTTGCCCCTCAGTTGAATATTTCTTAAGCCCTTCATATGTGCTAGGTATTGGGCTAGGGCTGAGGAAGCAGATACAAAGATTGAAGCACTCCCTCCCTACTCATAATGATCAACATTCTAAGGGGAAAGACAAGTACATATAAAATATATACAACATAAAGTAGTAAGAGCTGGCATCTATATGACACTTTAAAGTCTGCAAAAATACTTAGCTTATATTATCTCATGTGATCCTCAAGACAACCCTCTAAGGTAAGAGTTATTATTATCCTCATTTTGCTAGTGAAGAAACTGAGGTAGACAGTGGTTAAGTAACCTGCCCAGAATCACATAAGTGGCTGAGACAGCATCCAAACTCATATCTTCCTCATTATAAGATCAGCTCTCAATCCACTGCACCTTTAGCTACCTTATATAAAAGCATATGTGTGTGTTTACATGTATACATATGTGTGTATATACACATATTTCTTTTTATTTATATATACATATATGTATATGTGTGTATATACACACAAAGTTGTTCAATACAAGGAATCTGGAAAGAACAGTGTCTGAACTTCATCTTTTTTAAAGTTCATCTTAAAGAGAGACTTTACACGGCCATAGGCTAGGAGGAAATGCATTGCTAAGTTACCTTAAACCAGTTATTTCATTCTCCAGCTCTCAGTTTTCTCAATTGCAAAATGAGGAAGTTTCTTGCCAAATTGAAGCAGCACCCTGGATTGGGTGCTGGGCCTGGAGTCAGGAAGAAGAGTCCAAATTGAACTACGGACACTTGCTAGTTAACTGTGGCCCTGGGCAAGATACTTCAACCTATTTGCTTCAGTTTCCTCATCTATAAATGAGTAGGAGAAGGAAATGGCAAACCACTCCAGTATCATCACCAAGAAAACCCCAAATGGGGTCATGAAGAATTGGGCATGACTGAAGAACACTATTGCCAGATCTTCCCTAAAGTCTGATCTGTCCCCTGGCTAGCTCTAAATTCTCTGATCCTAAGTGAAAGAACTAAGATTCAAATCTATGTCTTCTGACTCCAAATCCAAATCTATGTCTTCTGACTCCAAATCCAGAGGTCTTTCTACCATACCATGATATACTCCACGCTTTGGGGATCTGCAATTTCCCTTGTGTACCCAAGCAGAAGATACTTAAAGGCAAGAATTCTCCTACTAGACATACTGGGCAGGGTGAGGAGGAGAAGGAACTCTTAAGCAAGAACAATCTTCTCTGGCCTAAATCTGGAAGCCAAGAGTGGAAATGTCGATGGGAAAAGAGATATTTCCAATTCAGTCGTTATTCCTTAAGCACCTATACTAGATTCTACAGGAGAGAGGGACAGGAATGGTGCCGTGGGCAAGGCAGAAGGCCAATGAGACAAAGGAGTCCAGGGCACAAGGTGGTTGGGGAAGCATTGAAATTGCAGACCAGAGTCCAGTCAACCAGAAAGAGAGTCAGAAAGAGCAGGAAGGGAGGAGCTAAAGTAGAAGGAAGGTTAGTGATGGCAAGTAATAAAAAAAAATAAGAGGGACTATATAGTACCCACCTTAAATGTTTGTTAAGGTAAATGATGGGTGTAGTGAATATTGGGGCAGGGAAGGAAGAGATAACAGGGGAGAGGATTGTGGTAAGACAGGCAAAGAAACTGGTTTGAGAGCATGGAACTGGCTTACAAGGTCCAGGGAGTGACCAGTAAGTGGCTGATACACCGCAGAGAGATCAAGAATGAAAAGAATTGTTGTTCCAAAAATGATGCTTCCCTTTCCCATTAACATATTTGTGCAGACAGTCCTCTCTTGCCTAGAAATGCAATCCATTTGGAAATCCTGGTTTCCTTCAAAACTAAGTTTAATCGCCATCTTCTAAATGAAGCTTTTCCTAACACTCCTAACTGCTCATGCCTGCTCTCCTCAAACTGCCTTGTATTCCTTGTGTATCTACTCTTATATTTACATAATAAATACAAGATAATTTTTGATGGGGGGGGGGCACTGGCAGCTAAAAATTGCTTTGTTAACCTATAAGCTTCTGGAGGGCAGGAAGTGATTCACTTTTGTCTTTTTATTCCTTCATTTAGAGCAATGGTTCCCAAACTTTTTTGGCCTACCGCCCCCTTTCCAGAAAAAAAATATTACTTAACGCCCTGGAAATTAATTTTTTTTAATTTAATAGCAATTAATAGGAAAGATAAATGCACCTGTGGCCATCACCACTCCCTGGATCTTTGCAGCACCCACCAGGGGACGGTGATGCCCACTTTGGGAATCACTGATTTAGAGTGTCTGGCCTAATAAATGCTTCTTGATTGAAATAAAATTTGAGGGTCAAATAGATCACCCAAATGGACATCGAAGGCTGCTAAGGATGAGCAGATCCCATCACCAACATTTCCTTTGGGTTTAGAGATGAGTCAGTTAACATCTCTAGGTCTTGGTTTTCTCATTTGTAAAATAAGAATAAGTAAGAGTGGCTATATAGTACCCATCTTACATGTTTGTTTTAAGGATCCAATGAGCTAATGGGTAGTGCTGTATACAGCTCCATCATTATCATCATTATCATTATCATTATGGATAAAGAAGAAAAAATAATTGACTCCAATACTGATGTCATCTATAAAGGAGAAAGTGGGTGGGGAAGGGGAAGGAGAGCCAATAAATATCCTCTCTCCTTTGGAGAGGAAGGAAAACAGATAAAACTCAGACTTCAATGCAGAAAAGAAGAAAGAGTAATAATGGTGATACATGCAGTCTGGAAAAGGCACTGAGGGTCGGCCCAAAGAGCAAACCCTACTGAGAAGAGAAGAATGAAAAGGAGGGGTAGAAGTTAAGACTTTTTTTTTTAAACCTTTCCTTCTGTCTTAGAATCAGTACTGAGTATTGGTTCCGAGGCAGAAGAAAGGTAAGGGCTAAACAATGAGGGGTAAATGACTTGCCCAGAATCACAAAGCTAGCAAGTGTCTGAAGCCAGATTTGAATGCAGGACTTCCCATCTCTAGGCCTGGTTCTCAGTCCACTGAGCCACCCAGCTGCCCCCAGAAAGTAGGACTTCTGAGGAGGAGGATAGATAGCTGACAATTTGATATTTTCTGGGGAAAATTCAAATTTTGATATGGCAAAGAGACAAAAAGTAACAGTCTACTCTGCCACTGAGGCAGAGCAAAGGGAAATTCTAGCAGAAGACTTTAATAAAATTGGAAACAAGGATCAGGTGGTTGTGGAAGTGGAAGTACAGACAGAATGAGAGTTACACTTGTATTAGAAGAGGTCTTTGCTAGAAATGATGGATAAAGATAACTGGGATGAGAGAAATAATGAGTTGGAAGGGAGAGTGGGGAGGGTGTATCAGTGATGGGGGAAGGAGACAAAGGATCTTGTTTCTAGAGCTGGGAAAGGTGAAGAAGACAAGATCAGGAACCCTGGGACTGACAGGCAGACATACACAAATATAAACAAACTCTGCTTCCTACACATGCATGCCCTGGAGCACTTCTATGAGGACTTTTCTGGCCTCCAAAGGCGAGAGATCTTGTCTAATGTTTTCAAAGCACTTTTGAGCTCCTGGGATTAAGAGAATTGAGAAATTCCAGATGGCACTGTTATTGTAGCTGCTGCTTTTGCTGTGACCAAGCAGCAAGTAGCCCATCCCTGCTAGCCTGCTCTAATGGGATCTTACCTAACTGCTGAATTAAGTTCTTGGCAACCACAGTGCCAGCAAGATACCCTTAAATTGGAGGAAATTCAGCGATGAAAAACTGAAACAATACAGGAGCCAGGGAAATGGGACAATTATAAAAGATGAAAAGAACTATACACATTCAGAGCTTAGAGGAGTTAAAGAGAATATGATAATTGTGTGCAAGTCTCCAAAGGTTGTGAAGCCCAGAGAAGGAGGGGAAGTGTTGAGGGTGACAGGAGAGGGTATAATTAAGTGAAATGGAACAAAATGAATGGTTGGAAATTTTCGGCTTAGTGGCAGGAAACCTTTCCTACTGGGGAAAGCTCTAAGGCTTGGGGGTGGCTTCCTACAAGAGACGGGCTGTATGCCCCAGTGATGATGGCATTTAAGTCTGGATTAGACAAAACCCAAGTGACTCCCCAAGTCCAGTGAAACCTTTCAATATTGTGACTGTTAGGGGACACGGCTAGGTATAGTAGAAAGAGCTAGGCTGGGGACCCAGAAGACTCAGACTCAGTTTTGCCAAAACTTTGTTGTGTGATCTAGGTAAAAGTCATTCCACTGCCCTGGGTCTCAGTTTCTCCATCTATAAATGAGGGGAGCAGATTAGTTCCCTTCCTGGACTAGGGCAGGAGGTGTGTTCCCACTTCATTGCTACCCAAACCACCTCCTACTCAACCAGCCTTCTCTTTTGTCTCAACTCCTAGCTATTCTCCCCCAGCAGAGTCCCATGGCCACCCCATCTCCACTAGGCTCATCTTCTCACAAGAAGGACTAGTCCAAACTCACTTGGGAGTAGGAAGCTGTGCCCCACTGTCTATAATTGTAAGTCTAGCCATGCCCCATTATAGTAAACTCCCTTGGAGCCTTTCTCTCGTCCTTATTATCTTCTTCTGGTCTTCCTTTCTACTTTACTCTCTGCTCCCCTCCTCTATTGTTGAACTCTTCATTCTAGATTCCTTTCTTTCCCATTCCTTCCATCTGTTACACTAAATCCTAGCTTTTTCCTGATGATACCATATCTCTTGGCACACTCCACAAGGCTAACTGTTCCTTTTCTCATATTCCAACATACAAGCCAGAAGGAGATACTGGCATACTTCTTGTTCTCTATTGCCACTTTCAGACAATCCTTCTGCCACTATCACTCAGTAACTACTCATCTTTCTTTAAGGTTCAGTCTGTTCTGTCCAGAGCCCTTGGATGGCCTTCCAAGTTACTCTCTCTCTCCTCCAAAATAAGTTGAGTACCTGGTTCACAGCCTCCTCCACACCAATCCCTTCCCCCTTCGAAAACACCCTATCTTCCTGGTTCCTCAAACTCTGAGATTCCCACTACCCTCTACAAAAATAGTCATACCTTAAGATATCCCTTTCCCTTCCTCCCTAACTGAAAGGAAACTTGCCTCAAATGCCAGTTCCTGTTCTCTAGCTGGGATCTCAGAGAAGGCTGTTTCATACCCCATTTTTGGTTTCAAGTTCTTCCAAGATTGTTGCCCCATTGCTAGCATCATTTCAGCTGCCAACTCCTACAGATCTTAGGAGGAAGAGGAGAAGAGAGTGACGTGATATCATCTGGACTGTACCAGGATGGACTTCATGGCCTAATACACTTTCAGCTTAATGATGAAATTTCTAAGACCTATAAAATTTAGTTATTTCATTTTCTTTTTTGTTTGTTTGTTTTTAAAGATTTTAAAATGGAATCTCTAACATGATTTTTGCAGCCAGCTCCACATGGCTGAAAGGGGCTCCAAACCTGGAATAAGTAGGAGCTTTGTACAATGATTACTCAGCTCTGCAGTTCTTCAGACTATAATCTTCATAAAAAGCCCAAGTCAGCCTTTGGTGTGGACACTTGTAATTTGGAGCTATAACTATTGGGTGGGGGGAGGGGGTGGTGTTACTTTTGGGATAAAAAGTGGTAGAGAGGGGTGGGGCCCTAGACTAGAAAGAATGTGCATGAGGGCACTTCAAAGTTTTATGCCACTAAAGGACTGGCTACTCCTAGGAAAACAAGAGACAGGATGGACGAGGCTGGCACATTCCACCTTAGTGACTATTCTGTCCCCTTTCCCAGAAATCTTTCTTCCACCAGCCTACACTCGGGCCTGATATCCACCGTCACAGCTTCCCTCTTTTAGCTTCTGACATTTTCTCCTTTTAACATGCAAATTTCACCTTCAAAAAATGATGCTATTCCAAGAAAGCAGAATCAAAACAGCAAATACACATCACCTGCTACCATATTCAAAATAACAGCCAGAAAATCTTCTAAGTTCTCTTTTTAAGATAGAGAAAAGATTGGGAGAGAGCACAAAGCAAAGATGGTGCTGTTGTTTTAAATTTATGACGTGTCTTCCTTTTTAAAATAATTTTTAATTTATAGCATTAAATTAATTTCTATTAACTAATTTTATTTACTACATAATTGTTTATCATATAATTAATTTAATATGTTTTTAAGGGACTTACGATTTCACTGATGGAAAGAAACTCCCTCCATCAATACAAATGGGTAAGTCTTCTTAGACAGTTACTTCCCATGGCTACCAGGCTAGTATGTATCCCAGCTACCACCCCAGCTTAGATCTCCTGATCTCAAGAATAGCCACTGTGCCAATTTATACTTTTTTCTTTCTCTGAAATATAAGTAGACTTTATGATTTTCTGTATTATTTCATTCCTTCTTTTGTTTGACTGTTCATTTTTATTGAGTTGATAATAAAGCTTTTTTCAATGCCTCTGGGACAATAGTTACCAATTACCTCTGGGAGACGGTAACACCAAGATTCTCAGCTATTTTAGCACAAATGAACTTAGCAACTTTCCAGCGACAGCTAAAAAAGAGCAATTTCCTAAAGAATAAAGACACATGAAGAGGCATTGAGGTAGCTCAGTGAATAGAGCACCAGCCACGGAGTCAGGAGGACCAGGATTCAAATATGGCCTCAGACATTTCCTAGCTGTGTGACCCTGGGCAAGTCACTTAACCTTGTTCACCTAAGCCTTGCCCTTCTGTCTTAGAGTTGTTACTAAGAGAGAAGGTAAGAATTTCTTTAAGCATTTCTCTTGGTTTACTTGTTCCCTTAAATAAAAGGGATTGCAAATGACTCTTAAATCTTAGTTTCTTAACATTTCTTTTCAAATTTAATAAAATAGCTTTAAAAATGTTTTAAGAAATCTTTACCTTCTCTTAGAATGGATACTAAGTATTAGTTCCAAAGTAGAAGAGCAATAGGCTAGGCAGTTCAGGTTAAGTGGGTTGCCCAGGGTCACTCAACTAAATAAAGTGACTTCTTAATTGAGGACTAGCTTGTTAATCTAGAAACATTAACCATAATACAGGTGCTGTGCTAAACACTGAAAAAATGAAGGACAAAGACAGCCCCTGCTCTGGAGGACCGAATGGGGGAGATGACCTGCAAATAACCAGGTACAAACACAATAGGTACAGGATTGGAGATAATCAGCAGAGAGAAGGCACTGGAATCAGAAAAGGCTCCTTTCAGAAGGTGGGATTTTAGCTTTGACTTGAAGGAAGCCAGGGGAGCCAAGAAGCAGAGATGAGAAGGGAGAGAGTTCCAGGCATGGGGGGGACAGGAAATAAAGATGCTCTGAGTTGGAAGATGGAAGTGTCTTGAATCTCAGAGTACATGGTGGGGAGGGGGGAGTAACAAGGTGTAAAAAGATTGAAAATGGGAGGGACCAGGTTAGAAGGGCTCTGAACACTAAAATAGAGGTCCTGGAGGTGATAGGGAGCCACAAGATTTTACTGAGTAGGAGGGGTGCTGTAGCCAGACGAATGCTTTAGAAAGATCACATTTGCCATCTGAGTGGAGGATGTATTGGAGCTGGGAGAGACATTTGGCAGGCAGACCAAACAGCCTGCTATCACAATGGCCCCAGTTACTGATGAAGGCTTGAGCGGAAAGAATGCTGACCAGTGAAAAGGGCACCGGGCTCAAGGCAGAAAATTGAAAGTACCATCTCAGCTACTGACTAGACATATGATCATGGGAAAGTAATTAATTCCTCCGGACCAAGGATGTCTCATTTGTAAAATGGAAATACTACACCATCACCCTTTTAAAGTCGTTACAGGAAAGCTCATTACCAACCTCGAAGCAGGACAGAAATGTGAGTTATCCAAGAGTTAATCAATCATGATAAACCTGTGGAGGCCGCCTTTCTGATCAGAGCGATGCGGTGGGAAGATTAGCTTGGCAATTATATATTGGATGGACTGGGGGTTGGGGTCAGGGAAGAAACTGTCAGCAAGGAGATCAGGGGTAGAGTCAGGAGACAGCTGTAATCATTCAGGTTGGAGACAAGAAGGACCTGAACTAGAGGGACAGCATTGAGAGTAAGAGGGATGTATTGATCAATGCAAAAGATTTGGGGAAGAAAAAATCCAGATGTACAGACTAACTGGATATAGGAAGCAATTGAGGGTTTAGGGGTGGGATCCAAGATGACTTTAAGCTTTTGAGTGGCAAAAAAAACTGTCATTTATATAGAACTATGAGGTTTACAAAATATTATTTCTGGAGAGTGGCTAGATTGTTCCAGTAGATAAGAGAGAGGGACCTGGAAATAGTGGGTTCTAAAGTCAAATCTGGCCTCAGACTCTTCCTAACTGTGTGACCCTGGACAAGTCACTTAACCCCCATTGCCTAGCCTTTACCAGTGTTCTACCAATCCAATACATAGTATTGATTCTAAAACAGAGGGTGAGAGTTTAAAAGAAAAAGTATTTTTCCATTCATTATCTCATTTGAGCCTCACAAAAACCCTTAAATAATAATGATAGCTAACATTTATATAGTGTTAATATGTGCTAAGCACAATGCTAAGTGCTTTACAATTATAATGTCATTTGGTCCTCACAACAACCCTTGGAGGTAAGTGCTATCATTGTCTTCATTTTACAGATGAGAAAATTAAGGAAAATGAAGGTTAAGTTACCTGCCCAGGGTTACACTGCTAGTAAGTATCTGAAGCTGGATTTGAATTCAGGTGTTCCCAAATCTTCCTGGCACTCTATCTGCTATGCCATCCATTTTACAGATGAGTAAATATATCTCCGAATGTTCCCTGGTTACATCATAATTATGTACAACAGAATTTGAACCCAAGCCTTCCTTGTTCCAAGTCCAGTTCCAAATCCAAAATGCCATGCTAAACCTGGGTGACTTGGTTAGTGGGTACCATACACAAAAAAGAATACCCAGATATCAACTATAACTAAATAATAGCAGTTGATATTGAAGACATCCTTTAAGCAATATGCTCTGCCTACATTGTCTCATTTGAACCTCATACAACTTTGCACTATTGTGGGGGGGGGGTATTGTGATCCCCATTTTATAAATTACAATGATTTTTAAAGTGACAGACCCCCCTACAAGTATGTGTCACCCCTTGGAAATCTACTCCTTTCCCTCGTCTTGATCTGTGGATGCCTCCATCTCCATCTGCCATTGCCCCATTCTGACTTACTTTCACTCTTTCCCAATCTTGTCTGTATAGTTAAACATTCAATCCCACTTTTATCCTTGAACCACTTACACCCTTTTCTTTTCACTGCTCATGGATTGCCAAACCTAGCCCTGATTGCTCCTGTTGTCTGCCTACCTGCCTCCTCCCTTCCTACTGAGATACTGATGAAGAGAATTTGAGGAAATCATATGACTTCCCTGACTAGATATATTACAAATTAATGGCACTCAACCTCAAGTGGGCCCTCGCTGCAACAAGGCAATGTTTTTATCGTCCTTTAATTGTTTCTGTTATCTCATTCCTGACAGAAGCCATTCCAAACCCCCCACTCCTTAAGTATCCCACAGTTCCTCCTTTCTTCTGCCCCCCCACCACCACCATCTAAAGATCTCAAATCCTTACTGAGAAAATTCAGGTCTTTTATCCTGAGCTCCCACTTCTCCCTGGCCCTTGAAATCAATCTGCATTCTCTCTTCCTTTCCTCCAGGTTGTAATAATGAAGCGGCCCTTCCTCCCAAGACCTCTTCATGGGCCCTTGACCCTATCCCCTCAGAAGATTGTTTCATCCTTTTCCTCCTGCCTCCTCACATACCCAAGTCTCCTCCTGCCCCAAAATAAAAAGAAACCAAAAAATCTCCTTTGTTATTCCCTCAATCTATAATCCTTTACCTTTCCTCAAACTTTCTCAATTTCTCAAAATTTCTCAAACTTCTAGAGAAAAATGTCCACATTACTCACCTCAATTTCCCCTCTCTCACTCTCTCCTCAGTTCTTTGTATCCTTTTGACTTGACTGAAATTACTCTCTCCAAAGTTACCAATGATATTTCATTGCCTGATGTGATGGTATTTTTATCTATCCTCATCCTTGTTGACCTTTGTTGCTTTTGAAAACTGTCAACTGTCCTATCTTCCTGGATATTTCCTCTTCTTTGGGACACTGCTTTCTCCTGGTTCTTCTCCTAATGGTCTGATTGCTCCTTCAAAGTCTTCTTTGCTGACTCTTTAACCATAACTTGCCTTCTCATTACTGAGTGCCTCAAAGCTCTGTCCTGAGTCCTCTTCTTCTGACCTCAACAATTCCCATAGATTTGATTATCTCCATGCAGATGACTCAAAATTACATCTGGCCCCAGCCTCTCTCCTAAGCTTCTATTCTTTATCATTGACTATTAGATATTTCAAGCTGGATCTACAGGAGACATTTTGAATTCAACATTTTCAAAACAGAACTTCTTCCCCTCAAACATACTGGTTTTCCAAACTTTGCTATTTCTATGGAAGGAACCACTATTCTTCCAGTCTTCTAGATTGCAACCTCACAAAGGTAAAGAAGGTTCTATAAGATTTATCTCCTAGGCAGTTTGCATAGTTTGGTCTATGAAGGGCATCACAGGACACTGTCAGGAGGATTTTTGGTTACTGGGGTTACAGTAACTGGTAATTTTTGGTAACTAGGGGTTACAAAGAAGCCCAATTCAGGCTAACTGCATTAAATTGAAGTTGTACAAGGGAGAGAGGATTAGAAGTGGATCCAAGATGGCAAAGTAGCAAGAATTACAAAGAACAATTGACTCATTCCCAAAACTCTTCCAAATATGTCTAGAAAATTTACCAGATGAAATTCTGATGGAGAAAACTGAAAAAAAGTCATAATGAAATACACCATTGGTGGGACTATGACCATCTGAATGACTATAATCATTCTGGAGGGCAATATGGAACCACACTCAAAGAGTCATGAAATTATGCCAACCATTTGACCCACCACTATTGGGTCTTTATCACAAAGAGATCAGAGATCTGTACCATAATATTTTGCAGCATTTTTTGTAGTGGCAAAGAACTGGAAACTGAGGTGTTGACTAACCCTTGGGGAATGAAGGAACAAGTTGTGATATATGGTTATAATGGAATACTACTACACCATAAGAATAATGAACAGGATGAGTTCAGAAAGACTGGAAAGAAATTGCAGCCAAGATGGCAAGTCAGTAGCTATAAAAGCTGAAGCCACTCTAAAAATCCTTCTAAACCAATATTTTTAAAGTGCCTCAAAACAATAGGAGTCAAAAACTAACAGCAAGACAGAGTGAGGGGCTTCTCCCACTGAAATCAACTTGAAAGGGAGGCAGAGAGGGTCATTTTTCATGGGATAAGGAGAACTGGTCGCAAAACTGCACACAGAGGAGTGCTGGCTAACTACTCCCCCATTTACTTCTTCAGGTTCTGAGCCTATGCAAAGGCCAACTTTAGGATCTCAGGACCTTACCTACACCAACAACAGAGCACCCTATACCCCAGACCCATCCCTTGAAGTCCCAGGCCCTGGCACTAGCCCACGGTAAGGCCTGGAAATCCATAGTACTTGGCCTTTTCAAGCCTGCTATGTTGAAGTCCTTAGCTCCAGGGCAAGATAGCTCAGAGTCCTGAGTCCTGCAAGCCATTAGCAGAGGAGACAATCTTTAGCTTTCAGAACTCCCAGTCCACAGGCAAAAAAAAAGCTGGGAAAATGAGCAAACAGCAAAAGAAACACCTAACCATAGAAATATGGTGACAAAGAGCAAAGTCCAGAATCAGTAAGGGATGGTAAGATCCAAGTAATCACATGCAAAACTTTGAAGAAAAATGAGAATTATCTCAGACACTGGAAGAACTCAAAGAAATTAACAGTTTTAAAAGCAAAATTGGTCAATTGGAAAAAGAGGCACAAAAATCCAATGAAAAAAAGAGTTCTAGGAAAAGTAGGATGGACCAAATGGAAAAGGAGGAACAAAAGGTCATGGAAGAAATTCATTCTTTAAAAAATAGAACTGGGCAAATAGAAGCTAATGACTTCAGAAGGCATCAAGAAACAATAAAACAAAATCAAAAGAATGAAAAAATAGAAGAAAATATGAAATATCTTATTTAAAAACAAACAACTGACCTGGAAAATAGATCCAGGAGGGATGATTAAGAATTACTGGACTATCTAAAAGTCATAATTTTTTAAAAGCCTAGACATTATATTACCAGAAATTATCAAAGAAAATTACTTCATATTCTTGATCAAGTGGAGTAAAATAGAAATCGAAAGAAGTCAAGTTCAAGAGTTCCTAGGCCAAGAAGAAAATACTGCAAACAGTCAGAAAGAAAGACCTGGAAAGACTTATATAAACTGATGACTGAATGAAGTAAGCAGAATGAAGAGAACAATATGTACAGTAATAGAAATATATGATGAGCAGCTATGAAGATCTAAACCGGTATCAGCAAAGCAAGTTGAAAAATCCTATCCACAGCCAGAGAAGAAACTGTTGGAGTCTGAGTGCAGAGCAAAGCCTGCTATCTTTCACTTTATTTCCTTTTATGAGTTTTATGCTGTATGTGTGATATGTGTCTTCTGTCATTACATGAGCAATGTGGAAATATGTATGGCATGAAAGCACTGGTATAACATATATTAGACTTTTTACCACCTCAGGAAGTGGGGAAGGGGAGGAAGAAAATCCAAATCCTAAAATGTCAGAAAACAGTTGCCAAAAATTGTTTCTACATATAACTAAAAAATAAATAAGTTATAGAAAGTCATTTTTCTAGCCCAGATCAGTATAGGAACACATAGAGATGTAAGTAGATATTGGGAAAGGGTCTGGCCAGGAACAGACCAGTCAAAGCATTCCATTGGAAGGCAGAGGCTGTATACCAGGGCAAGAGGAGGTCCCAAACATATATATGTTTTTTATGTATGAGGTCCATATATATATATATATATGTGTGTGTATATACATATAGACATACAATATTAAATATACATATTGTGTGTATCCTATAAATACATAGTTATTTGCATGTTGTCTCTCCTTTCATCTGTGAGCTACTTGAGGGCAGGAACTATGGTTTTAGCTTTCTTTGTATCCCCAGCAATTAGCACAGTGCCTGGCACATCATAAGAACTTAATAAATGTGTACTGACTGGCCAACTAAGAGCCTCATTAGGCAATTGGTCTTTGGAGACCAAGATATAGTCTTCATATAATAAAGTATACTAGTAATAAAGAAGGCGTGACAAGAGTCAGGAGATACCTTGGTGAGAGGTAATAGAGTGAGACACAAAAGAGAGACTAGTTGAAGACAGGTGACTGTGTGGACCTACATATTTTTCATTATTGTGTATGGGGGAGGATAGTCCAGAGTTGAAAATTAATTCTGTTCTAGGGCCCATATACAGAATGTTACCAGGATTAGGGAGGGGAATGATGAGGAGACCCAATCAGACCTAGAATCTGTCTAGCATTGTCTATCTGGATTATATTCACTGAGCTCACTTCTGGTTTCCCCTCCCCAGAGAAGGAGGTTCTAGGGACACAGGGTAAGCATGACACTTTAAAGGTCTGATGATGCTATTACAACCCTGATGAGAAGTGAAGCCGAGATGATAGTTTAGAGGAATATAAATGGGACTGCATGGACTCATGAGTTCCAATCCCCTGCACCAGGAATTAAGGGAGTCCCTCTGGCATGGGCTCTGGCTCCTCCCAGCAGAATCACTCCATCCCTTACTTGGCACTTCAGCAGTGTCTCTCTGCACTGAAGTGGTTTGGAAGCTATCCAATAGATGGTTGTACTTTAAGACAACATGCAACCCCTAAGAGGCTACAGTTGCTAAAAAAAGATCTGGACACCTGAATGGGGAGAAGGGAAGAGAGTTAAAGGAGTATATTGCCTGCCAGAGTCCCCAACTTTCAAAACAAAAAACAAAAACAAGATCAATGCAAACTTTTCTTTAACTCTGTCCCCTGCTAGCACAGAGCAACTATGTGGTACAGTAGGTAGAGTATTGGCCCTAGAGCCAAGAAGACTCATATTCCTAAATTCCAATCTGGCCTCAGAGATGTACTAACTGTGTGACCCTGGACAAGTCACTAAACTCTACTTGGCCTAAGTTCCATCATCCATAAAATGAGCTGGAAAAGGAAATCGCAAATCATTCCAGTATCTTTGCCAAGAATACTTTAAATGGGGCCATAAAAAGTCAGATATGATTGGAATGACTGAACAACAACTCAATCAAGAACAGTGGTCTCCCTTCTTCCTGGTTGCCTTATGCTAGAACTGAGGGCAAGAGAAGATGTTGAGGGAACTATAAGAAAATGGCAGCAAAAGTGAATAAAATCAGAGGTAGGGCTTAGGACCAATTAACAGAGTCACTCTGTCTAGAATCATAGAATGTCAAAGCTGGGGAGGGGAACCTACGAGTCATCTAGTTTAGGAGTTTCTTCAGTTAGGATCTATGAAATTGGGTTTAGTTTTATGGCCATTTGAATAACGTGGTATTTCAATATTTTCTCATTTGCAAAATGAAGGAGTTGGATTAGGTGATCTCTAAATTTCCTTCCAATTCCAAATTTGCTTTTGGTATTTCAATATATTTGGTTTCCTTTGTGATCCTATGTATTTTACCTTATATATATTTTAAACAGTACTTTGAAAAGGGGTCCAGAAGCTTTATCAGACTAACAGTGGGGTTTACCACACACAAAACTCTGAGCTGGGATGATTTAGAGGAGGCTACCCAGGAGAGAGTGGCATTTGAACTGGACTTTAAAAGTTGAGGGGGAGAAACAAATAGAAAGCATGCAGGTGGTTCTTGTGGCAGATGGGAAAAAATAAAGATCCATCCATCTTGGAAGATGCCTGGGATTCTTCTCAGGTTTTTCCCACCCAGGTTTTTCCCATCTAGTAATCCCAACACCTCTACAATCTCTTAAAGGGACACCTGACTTCTTCCCTGCCCCCCTTGGGTCATTGATTCTTGCTACCATCCTGCCCTCTAACCTGAATAAAGAAAATTGGTCTCATATCTCATTTCCCAATAGAAATATTCTTCTAAATCGTTGCTCCCATCAAACATCAGTATCCTCCCAGAAATCTCCCAACTTCTCCTGCCTCTGAGCATTCTTTCATGCTTTTGGATCTGCCTAGAATGCTAGTCCCTACTGATTCCATGTGCCAAAGTCTTAACCATCCTTCACAGCCCAACCCAAATACTACGAGGTAGTAATCTCCATGAAAATTATCTTGGCCTTTATATCACCCACAATACCTTGAAGTACTAAAAGTTATAATTACTCACATCTTAGAGTGTTTTGAGTGCTTTGATTCATCATGGACACCTTAGAAGGTAAGTAGTATGGTTACTATCCCTACTTTATAGATGTGAAAACTGAGGCTCCAAGGCTCATAGATAATTCTGACTCAGGGTCAGAAGGAAATTTCGAGACCATTTAACCTAAACCCTTCATTTTATAGATGAGAAAACAGGCCAAGAGGGTGAGAAGGGGATCATATATATTAAGTGTCTGAGGCAGGTGCCAAACCTGGGTCTGGCCCCATCTCCAGAACTGTTCCCCCTACCATTCTGCCTCTTAGATCAATAAAAAATGAAATGAATGAAATGTTGCCCCTCTGCCCCAGTTAGGGGCAGCAGGGAGGTGTGTATCCCTGTCCTTTTTGCTCCAAAGGCACTTAGAATGAGCTCTCTATAACAAGTACTCCTTTCTGTCTGGTATCACAGATAGTTGTGTACACACCCTTATCTCCCCTAGGAGCCTGTGAGCTCCTGGAGAGCAGGGTCCCTGTCTCATTCACCTTTTTATCCATCAACCCTAGCCCAGGTGTCAGTAAATGTTTACTGAATTGACCAGTATACAGACGATGAGTTTGACAGACTTTAAGGGAAAGAAAAGCAAGGCTTAGGAATTTTACCTCCCACTCTGAATAGCACATTGTCCTTCCTGTGTGGCGTCATCATTAGAGGATGTGGGGTACACTCACTCTGTGATCAACACGGACTGACCCTATGGTTGGTCCAGTGGAAAGATCAATGAACTTGGAGTCAGAAGACTTGGGCTTAGATTCCAGATCTGCTATTTTCTTTCTGTGTGACCTGGGGGTGGGGGTGGGGAGAAGGAGGGGATCACTTCCCCTTCTTTGCACCTCGTCTGGAAAATGAAGGGTTTGGATTAGATGATCTCTAAATTCCTAATCCTCTCTGTGCTCCAGGCAACTCTTAAAAGACGGAGAAGGTACCTAACTGCACTGACTGAGGGAGTTTCTTCATCCGGGAGTTCCCGATGTCAGTGAAATCACGAGGCCAATTCCTGTCCTTAGGAACCTCAGAAAATTCAGCTTTCCATGATCCTGGCCAGCTGAGTTGAGTTAGCAGGGATAGAGGAAGGGCAAAGTTGCCTTCTCCTATTCACTGTTCACTAGTCCTCCTCATCTCTCCCCTCATCCCCGACCATCTCCAGAGAGAGGCAGAGTGTGGACACAATAGCGTCCTAGAACGCCAGGAATTCCCTTCCCAACCCCTGAAGTCCAGCCCTGAGCCGCTCAGTGGGGAGTGGTCAGACGCACCACACATTCCTTTGGAGCGTACCCCAAGAACTAGGCTCCAGCAGGTCCGGGCTCGGGCTCCGGACTGGGCCGTCAGAGGGAGCCAAAGTCCCCGCAGAGCCTGAGGGGGAGAGATGAGGGTGGACAGCTCCCGCAAGCTTTGCTGGTTTATTTATAAAATGAGCCGGCGATGAGTCAGCCACTGAGCTGCCCAGTATTCCCAAAGACAGTTTCTGGGCTTCGATGCTAAAAATGCTTCCTGGGCTCTGAAATCCCACCCCCAGCCTGAGCCCATAAATAGAGCCCCCGAGCTTCTTTGGGAAATGGGTGAAGAGTGAAGTCGACTCAGCCGCGGGGCGCCAAGCGTTCGGCCCTCCCCCACCTTCACTCCCTACAAGGACTGACCCTGAAGCCGGGAGGGCGAGTCTACCCCAGCCCTCTTCAGAGAGGCAGACAGCCGAGCTCGGAGCAAACAGAGGGAAGGCTGGAGGCTGGAGGCATGGCCAGGGCCACACACTCACGAACAATCCCTGGCTGGAGACCCGGTACCCAGAAGCCAACACGTCGCGGAACCCTTTCCCTCCGCTAGCCCTCGAGTCCTCTTAGTTTAGGCAAGTCATGCTCATTCCCAGATCAAATGACCAGAAATACAGAGCTCCCAAGGCACAGCCCCTGGACAGACACAAAAGAGCCCCTGAGGGGCTGCTCCCACCTCCAATCCGGTTGCTGCAGTTCTCCACCTCCACCAGGAATTAAAAGAGCTATTTTTATTCCCCTGGAAAGGATGCCCAGAGCCTTGAAGCCTCTCCAGTCACCCCCACCATTTTAGGAGCTGCAAATTACTTTCTCAGGTCTGCCTTACACAAAGGGAAAACTGGCGTTAGACCCAGGACAAGAAATAATAAATAGATGCACCTGTCCCCATGGCTAGGGGCCAGGTATGCTCTAGATCCCACCTACCCTGAGTTTTCTGCCTCTCCCCTCCTTGGAAGTGCCTTTATCTGCCTACTTGGCCCTGGGAAGGGTGCCCCACTTTGCTCCTCAGGCTTAGCAAGGAAATGGCTGGATCTTTATGGCTGGCTCCCTTAGAGCCAAGACCTGGTGATGGGAAAGGACCTGTCCTATAGACCTATGGGAAGAATAGGGATTTGAGGCTCTATTTAAAGACCCCTTTTCTTTCTTGACCAGGGTCCTCCTATCCTATTCAACTCAATAAATATTTATTAAAGAAAGAGTGCGGGGGGGGGGGGGGGGGGGGGGGCGGAGGGGA
>NC_058131.1:648567329-648582634 GCF_016433145.1 Gracilinanus agilis | reverse complement strand
TCCTCCTCCTCCTCCTCCTCCTCCTCCTCCTCCTCCTCCTCCTCCTCCTCCTCCTCCTCCTCCTCCTCTTCTTCTTCTTCTTCTTCTTCTTCTTCTTCTTCTTCTTCTTCTTCTTCTTCTTCTTCTATTTTTCTTTGTATCCCCAGTGCCTAACACAGTATCTGGCACATAGATGCTGCATAATAAACACCTACAAACTTGATTTATCCACTCAGTCTCAGTTTCTCCATTTATAAAATAGAAAGACTCATACTTAAGAGATCTCTCTCCCAAGGCTATTGTGAAGTAAATAAATGCTTTGAATAAGCTTTAAAGAACTATATGGATTTATTATGTAAATGTAAGCTGTTATTGTCTTGTTATTGTCTTCAAGACCAGTGGCAAATGGCCAAGTTCATAATGCAAATTCATAATGAATAATTGTTCAAATTTTAAAAAATACTGGGCTAGAGTTCCTTGAAGACAGAGAAGGCGCCTTTTTCTTCTACAAGTAATCTCTCATTATAAAGTAATTGCCTAAACAGGTTGGGTTTATAGCTTGATCTTTAAATTGGGGAACATAATGATATGTTTTCTGAAAGAGGAAGCCTGAGGTCATCAAGGGCAAAGCAGAAGTTCAATTAGACACTATGGCAAGGCTAAGAGAAGCTGAATAAGGAATGGAATGTTGCTGTGAAAGAAGTCCCCAACTTCCTGAGATGGTCTCAGGTCATCTGACAAGAGATTGTCTCAGGGCAAGTAGATCTGAACACATCTCTGTGTGTCACTGCTGCTTACTTAAGGCTAGTTAAAAGGTGGTATTGACTGGCTGCAGGCAGCTTTCTGATAATTGAATGTGCTTCTGAGAAATCTGCCAAATTTGCTAACGGAATTGCTTCATCCAAGTGTGCATCTCTAAGGTAGAGTTCTAATCCTGATGGACATTAAAGATGCTTAAGAACTAGAAAATTCATTGAACCTTACAGTCCAAAGACATGAGTCATCATGTAGATCATAAAACCATAGGCCTTAGGACTAAAGGGGACTTTAGGATTTATCTAGTCTAACTATCTCATTTTTGCAGATGAGGAAACTAAGGACTAGAAAGAGGAAATAATTTACCAGAGATCACTTGGCTATTTAATGGCAGAGGCGGAGGTAGAATCCAAGTGTTCTTACTATTATCCTACTCTAGTAACCTTTTCCTGATACCTGGTGCCTCTTCTTCAAAGCCAAGTTCCATTCCTACTTCCACCATGAAGACCACTCCAGTTCACACTGATCACTCTCATCTCTTACAATATTTATTATCTCTGATCATTTTGTAGTTATCAGTAGCATCAGCACAAGTAGAATGAGATAATATTTGTAAAGTACCCACTTAGCACAGTATTTGCCATAGAGTTTGGCACTATATAAATACTTATTCCTTTCTCTTCCCCTAATACCAAAAATGCCTTTTGTCTAATACCTGGTGATTTACAGAATCTCAGATTTGGAGGAGGTTTTTGAGACCATCCAGGTCAACCTATGGCTAAGCAAGAATCTTCTCCTTAGCATTACCATTAATTGGTCATCGAGCCTTTACCTGAAGACCTCTGATGTGGAGGAAGAAGAGGAGGGTATTGTCTGACAATTGTTAGGAAGTTTTCTCTTTTGATCACACTTAAATGTGCTTCTTTGTATTTCTATCCATTTCCCCCCAAATTCTGTCCAAGTAACACAAGTCTGATTCCTTTTCCACTTGAAGAAATTGTTTCCATGTACCTAATCTTATTTACTCCTCACATAGGCAGGGATTGTAACCTCCAATTTATAGATGGGGAAAATGAAGAGTATGGAAGTTAAGTGACTTGTCCATGATCACACTGGCAGAACAGGAAACTAGAACCCAAGTCTTTCAACATTTACTATGGTGTTTCTTCCATTACATCCCAATTGCTATTCTCTATTGTTCTATGAGGACAGAGACCATATTGAATACTTAACGTATCTCTCTAAAGGATCAGGGCCTAAATGTATATACATACAGCACCATGGGGGGATAGTGAAAGACCCAATAACATCAAACTAGCAACGCTGCGTCTCCCAAGTTACTTGCTTCTGAGACCCTGGTGCCTTGGGTCCAGCCATAGCCAAGCCAGAGGGCTCAGAAGATCATCTCAAGCCAAGGAGGGAGGCTCCAGGGAACATTTTCTGGTACTTGCCAGTTCCTGGGGAGAGAGAGAAAAGCAGGTGTTAATGAAATTCCGATCCTAATTCAGGAGGTGTGGCAGACACCTGGGAAGAAAAGAAGTGTTTCAACAAGCTTGGGAAAGGTCAGGATTGCAGGCGGGGTGACAGGGTGAGATGCCACAAGAACACAGAGCTAATCTATGGGGGGTGGGAGTGTTGAGGGGGGGGAGCTGGCTAAGACCTAGGAACAAAGTGAGAGGAGAGAAACCAGAGCATGGCTGAATAAGTAAGTCTACATCAAATTGGAACTGAGCTCGTAGAACTGCAAGCTTGCTTTCAGCCGGAAGCAATTTTTCCAAGGAGAGAAAGCCTTTAATGTCCAAATGTATACCATGGGTTATATTATAACCTTTGCTTCCACCTCCATGAAGTTATAGAGTAGAAATGTGAAGTTTAAAAATGTTACTGCTACTTCTGTTATTGTCTTGATGGCAAAGACTGGGTGCAAGACTAGAAGTCAAAAGACCTGAGCTTGAATCCTAGTTTTTCCTCTTCCTAGATATGTGAGCAAGTCATTTGGCAACTTGGCACATGTTTTCTTCATCTTTAAAATAAAGAGTATTGGGGAAGCTAAGTGGTACAGTGGATAGAGCTCTGGGTCTGAGGTCAGGAAATCCTGAGTTCAAATTTGAACTCCCATCTCACTTCTAAGTTGTGTGACCTTGGGCAGGTTGCTTAACTCCTTTTGCCTAGCCCTTGCTTTTCTGTGTTGGAGTTGTTATTAAGATAGAAAGTAAGGATTTTGTTTGTTTGTTTAAATTGAGAGAATGCCACTAAAATGAAAGTGTTCTGGGAAATGGCTGGACAAATCGTGGTATATGATGGTGACTGAATACCATTGTGCTATAAGAAACGATGAACAGGATGATTTCAGAAAAATCTGTAAAGACCTACAATAACTGATGCGGAGTGAAGTAAGCAGAACCAGGAGAACACTGTACAAAGTAACAGCAACATTGTACAATGATCAACTGTGAAAGACTTAGCTATTCTCAGCAATACAATGATCCAGGACAATCCACCTTCAGAGAAAGAATAAGTCCGATGCAGATCAAAGTATATAATCCTTTCATATTAGCTTATTTATGGTTTTATTTGGGGGTTTTGGTTTTATATAAGTATTCTCTTACAAAATGATTACCATGCTTTTGCATGATAATATATCTGTAACCCAGAAAAAATGAAAGTGCTCCACTCAATTCAACACATATTTATTAAGTGCCTACTGTGTGCAAGGGACCATCATAGACCAGACCCTATAGATTCTACTGAGACTGAGTAGGGAGGGGCAGGGTAGGAATCCAACATTTTCTGTCACAAATATGTGCAAAGAAACGGAAATTTTTACCTAAGAGGTGGCGCCTAAACTGAGACTAAAGGGAAGATAAAGGACTCAGAAGCAGATTTAAGAAGAAGACTGGGTGAAGCAGGAAGGATGGAGGAGGCAGGAAATTTGTGTACAAATGCATGAAGGTGGGAATTAGAAGGCTGGGCTTCAAGAATAGCCATTTTAAAAAAAATAACAGCTTCTAAGTAGTCCAGTTTACCTAGTGCATGATTGCTGTGAGGACCAAATGAGATAGCCTATACAACTTAAAGTACTCTATCATTACTGCCTCACTATTATTATGTTACTAAGCAAATCCGCTTTTGAGTTGAACCAAAGGATCACTGAAATCACTTCCAACATTGAAATTCTGTGTTTCTCTGAGTTTTCTAGAGAGAGGACTGGGTGTATGCCAGCAAGTCACGGTTCCAACTGATTTGAGATAATTATGAGGTTGTTTCATAGGAGCAGGAAATGACATCCCAACAGAAGGGCTAATTTTTCCTTAAAAGGTACTGAAACCTTCCTCAGTTAGCTCAGGGAACTAGTGCTCAGGCCACTGAAAATGGCTTCCCTATGGATAAAAGCCAACCCAGAAGAGGTGGGGACAGAATTGCTCTCCCTTAAGATTGTTGTATATACCTGCCTGGCCAGCATCAAGGCAGGGAAGCTTCCCTCTGCTGAATCAATGAAGTATCATAACTGACTACTCTTCCCATGATGCTATGGCTAAGTAGAATTCCTCTTGTTAAATGTTAGATGGGTAGAGAGTTTCTCATTTTGTTCAAATTCTGAACCAGAAACATCAGACTGGCCTGAGCTAGACCTGGCCTAGAAAGGAAAGTTAATGGTCAAGTGGTCAGGGTGAAGGATAATAATAGGCAGGATGTAGTTGGATCCGCCATCCCAAAAGCCTTTGGAAGTTATGTTAAACCAAGTCACTACTAAGGAACACAACTAAGTAACAGGACTAGGTACTCATATTTAAGATGGGTGCATCGTTTTTTTGAGCTGAGATCAGTTCCCACTGCAGTAGAAAAGTTCTGTATTAGAAATGGCTAGAGGAGGGAATGATAGGAACATCACCCAGGACTACCCTATAAATAGGGAAAGGAAATGCCAAGCTACCTGCTTCCCCAGCTGCCACTTCTGTTGTCACCACCCTGGGGACTGGGCTTCCTTCCCAGACTACGACCTCAGAACTGTAGCCCTGGCCCTTATCACCTGAGCTCCATTCCCATCTCTATCTGAGGTCTTGGCATAGGTCCTAAAATGGACTTTCTATTTCCTCTTCTGACGCAAAATGGTATTATGAAAGGAGCAATGGACCTGGGTCAAGAAACTTGGGGGTTTTCCAGCTTTTTGAGCAAGTGTTTACCTCTTTACCTCAGTTCTTTCATCTGTAAAGATGGATGAAAAGGACCTTGAAGATGATCTAGACCAAACCCTGGCCTTTTTTTCCCCACAGATTAGAAAACTGTAACCCAGAACATTTAAGTGATTTGTCCAAGGTCACACAGGAAATCAGTGGCAGAGCTAAGATTTCAAATTTAGTCTTCTGATTTCCAGCCTAGTATTACTTCTACTACACCATGCTGAACTGCTAAAAAACAAAAAGCCCTTATTAAATGCCAACTATGCTCCAGGTACTTTAGGAGGTACGGGGGAAATAAATCATATTTTAAAAAATAAAACAGGGGCAGTTAGGTAGCAAGTGGATAGAGTGCCATACCCTAAGTAGGGAGGTCCTGGGTTCAAATCTAACCTCAGACACTTGCTGGCTGTGTGACCCTGTGCAAGTCACTTACCCCTGATTGCCCAGCCCTTACTGCTCTTCTGTCTTAGAGCTGGCACTATTGATAGGCTTTAAAAAAAAATGAAACAAACCCTGATCTCAAGGATCTTATATTCTAATGGAGAAGATAGCATGTGATAGTAGTAGCAATAATAATGACAATATATAACATTTATCTAGCACTTTTAGGTTTTTCAAAACACTTGACACATTCTCATTTTAATATAAATAGAATAAATATAAGATAGGCAAATAAATACAAGGCAGTCTATGAGAGAGGGCATTAGCAGGTGGAGGGATGAGGAAAAGTCATTGGGTAAAAGGTGGTATCACTTGATTTCCTGTGTGACCTTAGACAAATCATTTAAATGTTCTGGGGTACAATTTCCTAATCTGTAAAAAAAAGAGTGGGGGGATCAGGGTTTAGACTAGACAATCTTCAAGGTCCTTTCCATCTATTTTTACAAATAAGGAAACTGAGGTAAAAACTTGTTCAAAGAGCTGGGAAAAACCTGTCACCTCTTTACCTTGAAAGAAGGTGCCTTTACTTTTATCCTGCAGGAAAAGAAGGGATTAATGAGACAGAGATGAAAAAGTAGTATAATCTAGATATAGGAGATAGTCAGGGCAAAGGTAAAGGTGTGGGAGATGGAGCCCTGCATTCACAGAACTGAAAGAAGGGTAGTTCAACTGACAGAGTTCAGGGAGGAGAGTAAAACTTCCTCTTGGAACCTCTACAATTTTTTTAAACTCTTACTTTATCTCTTAGTAACAACTCTAAGACAGAAGGGCAAGGGTTAGGCAAATGAGGTTAAATGACTTGCCCAGGGCCACACAGCTAGCAAGTATCTAATGTCAGATTTGAACCCAGGTCCTCCCAATTCCAGGCCTGGCTCCCTATCCACCGTACCAACTAGCTGCCCTTGGAACCTCTATAATTGTACACAATTCTTCATCTTTATCTTTTCGAATCTGGGTTTGATTTCTGCTTTGGTCTAATCACATAATAATCTGATTCCAAAAAAAACCCAATTATATCTGTCTCTAGTTATTTCCTTTCTGTTAAGCTAGAGTCTATTTTATTTTATTTTGGTGGGGATGTCATCAGATTCTCAACATACGCATCACCTTTCTCCTCTCCTCTTGGTTGGGCTCAGATAAAAAACCCAGTCTTTTGAGGAGTCCCTAGTCACATTTTTGAGCTTAGCAGAATCTTCCAGAACCTCTGGTCCATTAGCCCAGAACTGAAGAAGGAAGAATCACTTCTATGAAACAATGAGGCATCGGAGGAGGTCCTCTGTGAAAGACACTATACATAAAAAGATTGCTAATAACAGAAGCTAATACAAGCTCATTGCTAAGGAGATGGTATCAGACAGTAAATAATCCAAGGGCACTTGTCAAAGATGTGTCACTAAAGGCTGGGAAAAATGGAAGAAGGGTGATAGATCTAGCCAGGTGGCACAATGGATAGAGTCCTAGGTCTGGAGTTGAGAAGACCTGACTTTAAATTCTGCCTCAGACACTGAGCAAAAAAACCCTCGATTTATCTCAGTTTCCTCATCTGTAAAATGGGGATAATAATAGCACATACCTCTCAGGATGGGTGAATTAGAACAGTAAAAGAAAGGCTCAAAAATGAGCTTATCAAGGTCATTAAATGAAAAACTACATGTAGACTTTACCTGGAGATTTTGATACTTTGGAGGAGAAGAATGATATATAGGCAAGGAAATATTTTAGGAAGATTAATCTGAGGGGATAGACTGATTAAAAGATTAAGTGGGATGGGGAGATCCTGAAAGCCACAGCTATTACTAAACAAAACAAATAAATAAAATTTTAAATAAAAAAATAAAAGGTTATTGTTAGGGGCAGCAAGCTGGCACAATGGACAGAGCACCAGACCTGGAGTCTCAGATTCCTCTTACCTATGTGACCCTGGGAAAATCATTTCACCTTGTTTACCTCAGTTTTCTTATCTGTAAAATGAACTGGAGAAGAAAATGACAAAGCATTTGTGTGACCCTGGATGAGTCACTTAATCCTGTTTGCTTCAGTTTCCTCATCTGTACAATGAGCTGGAGAAGGAAATGGCAAACTACTCCAGGATTTCTGCCAAGAAAACTCAAATGGGGTCATGAAGAGTTAGACACCAGTGAACAACAGATGAAGGTAGAGGCTCCCTCCTCCCCAGATCAACTTGGGCCAGAACCAGTCTGAGTGTGGGCAGGCTAGAGCCTCCAGGCAGAGGTGTGTCGGCTCACTAGACCCAAGCAAGGAATTAATGGGACAGGAATAAGGCAGAACCTTAAAATGTATGCAGACAAACAACCAAACAAGCAAAGATGTTTTTGCTATGTGGGTCTACACATGCAGACTTAGTGAGAACTTTGCCATTGGCTGTGTGATACACATCATTTTAAAAATCATGTTTCCTGCAAATTATGAGGATTTATGGAACTTTTAAAAGAAATTCAGACTACCTTGTAAAAAAAAAAAAGAACTTTGTATCCAGAGGATATAATTGAGATATCACTTTACCACAGTAATGTTTATATTAAAACGTTATGCTTACAAATATTATTTAATGAATTTGGAAAATACAAATAATTAAGCTAAATAATTCTAAGTAGAGCTAAGAACTAAAAAGAAAATAAAACTGGATACGAACAGTAGCATCACTTTTTTAAAACATTTATTAATATTCATTTTTAACATGGTTACATGATTCATGCTCCTACTTTCCCCTTCACCCCCGCACTCCCCCCACCCATGGCCAACGCACATTTCCACTGGTTTTAACATGTGTCCTTGATCAAGACCAATTTCCAAATTGTTGATAGTTGCATTGGTGTGGTAGTTTCGAGTCTACATCCCCAATCATGTCCGCCTCATCCCATGCGTTCAAGCAATTGTTTTTCTTATATGTTTCCTCTCCTGCAGTTCTTCCTCTGAATGTGGGTAGCATCTTTACCATAAATCCCTCAGAATTGTCCTGTGTCATTGCATTGCTGCTGGTACAGAAGTCCATTACATTCTATTTTACCACAGTGTATCAGTCTCTGTGTACAATGTTCTTCTGGCTCTGCTCCTTTCACTCTGCATCAGTTCCTGGAGGTCTTTCCAGTTCACATGGAATTCCTCCAGTTCATTATTCCTTTGAGCACAATAGTATTCCATCACCAACAGATACCACAATTTGTTCAGCCATTCCCCAATTGAAGGACATATCCTCCTTTTCCAGTTTGTTGCCACCACAAAAAGCGCAGCTATAAATATTTTCGTACAAGTCTGTTTATTTATGATCTCTTTGGGGTACAAACCCAACAATGGTATGGCTGGATCAGAGGGCAGGCATTCTTTTATAGCCCTTTGAGCATAGTTCCAAATTGCCAGCCAGAATGGTTGGATCAGTTCACAACTCCACCAGCAATGCAGCATCACTTTTTTTTAACCCTTATCTTCCATCTTTTTTTTTTTTTGTTTTTTTGTTTTTTGTTTTTAAACCCATAACTTCTGTGTATTGGCTCCTAGGTGGAAGAGTGGTAAGGGTGGGCAATAGGGGTCAAGTGACTTGCCCAGGGTCACACAGCTAGGAAGTATCTGAGGCCAGACTTAAACCTAGGACTTCCCATCTCTAGGCCTGACTCTCAATCCACTGAGCTACCCAGCTGCCCCACCCTTACCTTACATCTTAGAATCAATACTGTGTACTGGTTCCAAGCCAGAAGAGTGGTAAAGGTTAGACAATGGAGGTTAAGTGACTTGCCCAGGGTCCACAGCTAGGAAGTATCTGAGGCCACATTTGAATCCAGAACCTTCCATCTCTAGGCCTGGCTCTCAATCTACTGAGTCACCTAGCTTCCCCCAGCATCTCTTTTCTTAACATGACTGTGCTAACTCTTCTCTGGCCTCCTTTCCTATCTCTGACTTGTCTCAGCCATTTATAGACAGTTCTATTGTTTCAATATTATGTTAGCACTGCTTTACTACTCATTGAGTTAGAACCAGAAAGCCAGAGAGCCACCTGCTCTAATTTTTTTCCTTGGTGCTCAGTAGCTAGTTTCTCCTCCACTGTGACTTCCTAGAACTGCTTGAAGCCACCCTCTTTTTCTCCTGGCACTCATAGAGCAGGAAGGGACTTTATGACCATCCAGTCAAAGCCCTACCTGAACCCCTTTGTTTTACAGAGGTGGGAACTGACTTGCCCAGAGTCACCCAACGAACTTGTACCAAGGCCAACATTAGACCTAGAGGCAAATTTACAGACTCTAAGTCCCAAGGGTTTTTTTCCTATTACTTAAGGTATTGGTATTATAAAAAAATGGAATTTTCTGAGCATTTAGATATAGAAGGAACTTCAGAAACCATCTAATCTGACCCTTTCGTTTTTAAAACATTTATTAATATTTATTTTTAGAAAAGTTAACATGGTTACATAATTCATGCTCTTACTTTCCCCTTCACTCCACCAAGCTCCTCCCCCCGACCATGGCAGATGCACATTTCCACTGTTTTTAACATGTGTCATTGATCAAGACCTATTTCCAAATTGTTGATAGTTGCATTGGTGTGGTAGTTTCGAGTCTACATCCCCAATCATGTCCACCTCATCCCATGCGTTCAAGCAGTTGTTTTTCTTCTGTGTTTCCTCTCCTGCAGTCCTTCCTCTGAATGTGGGTAGCGTTCTTTACCATAAATCCCTCAGAATTGTCCTGTGTCATTGCATTGCTGCTGGTACAGAGGTCCATTACATTCCATTTTACCACAGTATATCAGTCTCTGTGTACAATGTTCTTCTGGCTTTGCTCCTTTCACTCTGCATCAGTTCCTGGAGGTCTTTCCAGTTCACATGGAATTCCTCCAGTTCATTATTCCTTTGATCACAATAGTATTCCATCACCAGCATATACCACAATTTGTTCAGCCATTCCCCAATTGAAGGACATTCCCTCATTTTCCAGTTTTTTGCCACCACAAAAAGCGCAGCTATAAATATTTTCATACAAGTCTGTTTATCTATGATTTCTTTGGGATACAAACCCAACAATGGCATGGCTGGATCAAAGGGCAGGCATTCTTTTATAGCCCTTTGAGCATAGTTCCAAATTGCCAGCCAGAATGGTTAGATCAGTTCACAACTCCACCAGCAATGCATTAATCTGACCCTTTCATTTTACAGATAAGGAAAATGGGACATAGAGACTTGTCCAAGAACATGTGGGTCACCAAGTGGCAAGACCAGCAAAGGAAGCTGTGGTTCAGTGGTAAAGAACACTGGGTCTGGAGTCAGGAAGACCTGAGTTCAAATCAACCTTCAGACACTTCCTAGCTGTGTGACCTTGGGCAAGTCACTTAACCTCTGATTTTCTAACAAAGATTCCATGGAAAAGGAAATGGCAAACCACTCCAATATCCTTGCTAAGAAAACTCTATAGATAGCTATGGTCCATGGGCTCACAATTGAACAACCAAATAACAAACCACAAAAGTGGTAAGACTAAGATTCCAACCAAGGTCCTCTGACTGTTAACAATGTACTTTCAGATTCAACCATTTTTTGTTACTTGAAATCGTCATAGCCTAATAAAATATAGTTTTCCTACAAAATGCCTCATCTTATTCCATCTCCACTGTTTCAAATTCATCAATTTCTTGATCTGGTATTGTGTGAACGATTCAGTAGGGCTTGACAGCTTGCCCTTCTGAAAGGTCCAGATGGTTCTTTATCAAAATTCTCATAGGCTGAAGTGCAGTCGAACCACTTAACACAATTTTTTAAAATTTTATTTTTATTATCATGCAAAACCCACTTCCATATTGGTCCTTGTTGTAAGAACAACATAAGAGCCCACTCATACATAACCAAAATCCCAAAACAAAACCATAAAAACACTGATATGAAAGATAGTCTGCTTTGATCTGCGTCCATCTGACTCCAACAGTTCTTCCTCTGGAGGGGGATAGTATTCCTTTTCATAGTCCTTCAGGATTGTCCCAGATCATAGCATTGCTGAGAGTAGCCAAGTTTTCATAGTTACTCATCATCCAATGTTGCTATTATTGAGTACAATGTTTTCCTGGTTCTGCTTATTTCACTCTGTATCAGTTCCTGCAGATCTTTCCAGCTTCTTCTGAAATCATCTTGCTCGTCACTTTCTTACAGCTCCTGCACCCCACCTGCCTCTTCTAATCCCTTTCTAATATGACAGCTCTTCAAAAAGTGGATGACAAAAACTGTGATCCCTGCAGTCTTCTCTACTCCAGGACTAAACATTTAAACATCTCTAGATTCTTCAACAGATCCTCATTTGGCAGGGACTAGAGACCCTTTGACATCCTAGTTGCCCTTGTTTGGATTCTCTTCAGAATTCAGATCCTTTAGTTCATACTCAGACACAACTGGGTTATTGTTGCTGTTGTTGAGTCATTTCAGTCATGCCCAATTCCTTGTGACCCCATTTGGAGTTTTCTTGGCAAAGATACTGGAATGGTTTGTCATTTCCTTCTCCAGCTCATTTTACTGATGAAAAAGGTGAGACAAACAGGGTTAAGTGACTTGCCCATGGTCATACAGCTAGTAAGTGTCTGAAACTGAATTTGAACTTTGGTCTTCTTGACTCTGAGTTCTCTTTCCACTGCACCACCTAGCTCCTGTATTATAACAAGTTCATTTATCCAGGGATGCTCCTGAATAAAGTATTTAAATTCATTCTAATTATTTTAAGAGTCTATCTACTTGACTGTAAACTCCATGAAAGCAAGAGCTGTGACTTTTCTAAGCCTTGCATCTCCCACCCCACTCCCAGCCTGGTAGAGCACCCAGTAGGAACTTAAATCTTTACTGAATTATCCTTTCAGTCATGTCCAACTCTTTGTAATCCCATTTGGAGTTTTCTTGGAAAAGATATTGGAATGGTTTGCCATATTCTTCTCCAGATCATTTACAGAGGAGAAAACTGAGGCAAACAGGGTTAAGTGATTTACTGAGAAACATACAGTGACCTAAGTAGCTGCAAATGGATTCCCAATGTTCAATAAATTAGAAATAAACTGAACATTTATAAGGGAGAAAGATTATTTTGTTCTCCTCAGTTCCAAAGGGCAGAAGTAAGAACTAGTAAGCAAGGAGGTGAATTTTGACTCAAGATAAGAAGACATTTCTGACCCATCGAACTGTCCAACAGTGGGATGCATTGAGTCAAGAGCCCTTGAGTTCACCATCATGAGTTTAAGTAGAGGCTAGATGACCACTTAAGAGGGTTACAGACAGGATTCTTGCTACTAGAGATCGAACCAGATGACCTCTGCTATCCTCTTCAGCTCTAAGAGTCAATTATCCTATTATCTTTTTCTGACAATAAATCAGTAGACACTCAAAAGATATTAAACCATAAATAATTTTAAAGTGTTTAAAGGACATTATCATAGAAGGGAGACTAAATTTATTTTGCTTGACTCCAAATGATAAAATAAAAAAACACTGAGCAGGGCAGCTGGGTAGCAGCAGGACCTGGATTGAAATCTAGATTCAGACACTTCCTAACTATGTGACCTTAGGCAAGTCACTTAATCCTGATTGCCTAGCACTTGCTGCTCTTCTATCTTAGAACTGATACAAAATGAGCGTGCTCTTACAATGATGATCAATATGGGAGTGTGTTTTGCATGTATGGCCCAAGATCAAATTGCTTATCATCTCCAAAGAAAGGGAGGGAAGAAAACAGTTTGGATCTTATGATTTTGGAAAACATGTTGAAAATTATTATTACACGTAATTGGGAAAATAAAATATCTTTGAATTAAAAAAAGAATTGACACTAAGACTGAAGGTAAGGATTTTTTAAAATTAAGTACAATAAAATAGTCCTTTTGTGGGGTAGCTTGGTGGCTCAGTGGATTGAGACCCAGACTTAGAGATGGAAGGTCCTAGGTTCAAATCCAACCTTGGACATTTTCTAACTATTTGACCCTAGGCAAGTCTCACTTAACCCTCATTGCCTAGCCCTTACTGCTCTTCTGCCTTAGAACCAATAAATATTATGGATTCTAAGATGGAATGTAAGAGTTTAAAAAAAAAAAGGAATGAGCTGGGGAGAGTACAACCCTAAAACAGAACACGCACACACATCCCTCGACATAGAGGAGCTCCCTTGTCTCTCCCAGATTGGGCCAGTTTGGCCCTTCTTTTGCCTTTATAACTGGAATCTCATTCAGTTAGTTCCCAAGCCCCTTCTTCTAGTAAAGTCAGATCAAAATCCAAAACAAAAGGGATAGATGGGAGAGGAAAAAAACACACTACTTAATAATTAAATCTATCTGAAATGGCAAGGGCTGACGTGGGAGGCAGCAGATTTCCCATTACTAGACATCTTCAGGCAAAAGCTAGATGACCACTTGTCAGGCAGCAACTAGATGACCTTGTGTCATAGAGAAGATTCTTCTTCAGATATAGATTAGGTTCTCAGTCCTCTGGAGTCTCTTTCAATTCTGGGATCCTGTGATTCAAGCATCAATTTTTATTGTATAGGACTGTGGGGAAAACCTGGTTATTGGACTTCTCTTTTGCTTGGATTCTGGATTACAGAGAACATCCTGCATTTGAAACAGGCTCTATTTTATTTGTCAGGGAGAATAAAGCAGCCACTATCAGTGTTTATATGATTACCTGAAACAGTCTGGCCTTGAGTTTGGAATGAATTTCTCAGGGCAGCAAAACATACTTCTTGACTGTGAAAACCCAGGGCCTGGGGGGCATCGAGGTGGCTCAGTGGATTGAGAGCTAGGCCTAAAGATGGGAGGTCCTGGGTTCAAATGTGGCCTTAGACACTTCCTAGCTGTGTGACCCTGGGTAAGTCACTTAAATCTCATTGCCTAGCCTTTACCACTTTTCTGCCTTGGAGCCAATACACAGTATTGATTCTAAGATAGAAGGGAAGGGTTAAAAAAAACAAAGCAGGGTCTCTAGTGGCATCTAGCACATGTGTGAAGTCAGTGCTATGGTGGAAAGGAACTGATGATCTATATTCAATTCTGTGCCTGTCACAGCTAAGGAGCATTGCCTTCTCTTCTGGCTTGTTGAAGTCCTAGATACCATCAAGACTTAGCTCAAGTGCTAACAATAATAGCACCCACTCCCAGGCCAGAGATAACGTGAGGATCAAAAGAAATTGTAGTCAGAAAGTGCTTAGCACAGTGCCTGGCACATAGTAAGGGCCATGCCAGCTATCATCATCAACAGCACCACAATTATTATCTCCCTTCTACAGGAATTGTTCCTTATTTAGCCTACTTATTGGCGTACTCTCCCTTCAAAGACAGATTGGTTGTTCAGTCATTTCAGTCAATGTCCGACTCTTTGTGAGTTCATTTGGGATTTTCCTGGCAAAGATACCAGAATGACTTGCCATTTCCTTCTCCAGCTTGTTTTATAGATGGGAAACTAAGGCAAGCAGGGTTAAGTGACTTACCTAAGATCACACAACTAGGAAGTGTCTGTAGCTATATTTGAACTCGGGTTTTCCTGACTGGTGTTGAAGAAAGATAGATAGATAGATAGATAGATAGATAGATAGATAGATAGACAGATAGATAGACAGATAGATGGATAGTTCATATGGGACTTTAAAGTTCACAAAGTACATTACAAATACTTCCTCATTTTATCCTCACAACAGCCAAAGGAGGTATGGTTTTATGCCCATTCACATTTGAGGAAATTGAGGCAGACTGATTAAATGACTTGGTCACACAGCTTAGTGTCTGAGACAGGATTCTAATGTGGGCCTTACTGGTAAAGTTCAGCACACTCTATCCACTGTACCATTCAGAGAAGTTGACAGCAGACAGACAGACAGCAGATGACAGACAGACAGGCAGAGACAGAGACAGAGAAAGAGAGGGGGGAAGGAGAGAGAGAGAGAGAGAGAGAGAGCGAGAGAGAGAGAGAGAGAGAGAGAGAGAGAG
>NC_058131.1:648547402-648567243 GCF_016433145.1 Gracilinanus agilis | reverse complement strand
AGAGAGAGAGAGAGAGAGAGAGAGAGAGAGAGAGAGAGAGAGAGAGAGAGAGGTGGAAAGGAAGGAGAGAGAGAGTACCTGCCCTCAGTGGGGCTTGCATACTTGCTGAAGCACACAACATAAAGGGCACGAGGGGTAGCTAGTTGGCACCGTGGATAGAGCACTGGCCCTGGAATCAGAAAGACCTGAGTTCAAATCCAGTCTCAGACGCTAGCTATGACCCCAGCGAGTGACTTAACCCTGTTTGCCTTAGTTTCCCCATCTGTAAAATGAGCTGGAGAGAGAAATGCCAAACACTCCAGTATTTTTGCCAAGAAAACCCCGAATGCAAGGATGGAGTCCAACTGAGGGACAACATCAACATGGATATATACAGAACCGACATGGCACCATCTTTCTGGAAGGCACCCAGTAAAGGGTAATCTCCCTGAGGACAAGGATGGTCTTATCCATCCAAGTATCTCCTTCCAAGAGCAGCACAAAGTCGTTAACATAACAAGCCTTTAATGCTTGTCACTTAATTTGAATTAGATTGGATTGGATTGGACTGGCCGGGACAGAAAGACTGTGGTTTCCAGGAGAAGGTCTGTTCTCCATCTGCTCTAACCCTGCTGTCCCCCCTGAGCAGCTGTCCCCACAGTGGGCACCGCCTTCCCCCAGGAAGGGCAGACAACGGGATGTCCAGGCCCCGAAAAGGCCGCTTTCCGGGAGCTGCGAGCGAAGGAGCGGGAGCCCATTCATACGTCTGCTCCCCATCCCCCGAGCCCGCTGCCTGGGCGGCTTCCAAGCACGCTTCATTTTAGACTCGGCCTCCCACAATCCATTCCGAGACGCAGCTGAAGACAAGAATGCGAGTGTGTGTGAGTGTGTGTGTGTGCGTGTGTATGTGTGTGCGCGCGCCCGCGAGAGGATGTGCGTGTCTAGGTCTGCACTGGGGGTGGGGCGCCGCCGCCGCCGCCGCCGCCGTCTGCAAAGCCCTGCGCCCGTGACATGCATGGCTGAGCAGCCGTGGGTGCTTAATGCGGGTGCTTAATGCAGAGGCCCGAGGGTTCCTGCCTAGCTGTGTGGCCTCAGACTGCGGCTGCCGCCAGCCCCCGGATTCTTAGCTCTCTCCTCTCTTAAGGACACCTTCAGCCCTCCAGCTCTAGGTGAATGAGGGGAGAGGATTCCCGAGCATCGCGCGTGAAAGGGGCAGGGACCTAGACTGCCAATCTGGATGCCCACCTGGTGCCGGGCTCCTGAGATAGCCGCTGCCACCCTGGGAGGCTCGCTAGTCCTTGTCTCTGCTTCCCTCCTCCCTTCCTCTTCTGACCTCCCTCCTGCCACTTTCTTTCTCTCTCCCTCTAGGCCACCTTCTCCTCCACTGACCTAACCTCTCAGCTGACCCCACACTCTCCCTTCCAATCCACCATCTCCGCTCAGGTCGGGCTATAACTGTATAGAGCCGGAACTAGCACCTGGAGAATGGTGTTATGCCCCGGAGCTCCGACTTCCTCCTCTCCACCTAGTGACACGCTATGGGGTGTGACCACTCTTGTGCCACACTGTACCCCCTGAGCCGCCATCCCCAGAATCCCGTCCCCATGGTGCCTCCCCCAGCCCCTGAGAGCTGTGAAAGGGTGAGGGCGGGGGCCTCCTCTTCCAAGGAAACTGCACCTACTGTCAAACTGACCCCTGGACCGTTGCTATCATTCAGTCTCCATCCACCTACCCAAACTCGGCCCCCTTTCACAGGGACATTGAAGTGAATCAGTCCACGCCAGAGAAATGGCATGCTGTGACATTTTAGGCGTGCAGCCACTGGTATCTTCTGTGCCCCCTATGCCTGGTACCCCAACACTCATTGAGGAAGCTTAGGGACACAAATGCAGACTGGCACATGTTGGCCTTGAAGGGCTAGAAGATTCCCTGGTGAGTTAGTGAGTTCCAGGTTCCTTTTCCACCATTACCCCCATCTGGCTGCTAACTCACTTGGAATGATTCTGGTACCCAAGAGCCTTTCCCCCAGTACTGAGCCAACAGAAGAGAACACCACCAACCTGCCCTACTGGGAATCTCCCAGATCCTGGTGTTGGGCTGGCCAGGGGGACCCTGAACTAGAGCAAATACACTGCTCCTGCCTGGATTCCACTCTGGAATCTTGGTGGCTATGGAGGATGTGAAGCATGAAGGGGCTCCGGGCCAGAGTCACCCCCCTGCACCCCAGCTCATTTCAAGTCTGATCGGAATTCACAGGGTGCAATAAGAGGTCTAAAGAGTCCATTTCATTACATTTGCTGAAGCAAACCGACAGCCCAAAGATCCATGTAGGTTCCACACACGTATCTGGTCATCTCCCTACATCATTCAAGACTAGGCTGTGAAAAGGGCCATCATCATCATCCACCCACTGTGGGCTCAGGGGGGCTGAGAGCCCAGATGGGACATGTCCTAGGTGGGAGGACGGCATTAGACCCCTGGCTCCAGATGGACGTCCAGCTGCCTCCTCTGTCCCAGGTGATCTTTTATTTACCTGGCTGAGCAGGGGGAACATTTGTCTCACACTGCCAAAGGTCAGGAAGGCTCTATTTATAAGGTCCTGCCAATGGATGAGCAAGCCATTAATAAAAGAGTCATGACAGATGGAGTATGAGTGCCAGCCTCTCGGACAGGCCCAATTTGTTTCTCCCAAGGCCTCCTAAGGATCTCAGATGTGAGAAGAATCAGTGAGATTAGTGCTGGAGCCAGAACAAGTACCAGGAGTCCTTGGTTCCTGGATTTCCTCCAGCTTGTCAATAGCCTTCCTAAAAATATGATAACTAAGGCAGAACAGAGTCTTCAAAGGCAGGATGTAGGGACATGATCACTACTCTTATTCTCAGTACTCTACCTCTCTTAAAGCTAGTCATGTGTGACCCTGGATAAGTCACTTTAACCCCCTAAGTCTCAGTTTCCTCATCTGTAAAATGAAAGTAGTAACAGCTGAACTACCTACTTTACAGGATTGTCATGAGGAGAGCTCCTAGACAACTGTAAAGCTACTCAGAAACATGAGCTAATAGGAAAGGGCTGAACCTTCAAAAGTACTATAAAGGGGGGCAGCTGCGTAGCTAGTGGATTGAGAGCCAGGCCTAGAGACAGAAGGTCCTAGGTTCAAATCCGGCCTCAGACACTTCCCAGCTGTGTGACCCTGGGCAAGTCACTTGACCCCCATTGCCTACCCTTACCACTCTTCTAACTAGGAGCCAATACACAGAAGTTAAGGGTTTAAAATAAAATTTTTTTAAAGTACTATAAGGAATACATAGAGGAGTGCCAGACAGTCCCTGACTTACAGAGTTTGAACTCAGATCTCTCAGCTCTGTGTATCCAGCACTCTTTCTTGCTGTTTGCCATGTTTCTGAAGGTTCTCTCCATTCCAACCCCACTCTTCCCACTCAGACTCAACCCACCCCCTCCAGGGAAAGTCATCCTTGACTAGAACCACCTAAACAAGCCTTTTAAGATGGTGACTTGAGTGGCAACCCATCTTGTTTGCCTTTTCCTCTCGGCACTGGCCTTTATGTTTAGGTGGGGCTTTCTCTGTGTATAACTTGTCTTCAGTGGTGCTGACTTAATAAAATTTGTCTCTCAAAAAGTATACAGTTCAGTGAGGAAAATGACAAGTATATATACAAAGCAAAGCTCTGGGCTCACACACACTAGATTTCCTTTTGGGGGCCTTTCTAATTATAATCTCTATGACTCAATTTGCCCCAACCTCAGTCCCCCAGCCACTCACAAAGCATCAAGCCAACAATAATTTTCTTTTCTTTTTTAAAATCCTTATCTTCTGTCTTAGAATTGATAGTAAGTATAGAGCAGGAAGGGCTAGACAGTTGGAATTAAGTGACTTTCCCAGGGTCACGGAGCAAGGAAAAGTGTCTGAGGCCATATTTGAACCCAGAACTTCCCATCTCTTGGCCTAGCTTTCTATCCACTGAGCCACCTAACTTTCTCAATAATTTTCTTAATACTGAATCAACCCTATATTTTTCTTATAACTCCAACCTAGATTATAATCTTTTTTATATATTCCTGTAGCCTTTTTTTTTAAAACCCTTACCTTCCACCTTGGAGTCAATACTGTGTATTGGCTCCAAGGCAGAAGAATGGTAAGGGTAGGCAATGGGGGTCAAGTGACTTGCCCAGGGTCACACAGCTGGGAAGTGTCTGAGGCCATATTGGAACCTATGACCTCCCATCTCTAGGCCTGACTCTCAATACACTGAGCTACCCAGCTGCCCTCTCCCCTGTAGCCTTTTTTTTTTTTAAACCCTTGTACTTCGGTGTATTGTCTCATAGGTGGAAGAGTGGTAAGGGTGGGCAATGGGGGTCAAGTGACTTGCCCAGGGTCACACAGCTGGGAAGTGGCTGAGGCCGGGTTTGAACCTAGGACCTCCTGTCTCTAGGCCTGACTCTCACTCCACTGAGCTACCCAGCTGCCCCCCTCCCCTGTAGCCTTTTTGCTAAATTTAAAATGTTTATGTCAATGACCATTAGGGATAATGATCGGTAGTTTTCTTTATCTGTTTTGATGACTCTCTATCATTTAGGTATGAAGACCTTATTTATATCACAGAAGGAATTTGATAGGATCCCTTCTTTTCCTATTTTTATCAATGCTTTGTATAATGTTGAAGTTAATTCTTTTTTGAATAGTTGATAGAATTTGCTTATAAATCCATCTGGTCCCAAGTTTTTTCCCCCTTTGGAAGTTTATTTATAGCTTGTTCAATTTCTTTTTTCTGAGTTTGAGTTATTTTAAATCTCTGTTTCTTGATCCGTTAATCTGGGTATTTCATGTTTTTGTAAATATCCATTTCATTTAAGTTGTCAGTTTTATTGGTGTCTAACATCGGAAAAAATAGCTTTTAATAATTTCCTTTATTTCCTATTCATCTGTTGTGAATTCTTTTCATTTAGCATTTAAACATTTGACAGATTCATTAAAAGACATGTAAAGAACAGGAAAGGAATTCACATTTTGACACTCTGCCCAGGATAGATAGCAAGGTAGAGCCCATCTCCCAGTAAGTGTCCTACTTCCTCCCATAGCCACAGAACCTACAGAACACACAGAACCAAAGACGTAAGTAATGGGATGCTGGAAAATGTTTAACAACTGGATCTCTAGGGAGGAAATGTACACACCACAGACTTTTAAGTTTAATCCACATCATTAACATTTTTCTCCAGCACTTTCTTAAATCTAGGCAATCAACAGAACAATAAATCAAGGCCTGATCTGAAGCCTTCACTGATTTCCAAGGGTTAAGTATTCAGTCTGGAAATTTAACAATTGGCTCTGAGGACCTGGTATGAGCTGACTCCAACACACTCGTGTCACAGAATCACAGAATTTCAGAGTTGGAAGGAACCTCAGGGACCTTCTAATCTAACTCATACCTTTAAAATGCCATATTACAATACAGCTGGCAAGTAGTTGTCTAGCCTTTACTTGAAGACTTCTAGTGAAGGCAAACCCACTACCACTTGAGGAAACCCATTCCACTTTTGTATATCTGTTATTGTTAAAAATTAAAGAGAAGATGGTATAGAAGATTGAGAGTCAGGCCTAGAGACAGTAGGTCCTGAATTTAAAGTTGAACTTTGACACTTCCTAGCTGTGTGACCCTGGGCAAGTCACTTAACCCCTGTTGCCTAGCTCTTACCGTTCTTCTGCCTTGGAATCAATATATAGTATTGAGTCTAAAAAGGAAGGTATGGATTAAAAAAAAAATGTTAGAGAGAACCCAGGTTAGTCAGGGGCATTCTATTTGAATGCTAAGTAATGGAAGATGTCATGTTGAGTTGGGGTCAATAGATGGTAGTCTTCTCTTTTTCTATCTCCCAGAACTCTCCATTCTAACTCAGAATAATTCCATTTAATCTAATTCAATAACCACTTAGGAAACAGGGTCACAGATGTAGAATTTATAGAGTACTTGGAGATCATAACTAACCCATTCATTTTGCAGATGAGGCAACTGAGACTCTAGAGTAAAACTGACTTGTCCAAGGTCATACAAGCAAGAGGAGGAAATAGCCGAGTTGGGGCTTGAACTCATATCTTCTGATTCCAAATTCAGTGATATTTCTACTCCATCACATTTTAAACTCCCTCTTTGGGGGACAAGAGTTGGGGTGATGGTCCGAACAGCAGTGTTCCTACCTTGGACCATATGATAGGTGCCAGGTCCCAGGACCAACCCAGGGTCGGCCGCCCTCCTCCTTCTCTCTGGAATCTGTGTTCACTTACTCCAGTGTCTGTAGCCTAATTATCCTAGCTCCTGGACACTCTTCCACCTCTTGGCACAATCCCACAGCATCCTGGCTCCCAGAAATTTACTGTCAGCCCCTGCCTCTGCCATGACAAGCTCACATACCTTATGAACTCCGCCATATTGGTAGCCCCTTCCTCGTCTCTCTCTACCCTTACACATAAAGCATCAGAGGAAAAAGGTTCTTGGCTCTTTTCAGAACTGCTTGCTACATACCCAACTAATGATATAAGTGGAGGGGGGCAGGGAGCAGCTAAGTCGCACAATAGATTGAGAGACAGGCCTACGGACAGGGAGACCTGGGTCCAACTCTGACCTCAGATACTTCCTGTTTATGTGACCCTGGGAAAATCACTTATCAGAAGATAAGGTATTTTTTTAAATTATATATTTAAGGGGACATCTGAGTAGGTCAGTGGATTGAGAGCCAGGCCTAGAGACAGAAGGTCCTAGGTTCAATTTTGGTCTCAGACACTTCCTAGCTGTGTGACCCTGGGCAAGTCACTTGACCCCCATTGCCTAGCCCTTTCCACTCATCTTCCTTGGAACCAATGCACAGTATTGATTTTAAGACAGAAGGTAAGGGTTTAAAATAAAAGATATATTTATAATATCAAAATATGTTATTACATGTTATAATATATAATATTATGATATGGTGACATAATATACAGTTGTATAATTATAAATAATCACATTCTTATGCATATTATAGAATATAGCTATTGTGTAATTATGATAATATTATATATACAATAAATATACTATGTTAAAATATACCATAATAATCACGTTCTATTTTATTGTTGTATTATAATATTATTACAAGATAATGCAATATGAACGATGATAAGTGCCCCAAAAAGTGGTATAACACATCGGGGCATGGAGTTCAGAGAAAGGAAAGGGATTGATCCCGGCCAGCTTTCTCTAGCCTCAGCCCTTTGCCAGGCTCTGTGCTTTCCTTGGGACCAGCCACTGACTCCAGTCACATTTGTAGCTGCTGGACCAGGCGGTGGGGAGGGGTCCAGGAAGTTTCAGACATGACAGTGATTCGTCTTTCTTAGCTAAAGAAAAGAAAAGAACTCTGGCTCTTTCCTGTGGGGCTAGTGGAGAGATCCCTGAGCCTGAAGTCAGAAAAGCTGGGTGCCAATCTGATCTCAGATACTTGACTAGCTGGGTGACTCTGGGCAAGTCACTTAATCTTTCTTTGCCTTAATCCACTAGAGAAAGAAATGGCAAAGCACTCCAGTCTCCTTGCCAAGGAAATCCCAGGGACAGCACCGGCACACTATGGTCCATGGAATCGGACACAGCTGAACAACAAGAAGGGAGCATATTAAACTCTATACAAATGTTTTATCTCATTTGGTCATAGTCTGAGCTGGTGAACCTTAGAGTCAAGATGCCTCAGATTCAAGTCCTGCCCCATGATGTTTGCCAGCGGTGTGCCCCTGGACAAGTCAATTACCCTCTGAGTTAGTAAAACTGACCTGATTCTAACTCGGGGAGCCCTTCCCTTGTGGGGCTATTGTAAGGATTAAATACACTGTATACAAAGCCCTTTGCAAACCATAAAGTGATATCAAAATGTCAATCCTCATCATTATAATTAAATATGATTATGATCCACCTAACACAGTGTATTCACAAAGCTGACATTTCCCTCTGATCCTGTCCAGCACAGCCTTACTCTCCCCTGTCCCTTAGAGGGTCAGGGTCACTAGGGAGCCTCGGGACCAACTCCTTGGGTCGAGCATCTTCAGAAAATGTCCATCTGCCTAGAAGAGCGGAGGAATGTGGGGTGGCTGGAGCAGCCCAGGCCATGGCAGGAAGAGAAGCCTGAGAAGAACTTGGGTTTCATAACCCAATGTCTGGCTCTAACACAAACATTTCCCCTGATTCCTGCCCCTTTTAACCGCACCCTTGCGACCTCATCATCCCATCCTTCTCAAATGGTTTTGACTTTTGCTCCATTTTTTTTTTTTTGGTCCATCCCACAAACATCCCAAGAGAAGGGTTCTCTGGAAGAGAGTCAGAGAGTATATGCTGAGACTTTGGTACAAACCTTTAGCGATTCAGAAGTGAGAAAGTTCCCTATTTCTGCTGTGCCCAGCATTTAATTTTGTTACCACCCCGTCATGGGGGGATGCCATGTAAGGGACAGGACAAATGACCATTCTACCTATGTCGGCTGAACATAGCAGTGCAGGAAGAGAAGTGATGTGTAATAAGACAGCTGGCTGGCACAGTTTGAATCTGGTCTCAGACATTTCCTAGTTGTGTGACCCTGATTAAGTCACTTAACCTGTCTTTGACTCAGTTTCCTCCATTGCAAAATGGGAATAAAAATAGCATCTATCTTAAAGGGACTAAATGAAACAATATTTGTAAAGCACTTTGCAAACCTAAAAGCAAAATATAACTGCTAGTTGTTATCATTATTATTATTTTATACCTGGAAAGGTAAACTGGAGGAAGACTGTGAAGGGTTCCAAATAGCAAACAGAGGAATTTATGTTTTATCCTAGGGGTAATAGGGAGCCACTGTAACTTTTTGATCAGCAGTGATATAGTCAGGACTATCAATTTAGCTATGTAGAAGATGGATTAGAGAAGATAGACTGGAGGCAGTGAGCCCAATTGGGTGGCAATTACAATACAAAGCAAGAGTGTTTCTAATAAAGAGGAGGGAAAAGAAATGAATGCTAAAGATGTTGTAGAAGTATTATTATTATTATTAGGACATTATTGCTTTTATGTTATAATAATATATTTTATACTATTTATTATTAGAACAATAATATTATTATTAGTCATTGATCACATTTATGAAGCATTTTAAGGTATTCAAAACACATTAACTCATTAATGTTAACTCATTTGAACCTTACCACAACACTATCCCCATTTTACAAATGAGGAAATAGAGTCAGAAAAGATTAAGTGACTTGCCTAGGGTCAAATATCTAATAAGGTGTCTCAGTTGGGAATTGAATTCAAATCTTCCAGATTCTATCTGCTGCACACCCCCACTGTCAAAAATTGGAAACTGAGGGGAAAGAAGAAGATGAATTTGAGGTGGCAAACCTCAGGGACTAGAAGGATAATGATGTCCTTATTAGAAAGAGAGAAATTGGGAAAGGGGTGGATGTGGGAGATAGAGTTCTGTTTTGGACATGTTGAATTTCAAAGTGCCTCCAGGACTATTATTTGGAAATATCCAAGAAGAACCTGGCTGTAGGGCCAGTGAGGTAGTATGGTAGATAAAGTGCCAGGCCTAGAGCTGAAAGGACCTGGGTTCAAATCTTGCCTCAGACACTTCCTAGCTATGTGACCCTGAAGAAGTCGCTTGACCCCAATTGCCTATCCCCTACTACTCTTCTGTCTTAGAAGTGATATTAAGAAAGAAGGTAAAGGGTTTTTTTTAAAAAGAAAAGGAAATTGGTGCTGAGTAAGACTGGAACGCAGGAGAGAGGCAAGGGCTAGGTTTACAGGTTTTAAAGTCATTTAGCCAGAGATGATAACTGAACCTATGAGAGCCACTGAAATCATCAAGAGAAAGGACATAGGGAAAGAAAAGAGAGGTCAAGTCATAGACTTGGGAAATATCCATAGTTAGGGGCAAGATATGGATAATGGTCCAGCATGAGACTGAGAATCAGCTGCCAAGAAGGTGGGAGAACCCAGGGTAAAAAAAGATTCTCCAGGATGAATGGCCACCCTTGTCAAAGTGAGACTGAGAAGAATAAGAATGAAAGAAAGGGAAAAGGACCCATCTATCCAAAAGTATTTACAACAGCTCTTACAGAATCCAAACTTCACAAGGCTAAAGAATAAGAAGTTGAAACAATGAGTCTTTGAGGGAATGGAAGGGCAAAGTCTTCTAAAAGATAGAGAAAACTTGGGCATGTCTAAGCAACAGAGAAGAGGCTAATGCATAAGGAGAGATTGAAGATGAGAGAAAAAGAAAATTATTGAGGAAACCAGCTGCCAAGGAATATGAGAGGGGATGGAGTCAAGAGCACAAGTAGAGGTACCCTAGTCATTGGAGAATTACTGAATAAAAGAGGATACATGAATGTAATGGTGATGGACTATTATTATGCTGAAGAAATGATGAAGAAATCTGGGAAGAATTATATGAACTGATGCAGAGTAAGGTAATCAGGACGAGGGGAGTATTTACACAATAACAACAATATTATAAAAACAAACAAGTTTAAAAGTTTTAAGGACCCTGAATGACCATGATTCCAGAAGACTCATGATAAATATATTAACCACATCCTGAAAGAGAAGAAATGGTATCAGGGTGCAGATGAAGACATACATTTTTAGACAGGAAGAAAGCAAGAAAACAGGCATTTCTTCAAGCATTTTATTTTTCTTACTTTTTCATTGGGCAAGGGAAAGGTAGGAGAAAGGAGAAATAATTTTTTGCTCATTGAAAGAAATAAAATGTAATTAAATTTTTTCCCAAGGAAAAAATTTTTTAATTTTACTTTTTAAAACTTTGAAAGTTAATTAATGCAATGGCGAATCACAATTTCAGAGGACAGATAGGAAAAAAAATACTACCTACCTCCTGAAAGAGAGGTGATAAACTCAGGGTCCAGAATGAAACATTTTTGGGGATATGGCCATTGTTGGAATTTATTCTGTTTGATAGTTTGTATTTTTTACAAAGGTTTTGTTTTTCTTTGAATGAAGAAAACTGGGAGAGAAAATAGATTTTTAAGTGAAATTTTTTAATTAAAAAAAGAACTTTACCTTTAAAAAATTGTACTGAGAAAAGGCCATCAGATTAAGTAAGAAATCACTGATAACCTTGGAGGAAGTATATTTAATCTAGTAATGGGGTCAGAAGCCAAACTTCATAAGAAGGGAATGAAAGGCAATAGCCTTCAAGGGAATAGAAGCATAAAGCAAAGTCTTCTAAGGCATAGAGGAGACTTGGGCATGTCTATAAGCAACAGAGAAGAGGCCAATGAATAAGGAGAGATTGAAGATGAGAGAAAAAGAGAATTATTAAGGCATCCAGCTGCCAGGGACTATGAGAAGGGATGGAGTCAAAGGCATGAATAGAGGTATTGGCCTTGGTGAGGAAAGAGATTTCCTTTTGTCAACTTTTGTTATCACCTTTTATCAACTGATTGCCTAAGCATGGGCCAAAATTGGAGCAAAGAAGGAGAAAATGGGGATTAAGAAGGAGTTTTGAGATGTAGAAAAGGGGGAGAATAGTGAATAACTTCTCTTTTCTTTGTAAAGTATGAGATGAGATCCTCTGCTAAGAGGAAAATGACCATAGAATTAATAAAAGCTTTGAGAGAAGAAAAGATTGGCTGTGGGGGATACAATCAAGAATCAATCAGAGCAGCAGCTTAATGGATTGAGAGCCAGGCCTGGAGATAAAAGGTTCTGGATTCAAAACTGGCCTCAGACACTTCCTAGCTGTGTGACCCTGGGCAAGTCACTTGACCCCAGTTGCCTAGCCCTTAACCATTCTGCCTTGGAACCAATCCAATCCCTAGTATTGATTCTAAGACAGGAGGTAAGGGTTTTTTTAAAAATAAACAAATTGACCTCTAGATACTTCCTAGCAGTGTGACCCTGGGCAAGTCACTTAACCCTTTGCCTAGTCCTTACCACTCTTCTAACTTGAAATCAATACATAGTATTGATTCTAAGACAGAAGATAAAGGGGTTTTTATAAATAAATGAATGAATGAATGAATGAATGAATGAATAAATGAATGAATGAATAGATAGATAGATAGATAGATAGATAGATAGATAGATAGATAGATAGATAGATANGAATGAATGAATAGATAGATAGATAGATAGATAGATAGATAGATAGATAGATAGATAAATAAATGGACCTCTAGACACTTCCTAGCTGTGTGACCCTTGGCAAATCACTTAACCTTTTGCCTAACCCTTATCACTCTTCTAACTTGGAACCAATATATAGTATCGATTCTAAGATGGAAGGTAAGGGTTTATTTGGTTTAATTAATCAGTTAGAGAAGGATAAAGAATTGCTTTGTTGCAGAGAGGACTCCACTGAGATTAGGTATCAGAGCTTCCTACACCAAAATGAAAGGTCTGGACTAAAAAATGTAAAAATTAAAATGTACAAGGCAGAAACATCAAGACCTAAATGAAACAGTTCCTGACCTCAAGAAACTTATATTCTACTGAGGCGAGATGACAAGGCAGACAAATAGTGAAGTCAGGTCTTCAGATCCCATATCTAATAACAATCTTGAGAATGATCTTCTCCCTTTCCCCTTACATAGAGATACATCCTGGGCATTTCTCTCCAAGGCAGGTGTTGACTGTGTCTGAACAGATGGTCTCCAAGTGTATACCCTCTCTTGGTGAAGAAGATCTTTTCGTGGAAGCTCTAACCAGCAAGGATCGGCCAGACTTGGTCCACTGGGTATCCAGGGTAATACCGAAGACAAGGGGAAACTTCCCAAATGGTGCCGATGACCATGATGGTGGTGATTCTTTTTCTTTGTGACTCTTGTATTTAGTACATTGCCTGGCACACAGTAAATGCTTAATAAATGCTGCTTGGTCAGCTTGATTGATTGATTGAAAGATGATGATGACAGGAAAGCGCTGAGCAATTCCCTGAGCTCCAGCCTCACCTCCTGGTTGAGCTGCTGCTCTCTGGGTGCTCTCCTCAGCCAGTCCAACAGACAAACTTTCTTCACAGATTTCCCCACCTGCCTTTCCAGACCGGCTGCTGTGGCCTCTCAGAAAGAAACTCTAGGCTGCCCCTGCCAGATCCCCATGGCGGTGGGCCAACTCCAGCACCTGGCCATTTGGAGGGAAATCATTTGCATCTTCAGACCAGCATGGAACATCCAAATCATTGCTAGTCCCCTCACACTCCTGGTGGCAGTGCCAGAGTCAATACACCGGTTGTGGGAGTCCAGGAAGAGGGCCAGAGTGCCCTTCCCAGACTTCTGAGTTAAGCATGGAAGCAGCTGGAACCTTTAAGGATTATATTCTTTCTTTCACCCACACAGAAGCCAGGCTGGTCTGGCCCACCTGAAACACGCTAGGTGGCCAGGGGGTTTGATCCACCCTCTAGAGAACCTGGGAGGAGAAGGAAACCAGTGCAGTCTGACTTTACACACACACACACACACACACACACACACACACACACACACACAAATCCATAGGTTGGTGCCAGAAATGGCCCAGACTCCTAGAGTCCTCTAAGTAAAGGGGGACCGAGACCCAAGACCTCAATTCCAAAGTTCCAAAGCCAGAGGTTCCAGCTGCTGAACAGGAGCCTCTGTTCTAGCTTTCCCCTGGATACAACATCTGCTCCCTCTGCTGGAGAAAACAGTCAAGTGTGCAGACATGGTGGGAGGCACAGGACAGAAGGAAGGAGACTGAATCCAGAGAAGAGCCTGCAGCAGATCCTGCATGGGCCACAGACCACTGGGGAAAGGTCAGGGTCAAGAGGCTTCTCACCTCAATAGCTACATCCTCTCCTAAGTACTAGAGATGGTGATGGTGCACACTCGACCCCAAGACCCCGGGAGACAAGGCTACCACCACGAGGGCCATGCCTTCACCTTTGGTCCCTGCTCCACAATGTGACTTGGCCCTCTCCCTGCAGCCAGTGAGGTGAAAGTTGGTGCCACCCCCTTCAATCTGTTTGATATCCGGCCTTTTGGATTGGGCGAATTTTCAGGTCATTCTAAGGTGGAAGAGATTGTCCAATCTGAGGTTTGATGAGGCCATGGCTCCATATGGCATTTGGTCCCAGTCATCAGAACTGAAGTGAGAAGAGCACATGATGTCCCTATTTTTACTGAGCAGTAACAGGGAATGGTCAAGGATGGGTCAGGCCAGTCAGTGAATGGACCAAAGGCTTTCTGATACTATCTGACATTTTTTCAGAGGTGGAAGAGGCCAAGGTGCTATGGTGAGACATAGAAAGTGGAGAGTATCCATGGTTTTGTTTTCACAGTAGAACTGATGAAGCATAATATAAAATTTTGTTCTGAAGATGCGTTAGGGGTCATCTAGTCAAACTTCCATTATAGGAATCCCTTCTACAATATTTTTTCAAATAGCTTTCAAACTTTATTTCAATACCTCCAGTAATGGAGAGCTCATTACCTATTAGGGTAAGCTATTCTATTATTGAACAGTTCTAAGAGTTTAAAAGTTCTTCATTCTATTGAGCCAAAAGATATCCCTTTGGAATTTCCACTTATTTGTCTTAGACCAATGCCCTAGAAATTCGTGATATAACTCAATTCTTCCTCCCATCTGATGGCTTTTCAAAGACATGAAAGCTTCTTCCACATCTCCTCTGAGATTTTGGTTGTCCCAAAGCATTTTGTCTGCCAGGTGGAACAATGGTAGAGTTTTGGATCTAGAGTTACAAGCCTGAGTTCAAATCCAGACACAGACATTTGCTAGCTGTGTGCTGCTGGACAAGTCACTTTACTTCTGTCTGCCTCAGTTTCCTGATCTGTAAAATGGGGATAATCAATAGCACCTACCTTCCAGGTTGTGAGGACAATATGAGATGTGTTTAGCACAGTTCTTGATACATAAGAGGTGTTTGATAAATACTTGTTCTCCTCCCTTCCCCTATACCTCCTATTCCCTTCTATTATATTTTGTATCATGGTCATTTGTGCATGGCACTGTTGTTGTTCTTCCTTTGTTTTCAAAAACCAATGGGGGGCAGCTGGGTAGCTCAGTGGATTGAGAGTCAGGCCTAGAGAAGGGAGGTCCTAGGTTCAAATATGGCCTCAGACACTTCCCAGCTGTGTGACCCTGGGCAAGTCACTTGACCCCCATTGCCCGCCCTTACCACTCTTCCACCCAGGAGCCAATACACAGAAGTTAAGGGTTTAAAAAACAAACAAACGAATGAATGAATGAATGAATGAATGAATGAATGAATGAATGAATGAATGAACAAGTAAATAAATTAATGAATGAATGGATGGATGAATGAATGAATGAATGAATGAATGAATGAATGAATGAATGAAAAAAAACAATGGGGGCAGCAAGTGGCTCAGAGGATATATAGCTAGACCTGGAGATAGGATATTCTGGGTTCAAATCTGACCTCAGATACTTCCTAACTGTGCAAGCCTGGGCAAGTCACTTAACCCTGTTTGCCTATACCCTAGCTCTTCTGCCTTGAAACTAATACCTAGTAACGATTCTAAGGCAGAAGGTAAGGGTTGGTTTTTTTAAGTGGGGTTGAGATGTAGTTTAGAGGAACAGATCAGTCAAGCCAGCAGACAAGAAATTGGGAGAGAAAATTTGAAGAACAGGATTTAACATTTATCCATAACAGGACCTAAGCGCAGGACTTAACATTTCACAGAATCTCAGAGGCACAAGGGACCTTACCAAGCATCTACTCCCATAACCCCTACCTAAAAAAGAACCCCCACATATCCAACATATCCAAGGAGCAATCACTCAACCTCTTCTTGATGACCCCCCACCAAAGAGGAACCCACTACTTCCTGAGGCAGCCCATCCCACTCTGGGAGAGTTCTAATTTGGGGAACGTTTTTACTGACATCAAGCCAAAATTTGCCTTTTTGTGACCTCAATAATACTATTCTTTCTTCATTCTGCACTCCCGGGTCAAACAAAGCAAATTTAAATCATCTTCCACATGCTCTCCCTGAGTCCTCTCTTCTCCAAGTTAAATGTCCCCAATCGTTTCAAATGAAGGAACAGAAGACCCATCACCCTCTTGGTTGCCCAATTCTGGATGTTCTCCAGCTTTTCAATATCCTTCCTAAATGACAATTCCCAGAACTAGACACAATACTCCATATCTGATCTGACCTGACCAGAGCACCATAGGCCCTGCCCTTTTCTTTTCCTGGAATCAAGGTCTTTTTTATTTATTTGTTTGTTTGTTTATTTTAAAACCCTTACCTTCCATCTTGGAGTCAATACTGTGTATTGGCTCCAAGGCAGAAGAGTGGTAAGGGTAGGCAATGGGGGTCAAGTGACTTGCCCAGGGTCATACAGTTGGGAAGTGTCTGAGGCCAGATTTGAAACTAGGACCTCACATCTCTAGGCCTGGCTCTTAATCCACTGAACTGGGGGAACCCAGCTGCCCCTGAATTTTAATGCAGCCCAAGATCACATTCGATTTTTTGATTGTCAAATCACTCTCTGGATTTCTAATGAATTTGCTATCCATGAAAACGCTCAGAACTTTTTTGGACAAACTTGTCTCTTATTAGGCCTCTCTCTTGAGAACTTATTCTTTAACCTAAGAAAAGGATTTTATATTTATCTTGACTAAATTTCATCTTATTAGATTCAACTAAATGTCCTGCCGTGTCAAGATCCTTACTCATCAAGTTGCCTAAATACCTAGCCAACACCTCAACTCCTTTCCCTGAAGAACAATAGGAGACTTTTTATCAGATGCTTGGTTAAAATGAAGGTAGGTTCTACCTAAAGCATTTCCCTAATCCACTAATTTAATAATACTTTCCAAAAAAGGAACCAAAGTTAGCCCAGCATGATCTCTTCTTGATGAAGCCATGTTGGCATTAAGTGATCATGACTTTCTTTTTGAGAAGTTCACTAATCATCTTTTTTTTAACCCTTACCTTCTGTCCTAGTAACAACTCTAAGATACAAGGGCAAGGGCGAGGCAATTGGGATTAAATGACTTGCCCAGGGTCACACAGCTAGGAAGTGTCTGAGGCCACATTTGAACCTAGGATCTGCCATCTCCAGACCTGGTTCTCAATCCATTGAGCCACCTAACTGCCTCCATTATCTTTTTAATGATCCATTCTAAAATTTCCCCAGGAATCAAAGTCAAATTCACTGGCCTATACTATGCAGATTCCATTTTCTTTTTCTTTTCAAAACTCGGGATTATTTGTCCTTCTTCAATACTCCTAAACCTCTCCTAGTAACTGAAATCTGTCTTCTAGTCATTTATTGTGTTTTGTGTTCGTTTTTTTTGTGCTCAGCACTTTCAGCTAGCTCCCTGAAGGCAGGGACCATGCCATATCCATCTTTGGCTCCCTAATGCAATCTCAATACCTTGCACATAGAATTTCATGAGCGTAGGGGACCTGGAGAGGGATGAGGAAACTCGCTACCAATGAAGATCAGCAAGTTACAGTATGGAGACACTGAGAGGCTAAGAGACATGTCCAAGATCATAAAAACAGTAGATGTTGGGGGCAAGACTTAAAACCAGGTCACCTCAGCTCCAAGGCTGCCTTCAGATTGAGTACATCATGCTGCCTAGCAGTCCTGGAATGTGCTGGATGCTTAAGAAGTGTTTGTTGGATTTGTTGTCTAAGCATATCACGCTCCTTTAAATATTCACATAAGGCATCATTCCTAGGTCCTTCATTATCTCAGCTGTATACCTATAGACTGTTGTTGATCAATCATTTCGGTCCTGCCCAATGACCTTATTTGAGGTTTTCTTGGTAAAAATACCAGAGTGGTTTGCCATTTTCTTCTCCAGATCATTTGACAGATGAGGAAATAGAGGCAAACAGAGTTAAGTGACTTGCCCAGGGTCACTTGGCTAGGAAGTATCTGAGGCCAGATTTGAACTCAGGAAGATGAATGTTCCTGACTCTGGGACCAGCACTCAATCCACAGCACCACCTACTTTCATTTATCAAGGTCACCCTCCCAATGTGGGCCCAGCACTGAACATAATACTGCAAATGTAAGAGTCATTGTGGGGCTGCGGACACAATACCCATCAGAAGGACTAGAATCAAGTCCTTCCTATAACACATACCAGCTGTGTGACCATTAGCAAGGCTCATGACCTCTTAGTACCCCAGACAATTCTCTAAAATCATAAGTTAGCAGTTAAGGTGATGACCTGCATCAGTGCTCAGAGCTTCCCCAATGGGAGTTCCCTTTACTGATGAAATCCCAAGTCTGGAGCGGAAAATGTTCAAAGTATTCTAACCAGGGCAGAGTAGTGTAGAGCAATTATGCCTTATGATTTGGGCATTCCATTTCCATTAATGCAGCCAGAAATTGCATTAGTGTTTTCAACAGCCACATAAAATTGTTGGCTCGTAATGTTTGTCATCATCTAGAATGGCCACATCTTTTTTACATAAAATGCTACTAAGCCTGGCCCCCTCCATCCTGTGTAATTGATTTTGTAAAGAACCTAAAGGCAGGGTTTTACGTTTAATCCCTGCTAAAATTTGTCCTTTTGCTTTTGATCCATTATTCAGCTTGTTGAGATTAGTTCCAATCTTCATTCTGTTATCTTTAATATCAGCTGCCCTTCCCCACTTTGCACCATCACAGAATTTGAGAAGCAAATCCTCTATGTCTTCATGCATTGGTGTATTGACCTGCACTGGCTTAAAGACTGAGCCCTGTGCTACTCTACCAGGGACCTCCATATTGACATAGAGTCATTAATCAATACTCGTCAGTACAGTTCTTTAACTAGCTACGAATCCACTTAACAGTTCTATCACTGGCTGGAGATCCACAAGGATATCATTATCAGATTCTGGATTGTAATCAGGAAGACAAATGAATGGATCTGGAAAGAAGGCAGGATTCAGTGCAAGAGGACCTGAGTTCAGTAATTCACTTCTCCTCCATTACTCTTCATCTGTAAAACAATACACACTCAGAGGTGACAGAGCCAGGATTGGAGACTGAGGAGTCCTGGGTTCAAATCTGACCTCAGATACTTCCTAGCTATGTCACCCTGGGCAAGTCACTTAGCCCCCATTGCCTAGCTCTTACTGCTCTTCAGCCTTAGAACTAATATATAATATTAATTCTAAGATGGAAGATAAGGGTTTAAAAATAAAAACAATTCACACTCAGAACCACCAGGATCTATGGCAATCAAAAACTAGATGGAACCATAAAATTATACAATAAAGAGACTTTGGAAATCATCTCTTCCAGCCCCTTAAAATTTTTATGAGGATATTGAGGAAAAGAAAGTTGACAAGATTAACCCAAAGTCATAAAACCAGTTGGTAGCAGACTCAAAGAACCCAGGTCTTCTGAACTCTCCACTCTATGTTCTTTCTCTCACCTATCAACTGCCTGTCTCTTCAATATACCATCTCCTCCATAAGATTTCGGATTTAAGAACAGTTGTACTCTGTCTCCCATCTCTTCACCGTGAGTGGGTATAGGAAAAGATCCTGAGGCAAATTCCTTTGTTGTTCAGTCCTTCAGTCTGGTCCAATACTTCATGACCCCATTTAGAGTTTTCTTGGCAAAGATACTGGAGTGGTTTGCCTTTTCCAGTAAATAAAGGAAAAGAGAGGTTAAATGACTTGATCAGGGTCAAAGTTAGTAAGTGTCTGTGGACTGATTTGAACTATCCACTGAGCCATCTATCTGCCTGGAGAAAAATTCTACTCACCAGATCAAAGTATCAATCTCCTTTAGCTTTCCTCTCTCTCTCTCTCTCTCTCTCTCTCTCTCTCTCTCTCTCTCTCTCTCTCTCTCTCTCTCTCTCTCTCT
>NC_058131.1:648522514-648547073 GCF_016433145.1 Gracilinanus agilis | reverse complement strand
AGGAAGGAAGGAAGGAAGGAAAAAAGGAAGGAATGGATGAAGGAAGGGGGAAGGGAAGAGGAATGGATGGGTGGGTAGGTGGAAGGAAAGAAGGATGGATGGAGGGATAGAATAAGATGCTTTAAAGTTCCTTATGGAAAGAGGATTATATTTGTGTAAAGTTGTGTTTAGTTAATACAAGTTCAATCACAAATAAGGCTATAAGAAAGATGTGTGACCCTCAGGATCCCAAGGGCCAAGAAGGAATGCCCCATCCTCTCTCTCTGGGAAAAGCTAAAAAAGAAGAAAGCACCAATTAAATGTCCATAAGAGAACTCAGATTAGCACTAAAAGGAACAGGGGAAAAGGTCTGCCTTAAAGTGACATCTTCTACCTCCCCTATCCCCAAAGCTACCTCTGGCTATTCCTTTCCCCTGTGGTCCTCCCTCCCTCTCCTCTTTACTCTCTCTGTCATTTCCCATTGCCTCTTCTCAAAGGGCAAAGGGTAGGTCAGCCAGGGAAAACAATGAGGTATTAGCCTCATTTATCCCAAAACTATTTACTCTGGGTAGAGAATTAACAGAGTCTCATTCCCTAACCAATTAATAATGGGGACCCAGAGAGGGCACAGAGAGGCTGGGTTACTTATTGCTGAGAGATGGGGAATTGACAAAACCCTGAAAAAATAATAATAAACCTTTCTAATTGCTCCCTAATCCCACTCAGGGAACTTGCTACAAGGGGCATTCACTTCTCCTTTAGCATGGCGGCCATGCCCTTCACCATCCCAAGGCAAAGAGGTGCTCAAAGCCCCAATGTGGACCTGTTTTCAGAATTCCCCAAATGGAAAGAAATAGAATGCCTGACTACTTGGGGTCTGTGACTGACTTCAGTGCCCATATTCATGGAACTGAGTGGAACCAGCTCCATATTCCCATGGACTTCACTTACATCCCTGCTTCTATTTTTTCCTTCCAGAACATGTTTACCTCTGGGAAAGGGTCTTAACTCATTAATGGAATAGCACACTGGTTCCACTAGCACAAAGGGGGGGGGGGAATCTGACCCATAATTTCCAAGATCTTCATTCTTTGGAGTCCTCCCAATCTACATAGGGGTCCCCCCATGGGGCTGGTAAGCACTTGACTCTATTGGATTCCTTAATCCAACTCAACCTGAGAAGCAGCATGATATGGATTTGGACTGCAAAGGTTCAGAGCCCAGCTCTTCCATTTGCTGGTGACAAGTTACTTAAAAACAAATACAAATATAATAAGTACCTAAGATGTAGAGAACACTAACTGGGCTTTGGGGAAGGGGAAAAATGAGGCAGAGATCTTCCAAGGAAGCTATAGCAGATAAAGTGTCAGACTTAGCATCAGAAAGACCAAAATTCAAATCCTGCCTTAGACATTAATTGTATGCAAATCACTTAATCTCTCAGCCTCAGTTTCCTTATCTGTAAAATGGAAATTATAAGAGCACACCGGGCTGTTTGAGGAGCAAATGAAGATAATACATGGGAAGCACTTTGCAAACATTTAAGTGCTATATAAATGCTAGCTGCCTTTATTAACCAAAGTTTAGATAATATAGAATCTTAAGCTCTAATGAGCTGACAGTCGAGAAGGCAGATAAGATACCAGCACAGATAACTATAATACACAATTATGTGATAAATGTGTTAGAGAGTTATAAAACTGAACACCATGATGTCTGAAGGGATGGGAAGATTTCCCAGAGGAAATTGCATTTGAGTTGGGGTGGATAGAATTTTAACAGGCAGATGGAAGAGTAGAAAGAGCATGCAGAGTCATAGCCAAAAGGACTCCCAGAGGGAGGGCATTCTAGGGCTTAAAGTTGTGATATGGGGAGATCAGGGGCAGGGGAACCAGTAGAATTGTCCAGTTTTCCTGGAGCATAGAGTGTTTGGAGGGAAATAAGAAGAGATAAAGCTATAAAGGTAAAATGAATTGGAAAGGACCCTGAATGCCAAGCAAGGGAGTTTGAATTTCCTTTGGTAGGCAATAGGGAGGCATTGAAGGTCTTTGACCAGGGTAGTGACATTATCAATTTGTGCACAAGGAACATTATTCTGGCAGCTGTGCCAAGGGTGGATGAAAGGGGAGAGAATAGAAGTGGGGAAATGTTTAAAAGTCTATTTCAGGGGCAACTACATGGCTCAGTGGATAGAGTGCCAGGACTGGAGTCAGAAGAACCTGGGTTCAAATCTGGTCTTGGACACTTCCTAGCTGTGTGACCCTGGGAAAGTCACTTAAACCTTAATCCCACTAGTCCTTACCACTATTCTGCCTTGGAATCGATGCTTGTATTCATTCTAAGACAGAAGGGAAGGGTTTAAAAAAAAAGCCTATAGATGAGCCAGGTGGCTGGTAAAATGGTGATAGCTGATATCATTGCTTTATTATTCCATGCTACTCTTGTCATGATATTCAGTTAATCAGTCAATCAAACAAGTATCACCAGAAGAATTTTAATGTTGACTAAGATGGGAAAATGCTTTACATGATTGCACATGTAAAATCTATATCAAATTGCTCACCATCTCAGGGAGAAGAAAGAAGAGGGAGGGAGGGAAGGAGGAAGGGAGAGAATTTTGAACTCAAATTTTAAAAAAATATATTAAAAAACTGTTTTCCATGTAATTGGGGAGAGATTAAAATATTACAAAAAGAAAATATCAATGTTTTAAAATGGCTTTTGTTTCATTTTTAAATTTAATTTAATTTTTAATTTTTTTCCATGCTTACATGATTCTTGTTGCCTCCCTCCCCTCTTCGCTCCTCCTTCCTGGGGTTGACAAGCAATTCCACTGGGTTATACATATATGGCTTTTATTTCAGAGGCAAGTTTGGACTCAGTAAAAGAACTGTACAACTTCCCAAAGATAATCCTGCTCATCCCACCTGAACTCTAAGCTGGATTTCAAAACAATCAAAAAGCATTTATTAAACATCTTCTCTAGGCTAGACTCCCAGGACACAAAAACAAAAACGAAAACCACACCTGCCTTTGAGAAGCTTATAGTTCATCATGGCTCAGGGCCTCTATTTTATACCTCTGCTGGAGAGAGATAATTCCTTGAACAAAGTTGTCTCTCTTATAAGTTCTCTCAAAACTATGCCCAAAGAGCACTAAAAGACTGCCTGCCCTTTGATCCAGCCATACCACTGCTAGGTTTATACCCCAAAGAGATCATAGGGAAAAAGATATTTATAGTCATGCTCTTTGTGGTGGCAAAAAAAAAAAAAAAAAAGGAAAACAAGGGGATGCCCATCAATTGGGGAATGGCTGAACAAATTGTGGTATTTGTTGGTGATGGAATACTATTGTGCTCAAAGAAATACTAAACTGGAGGGATTCCATGTGAACTGGAATGACCTCCAGGAACTGATTCAGAGTGAAAGGAGCAGAACCAGGAGAACATTGTACACAGAGGCTGATATACACTGTGGTAAAATAGAATGTAATGGGCCCCTGTACTAACAACAATGCAATGACCCAGGACAATTCTGAGGGACTTATGAGAAAGAAAACTAGGCACATTCAGAGGAAGAACTACAGGAGTGGAAACAGAAGAAAAACAACTGCTTGAACACATGGGTTAATGCGGACATGATTTGGGACGTAGACTCTAAATGACCACACCAGTGCAACTATCAATAATATGGAAATAGGTCTTGATCAATGGCACATGTTAAAACCAGTGGAAATTCGCATCTGCTACGCAGTGGGGGAGGAAGGGGAGATGGAGGAGAGAGTAAGAACATGAATCATGTAACCATGGAAAATTTTTCTAAAAAATTAAAATTTAAAAAGAAAAAAAATAAGTTCTCTCAAAGAATCTCTTGTAATTTCAATGCTTACGTTGATGACACTTTATTGGAGGAAAGTCAGCCAACAAGTAGGGTAGGATCTTGTGTCATTTACCCCTTGGATCAATTTGGATGGTAAAAGATTCTGCTGTAGAATATCATTGGTAAAAGAGAGAATATTTGTAAAGCACTTAGCATGGCACTTAGCATATAGTCATTTAATTTCTGCTTGCCTCAGTTCCCTCACCTGCAAAATGGAGATAATATGATCCCCTACTCCCCAGGATTGTTGTGAAAATCAAATGAAATAATATTTTTAAAGTATTTTATAGACTTTAAGATACTATGGTCCAAGAGGTCGTGAAGAGCTGGACACAAATGAAAGACTGAACAACAACATAAAAATGATTATTTTTCGGGGCAGCTAGGCAGTTAGTAGATAGAACCCTAGACCTAGAGTCAAAAAGACCTGAATTTAACTCCAGCTTCAGACACCTACTGCCTGTGTGACTTTGGGCAAGTCAATTAATTTTTGTTTGCCTCAGTTTCCTCTACTATTGGTCTTTGGTTCTCCTGAGGTTTTGTCTACTAGGTGACACATTGGATAGAGTCTGGGCTTGGAGCCGGGGGCCAATGCTCACATCCAGTCTCTATAAGGAGATAAAATCAAAGTCCTGTTGGCTCACTTCCCAGTAAACTCATCAACTTAATCAGAAGTCAGAGACATTTGATAAGAATGAGAATGCTTTCCAAATATTTGATATCCTCTCCTCTTCCATAGACTCAAAACTGTGCAATATCCGTCATGGACCTCTTCTATGTAAATTTAGTCTAACCTAGGGCTTCTAGGAAGAGTAGCAGATAGGAAATAGCCATGTATGACTCTAAGCAAGTCATTGTGTGCCTCAATTTCCCCAGGTATAAAATGGGGCTAATAATCATTTCTACCTCACAAAGGTGTTAAGAGGATGAAATTAAGTAAGGTGACTCAGTGAATTGAAAGCAAGACCTAGAAACAGGAGGTCCTGGACTCAAATCTGGCCTCAGACACTTCCTAGCTGTATGACCCTGGGCAAGTCACTTAACCCCAATTGCCTAGCTCTTACCACTCTTCTGTCTTGGAACCAATACACAGTATTGATTCTAAGGCAGAAGGTAAGAATTTTAATAATAATAAGTAAAATATTTTGCTAGCTTTGAAGTGCTGTATAAATATTAACTATTATTGTCATTCTCATTTTCTTGCTCATCTTTACTTCCTCATTGCAGCACGGTGGAGATTATCATCTGAATCCAAATATGGGGCTCCACATTATATTTTGTTATAGATATTTTGACATTATCTTTCCCACTTTTCATCTATTTGTCACCTTCCTTCCAATTTCATCTTTAAAATGATCTCCTTAAAGGCATCCTTAAATAATGTGGTTAATTTGGGTCTCTTGTTAAGCCTTGCATAAAATTGCTATTTTTTTTGTCCATTGCTCTTCACTGTCTTAAAAAGAAATACTGTCAGGAGCAGCAAGGTAGCACAATAGATAGAGCTGTATAACCCTGGGCAAGTCACTTAACCCCACACCATTGCCTAGCCCTTGCTCTTCTGCCTTAGAGTTGTTACTGGGACAGAAGTTAAGGATTATAAAAAGAAAAAAAGGCAATGTGGTCCATAATCTTCTGCCACCTCCTCCATAAGATATTTTTTGTTAAACCTTTAGCCTTCCATCTTAGAATCAATACTACATAGTGGTCCCAAGAAAGAAGAACAGTAAGGGCTAAGCAATGGGGGACTTGTCTAGGGTAACATAGCCAGGAAGTATCTGAGGTCAAATTTGAACCCAGGCTCTCCAGTCTCCATAAGATTTTACAAATAATTTTCTATTCTACAATGGTATTTCCCTTGGCATCCATGCCTCTCCATTTGACTTGATCAAGTGATTTCTGGTCCCAGCGCTTGTTAAGACTCTCTTGTTCTCCCCTCAGTGGAGATGGATATAAATTGGTTAAACCTCCTTAGGACACTGTGATCATCTATGCTGCTGATTGTTCTTTTATCCATTTCCCATTTTTCAGCATCAATAGACATTTCAATAGGTCAAGTTGGCATTGCCTCAATTGTACGCCACATCCCCTCATTTTTAGTCTTTCTTCTAATTTGATATTGATCTTTATCTTTGTTCTCACAAGTCAATGGTCTAACTCTATAAAGAGAGCTAATGACTCCCACATTAGTAACCAGTCATTTCCTGCCAATTAAAATATAATCCATTTCACTGTGCTGTTATTTGGTGCCTGCCATGTTCAGTCCCTCCCAACTCCCATCTTGAAGAATATATTCATGATACAGGCATGTCTTCTGTCATAGTCTATGAGCCATAGAAAGCAGGTAGGTAGCTCTATGGATAGAGAGCCAGGCTTGGAGAAGGAACATCCTGGATTTAAAAACTTCCTCAGATACTTCCTAGCTATACGGTCCTGGGCAAGCCACTTAACCCCTATTGCCTAGCCCTTACCTCTCTTCTGCCTTGGAACTGATTCTTAGCATTGATTCTAAGACAGAAGGAAAAGGGTGGTTGTTTGTTTTTTTATGGGCTGAAGGACTGACTCTTCTGTGCCCACTTTTGATTTAAGTCACTGAATATTAATGCATTAAAGTGTACATTGATTTGAAGAGTTTTGTGGAGTCCTTTGAACTCCTCTGCCTCCTCCCTGTCTGCCATAGATCCCACTACTATTCTCACTCTGTTTTTCTCATGACCTTTGGATGCAACTACTCTGCCAAATGTCTGATTTGCCTCTTCAAGGAAAGCCTGTGAGTCACCCTTTCACCAACCTGCTATTTCTTTTCATCTTCTGTTTTCATTTCATGAGAATGTCAAAGTTGACGTAATTCGGTTCCTGCAGTGGTATGCCCACTTGTGGTACCCTGGCCAAGGATCTCACAAAAAGAATACCAAGAGCTAAGGTAATGTTTATAGTCTCAAAACTTAATAGTTCTCAATACCCTCTGCCTGCTTTTCTTTCTTTTTTGTTTTTAAAAAAAGCCTTTACCTTCCATCTTGGAACCAATACAGTATGTTGTTTCCAAAGTAGAAGGTCAGTAAGGGCTGGACAATGGAAATTGGGTGACTCACCCAGGGTCACAGTGTCTGAGGCCAGATTTGAACCTAGGACCTCTTGTCCCTAGGCCTCGCTCTCAATTCATTGAGCCACCTACCTGCACCCTCTCTGCCTACCTTTCCACCACTCAGACCACTACAACTGTAGGAATAAAAGGAGGACTATACAGGACTAAGGGTCATCTTGTGTTTTATTTCATTACCTGGATTTTCATGTCTAGAGAATTTATCCCCAAGATAGTGATGAGCCTCTTTGTGTTTAGATAAGTTGGTTTCAAGAAAGCATCCATGTTCCATTGCCAAGATCATCCTAAAAATCTTTCCAACATGGAAAAACTTGGCAGTATTTGTAATGGCAGAGGTCTGCTGCTATAGCCTTTGATAACCCATGATCACTTCCATATCTCAATAAGACATCAATCAGAGGAAGAATTCATTGAGGAAGATTGGATGTCTATAAAACCACCAAGAAGTGAAAATAAGGAGGTAAAACCAATGAGATGTAGAGGAAAGATGGTAATAAAATTTAGATTTGGAGGACTTAGGCAAGTGATTTAACCTCTCTAGGTCTCAGTTTCCTAATCTGAAAAATGTGGCATTGAACTAAAGGAATGAAAGCTGGAATCAGAATCAAAAGCCCTTGATTAAAAATCTATGTTCTTCCACTGAAACCTCCATGGGCCTCCATTTCCTAATCTATAAAATAAGGGAAGTTAAACTAAATAGAGAGCCTCTAAGGTTGCTTACAACTCTAAAACTTCAATTCCTTGATCCTATTTCTAAGATCCCTCCCAGCTCTAAAGCCTATGAAAAAGGACATGGAAGAGAAAAAATTATCTGGCCATCTACAAAGACATTGGTACAAAGCATCCTCCTCTACAGCTCCTACTCAGCTGCTGCTCCAGAGGAGGCTACAGAATAAGGAGGCCACAGGGTCTAGTCTAGCTTTCCAACAGTCTGACCAATTTCTTTTTTTTTTTAAACCCTTACCTTCCATCTTAGAATCAATACTGAATATTGGTTTCAATATAGAAGAGTGGTAAGGGCTAGGCAGTTGGAGTTAAGTGGCTTGCCCAAGGTCACACAGCTAGGTGTCTGACCAGCTTCTTCAGCCACCAAGTAAATAAGATGTATGTGATCCTCCCACCCCAATAGCCCTAACCTCCAGATAACTAGGAAGGACCTCCAGAGCCTCCTCTCTCCCCATCTTAAAGACCTCAACTCCAGCTTGACAAGAAAGGCTACAACAGAACTCACCACCAACTTTAGTCAGGCAAAGAGGACCACCACCATTCCCCTCTTCCCACTTTAATAGATCCTGCCTCTGGCTATCCAGAGAGAACAATAGTCTCTAATCCAGGGCCCACAATCTCCAACAAGCTAGCAGGTCAGTCAGATTCCAGAGGCCATAGCTTCCACTTTTATTTCCAGGCCTTCCTTCAATCCCAGATCCAAGGTCCTTTCAGCCATAGCTCCCACCTAGGAAACTCCTGTTCTTCCTGCCACCTCTAAAAGAAGTAAGGAGCCCAGAATTAATAAGGGGTAGTTCAATAAATTCTGGAGGCCACCATATAGGCAGCAATAGCATCCTCTCCACTAATTTTGCCCTGGGATGTAAATAGAACAAGATCTCAAGAAGGAAAATGTGAAAAGTATCCATTCAAAGACTTGGCAGCTGAGACCCACAGGAGATAGAACATAAAATGTAGACCCTAGCGCTCTCCTGAGAACAAAAAAGAACAAGAAAAAAGACAATTTCCCCAATAGCTAAGGAGTAAATCAAAGAAAAACTCAAACACAATAGACACTGCCGTATAAAAAATCCAGAGTATAAAACTTAAGAAATGCATGCTGGAACATCATTAGAAGATATGTAAGAAATACCAAAGGATAAAATAAATTGGATAATAAATGTATTAAAGGAATTAAAAGGAGACTGTAATTCAGAAAAAAAGTCACAGGAAGAGATAAAAGCAGAATTAACAAAAAACACAAAGTAATATAGAAAAAAACTAAAAACATTAGCGGTGTCACAGACCTGATTGCACTCACATTCACTGTGGGCTTTCAGACCATTTGGGCCCCCCAAGGTGCATTCTTTTCTTTCTCTAAAATTTGCCTTTCACATATACAGAATCTGATCAGGCTTTCTTATCATCTTCTCAGTACTAGTATCACTGAATAGGATGGGAAGGCTCCAAGCTCTAGAAAGAGCCTGACTCTTACCACAAGCATTCACTGACATGTAGTTCCTGAACCCCTGCTATGTTCACTGTCCCAAGTGTTCTTTCATATATGTCAAGGCTCCAAGCACACTGGAGATTTATATTCTCTCTATCCCTCCGTCCCTCCTTCCCTCCTTTCCTCTCTCGTCCTCTCTTCTTCTCTCTGACTCTGTCTCTGTCTCTGTCTCTGTCTCTCTCTCTCTGTCTCTGTCTCTCTCTCTCTGTCTCTCTCTGTCTCTCTCTCTCTCTCTCTCTCTCTCTCTCTCTCTCTCTCTCTCTCTTTCTCTCTCTCTCTCTCTCCCCACCATTCTCTCTCACACACACACAGAGCTTTTACTACACCTCAAATTACTGTACTCTCCTGCTTCACATGCCATCTTTAAACACTCACTTTCCTGCCATATCTTCTAACAGATTGATAGAAGGTAGTCTCAATGCTTCTAAAACATCAATGGGATTGACTAGTCCCTAGTGCATACCTAGCTACCCTTTTGTTGATCTAGCATTTACCGTTACCCCATAGACACAACTCTCATGACAGGGTCCCCAGCATATGACTACTCCAGTGGGTCCACAGAATACTTACTCTGTAAGTCAAGGACTTCTGTTCATATCCTCCCTTTGGTGAGTTCTGTCTGCATGACCTTGGGCAAGTCATTCCCCTTCAACGATCCTGTGAAAAATCATACCTCCCCACTTGGGTGCTTACCTTTACATAACTAGTTCAAAGCAGAGGCATTTAATGAAATGGCATAGCACATTTTTCTGTCATCTACCAGCCCTGAGGCTACCCTCCCTTCTTTCTCAAACAGTTCAATATCTGACTTATAGTCTTCCTCTCCACCTCAACTCATGTTATCCTATTCAAGGACTTCATTATTAATGTTGGTGACCTCTCATGCTGCCTGGCCTCCAAGTCATCTTCTTGACTCCTATGACCAACATCCCCAGCCTAGCTTTCGTTGTCACTCTGAATTGCACCCATGCATAATCTCATGAACTCCAAATTTCCCCTTCTCATCATAATCTCCCAGTCTTCCATTTCTCCCTCTCCTTCAATGTCCTTAAACACATTCCTCACCATGACTTTGAGTCCCTCTATCTCTCCCTTTTCTCCCAGACATTCCCCTGGTCTTGCCTTACTTTCTTTATTAATATGTCCCATATCAATACATTAATTAATTAATTAATAATTAAATTAACCAGTTCAGCTATGCAATGCCCTCTATTCAAATCCCTTGAACCTTGTCTTTCCATCATTCACACCCTACCAATCCTCAAGTTCTTGATCATTAGCACTACCTACCTTATGCGCTTTTATTCCCAAGGTACTAGAAGAGAACTCATATAATGATTTCAATTGGCTCATGTTGGCCAATCTCAACTGACCTCTCATTGCCATACACCAATCTTTTCCGTCTCCCCTGGTTGGCTCTCTACTATGTTCCCTGCATTGTTTCCTGTTCTCTCTTCTCAGGTTCCTAGCATTAGTCTAAATCCCCTCTCTCTCAGTAGATGAACTCACTTCCACTTTGCTGAGAAAAACAAGTCTACTCATGTTGAGGCCTCTCATCTTCCCTGTTCCATATGTCAAAAAACCTTCATATCTTCATATATCCTCTCTTTCTTGCTTTTAGCATTTAAAGAAGTGGTGCTTCACCTTGCCAAGACCAGCTTATCTACTTATGGCCCTGCACCTTTCTTTTCCTGAATCCTCCAGGAACTTGCTCCTTCAATCATCTCCTCTCTCTTTTGTCTTCTTCCCATCCCATCTACTACTCCCCTCCCCATCTACAAACACATTCAGATCTCTCTCCAACCTTAAATACTCTCACTTGACCCTATCATCCCCTCAAGCTATAGACCTATATATCTTCTCCCTTCACTCCTCTCACTGACTCTATTTCTTCACCACCCACTCCACAACCCCTTCTTCTTCTGCTGCTTCCAATCCCAGCACCCCACTAAAATTGCTACCTCTGAGATTAACAGGAATCTCTTAACTGTTAAATCCAATAGTCTTTTCTTAGGACTCACTCTTTGACATTGCTGAACCTTTTGTCACCATTCTGAATATTGTCTCCTGGACACTATCTGCTTTCTTGCCTTCAATAACAAGGTTCTTTCTTGTTTTTCCTGTCTGATTACTCCTTGGTCTCTTCTTCTGGATCATCCTCCATCTCCTATCCCCTAAACTCAAAGGGTCCCCCAAGGCTCTTTCTTGGGTCCTCTCCCCCCGCCACTACATTTTTCTTAAGCCCTTGCCTTCTATCTTAGAATCAATACTAAGTATTGGTTCCAAGGCAGAATGAGTAATAAAGGCTAGACAATTGGAGTTTAGGTGACTTGTCCAGGGTCACACAGCTAGGAAGTATCTGATGCCAGATTTGAACCCAGCTCTTCCCAACTCTAGGCCTGACATTCTATCCACTGTGCTACCTAGCTGCCCCCTCTCACTACACTTTTAAAGGTTCTTGTGGTTTTTATTATCATTTCTGTGCAAATTACCTCCCAAATCTATCTATTTGGTCCTAATCTCTCTCCCCAAATGCTTTGACTGACAGTTCTAAAGGCTAATGAGAGCTAGAATGGGGATGTTGAGGGAAGGGACTGACTTTTTGCTTCTGACACATACTGTGTGACCCTAGTCTATCACTCTAGGCCAGTGGTGTCAAACTCTAATACAAACAAAGCCACTAAACCATATATAAGGATCCCTATGGCTAGATATTGACTTAAAAAATAGCATATTAACATGCTATGTGCTCTATTTTTATTTTTACTTATTCTTTTAAATATTTCCCAATTTTAATCTAGTTGGACTCCACAGAAGTATGGCAGCCAATCGTTTGATGCCTCTTCTCTAGACAACTCTCTAATATTTTAAGTTGCAGAGGAGGTGCCCATCTGAATTGGTGGGCAGAGTTTCCTCACATGAGAGTTCCCTTTTCCAATGATACCACCAGTCAAGTTCCTATCATTGTCTCTAACTTGACTAAATCCTACCCCAACATCTCAGTGTGCCATGAAGTTGGTCCTGGGCTCTTGAAGACTATGCCAACTAGATTGTGTTGGGATAGATACATTGGACTACTTTTTCCTTAAAAGATGTTGAAACGTTTTTCTAGTTTTAATTGACTCAGGGGAACAAAGCTCAGATTATTGTTACTATTTCCTGGTTGGTTGGGTACAAAACAGCCACAATATGAGGGGATGAATTCAATTCCTCCCCTGGGTCTCTGACTATAGACTAGCAGCATGATTAACATTCAAGCACACCAGAGAATTGAGCTTGGCTGAATCAACTCTCTATCCTGGATGAACATCCCTTCCTGCTCTTAATATCTACCCTACTATGGCTAATTAAACCTCCTTTTGTTAACTGTTAGATGGATTTTAAAGGTCTCATTGTGTTCTGGTGTTGGGCCTAAACTACCAGGAAACTAGCCCAAGTCAGAGCCAGAATGCAACCTGACCCCAACTTTATTATATTTACCTTCTGGTCTACCTCATTACAAATACAGTGTGAACCTGGTTTAGCTCATATTTGTCTCATAAAACATTGAGAAGCAATTAAAGGAAAAATAGCTTTACAGTAAGCTTGGTGGGAGACTGGACTAAGCCAGATCATCCCAAGAGTATTTAAGGATAAGATTGGATGAAGGATGACAAATGGAAGAGAAACGAGTACCTGCAAAGAATTTTAAAAGAAAATGTTTTACCACCAATGACTTTGGAGGTGCCACATCTAGACCCTAACATCACAATCTATAGTGAACAAAAGATAAAATGACTGAGAAAAAAAAGGTTCAATCTTTCAAACATTGATTTATTAAGCAATGCATGCCAATTACCTAACAAATCAGGACCCGGCTCCTTCCTCAGCTTAGGGCTGGACTCCAAATACAGGGAAACACAGACTTTTATACATTCAAAACAGTTCATCAAATCAGGCCAATTAATTAAAAGGAAACAATCAATAGTAGGTAATCCGATTTCTAATTGGATAAAAGATTAGGCACTTTCTGTGTTGGGAGGGGAAGAGTGAACAGATATAATTCCTTGAATTCAGAAAAAGAAGTGTCCCATTCCTCTCAAGTGTTCCTATATAATAAAAAGAACACAGAAACAAGAACCAGTTGACCAGTATGGGTCCATTTTTCAGATAAGGCATATGGGTTGCTTGAGATGTATAACTACACCAATAATATACGGGCCAAGTCCCTCTCACTGTCTCTAACTTGACAGAATCCTACCACAACCCATCTCAATGTGCCATGAAGTTGACACTGGGCTCTTGAAGCATTCTCATAATTATGAGAAAACTCCATGCATCAATCTTAAGATCTGACTGCTTTTCTGGTAACATAACCTGACCTGATTATGGATCTCTAAACAGCAGGTACAGGTAGTGTAGGTGGTCCAGTTTCCCAGCTATGTAGGGGCATGTTCAAACAATACAAAAAGATTTTCTCCCAATTCTCACAACTGAATAAAGTTTTCTCATGAAACAGAAGTTAAATGGTTATTGAATACTTGGACCATAATTGAATAGAAAGGAAAATAAGCTAGCTCTAGTTTAGTCATGAGATGGAGTTCATATGGTTCACTCAGTTTCCTCGAAAGTCCCCAATATTCATATGAGGAAACAGAAATGATCCTGAGGAAAACAAAGTCAAGAAAAACAATTAGGATCATATCAAATATCTACAGAAGAAGTTCATTCAGGAAAGAGGCAACACAAGGTTTAAAGGGTATTCAAGGATCAATTCTTGAGATATAGAAAAAGGCAGAGGATGCCAAATGCTTGGGGAGAAATCTTATAATTAAGAGGAACAAATAAGAAGACTTACGAAAAATGCTTTGTGAATTTTAAAGTACTATATAAATGAGAGCTATTATTATTATTACCCCCAAAAAGGGCCAGAGAGAATATCAAATGTAACTCTCACGCCATACTTTTACTTTCCCCTCTCTACGAATTTTTCATTTAAATCATCTATATAAAACAGGCAAAATGATGTAGAGGATAAGAGAGCAAACCCTGGAGTCATCACAGTCTGAGAAGAGAGTTAGCATGATTTAACAAATTATTTTACACCTGACTACATCTTTAAATCCACACAACTTGTTTAAATTTAAATTATTTAACATAGCACACATCCCATTTTATTTATTTGTTGACTTTTTAAAAATAATTTAATTTAGAGTAAAAAGCTGCCTTAAAGGATGTCTCCATTACATAAGTAAAAATCATATGGGATTCCATGAAAGATGATACAATATCAGACACATCCTAGCAGTGTGACCCTGAGTAAATCACTTCATCCTCATTGCCTAGCCCTTACCACTCTTCTGCATTGGAACCAATACACAGTATTGATTCTAAGATGGACAATAAGGGTTTAAAAAAAAAAGATGATAGAACAGAAATGTTTTGTTCAACAACTCTCTAATGATTAATGTCAAGCAAGTTATAAAACAGAGGTACATGGCTACCAAAAGTGTTTGTCACTGACACAGAGCCTGTCCAGAGCAGAATCCAACTGCAGATGTGATTCTCCATAAGTGATAAGTTCCTCCAGATGTTTGCAGATAATATTGTGCTGTTCATTCAAGCCCAGCAATTCTGAAGAACCTCCTAAACGCAATTCATAATTACTCAAAAGAGTTCAGCCTAACTATCCAAAGAAGGAAAGCCCAAATAGATGAACAATGCCTATTGTCCAAAGAAGAGTATATATTCAATTGTATAGACAGTCCAGAGTGTTCTTCTACCAGTCTAGATACTTCAAACAGACAGTGAACTGGGGTTCGGAGCTGAACAAGTAATGTAAATTGCCTTTGGAAAATTTCAGATTTAATGACACCAATCTTCTCCCTGAAACAAAGTTTCATTTTTTTATAAACAAAGACTGTTACCTTCCATCTTAGAATCAATACTGAGTATTGGTTCCAAGTCAAGAGAGAGGTAAGGGCTAGGTAGTTGGAGGTAAGTGACTTACCCAGGGTCACACAGCTGGGAAGTGTTTGAATCCAGATTTGAACCCAGACCTCTTACATCTAGGCCTGGCTCTCAATCCACTGAGCCACTCAGTTGTACCAGACTCATTTTTAAAAAGTAATATTCTTCTAGTAGTGCTATATGGCTAAAACATTAAAATAATATTTAAAGGAAAACAACATTAATGTCAAATGTTAAAACCTGTGGGATGCAGTTCTTGCAGGCAAAGTTATAGTACTGAGTGCCTACATGAATGAGAGAAAAGGAGACACTAAATTCATTAGGTTTTTATCTAAAGACATTAGAAAAGAAACAAAGTAATGGTTCAGAGGAAAGCAAGAAAAGTGGAATAACATAATTAAAAGCAATAAAAATTTAAGTGGAAAAATAAATGAGCTTGGCAAAGGCACAAGATAGAAGATAAATCCAACAAAAGCATTAACATTCTTAAATACTAACAATGAATACCAAGAAAATATGATAAACACTATTTACAATAACAAAAACATTAAGTACTTTGGAATTAACTTTTCTAGATATACATATGAACTTTATAAGAACAACTCTATACTGACAGAAATAAAGACCTAAATAACAGGAGGAACATTCAACATTTATGAATGAGGTGTATTAAACACAGTAAAAATGACAATACTGCCCAAATTAATTTACAGATTTAATGCAAAACCTACCAATTATCTCTTTATAGAACTCTATAAAATCACAAGGAAAATTTTATACAAAAAAATAAAAGAGTAAGAATATCTAAGAATACTCTAAAAAACAGCTGAAAATGCACTTTTAAACTTTAAAATTTATTATACAGAAATTGCTATCAAAGATATTTGCTAGTTGGCAAAAAAAATTGGAAAATAGACCTGTAGGAAAAAATAGAAATCCCAAGCACAAACCAAATAAAGATGAAAGATTAATGTTGATAAACCAATAGAAAATAAAAAAACTAAGGAAATGATTAATAATTTAATAAACCCAGTTGAGAAAATTGGTTAGCGATTCAGGAAAAAAATCCTTATAACTACATCTGATTCTGTGTAGTACATTAAATTCCAACTGCACAAGAGACTTAAACACTAAAAACTGAACTATTGGAGAGTCAAGATGGTAGATTAGAGGCAACCCAGCTAAACTCTCCCAATATTCCCCTCCAAACAACTTTAAAATAACTCCTTAAATTAAATTTTGGAGTGATAGAGCTAACAAAAATTGGCATAGTTTCCTGCCTATGAAAACTTAAGAGGTCAGCAGGAAAGGTCTGTGACACCAGGGAGAGGCCTATCTGAAGCCCAGACACAGTGGAGGCAATAGCAGTAACAGCAGCAGTTTCAGGAGCTCTCAAGCTAGAGACAGAAAGTGGGTCAGACAATTGCTAAGAAAGGGATCACATGAGAGCCTTTGGTGGCACTGAGTATAGTTAGCATTGATTGGCAACTCTATTGCCCATATGGAGTTCTGAGTCACAGTTCCAGGGTTCAGAGGAGCACTAGGGGTTGACTGCAAAGATGCAAGGTCTCTGTTCTCAGTTTTAAGGCAAAGAGGAGTGCTAGTACTTGCAAGCTGCAAAGGACCAGGGGCCCTTCCTTAGTAAAGACCAGAGCCCTTACCAGTAGAGCAGTGAATACACCTCTCCCTGGATAACACCACCTCGGAAGCACTAAAAACTTGCAAACATCAAGAACTTGTTCTGAAAATAGCAAAAACAAATCTGAATCTTGAGACAGTGCCTCTCCCCCCTCTGGTGAATACAGCTTAACTTTAACATAAAGTACAAAATCAAGAAATAGGCTGAAAAATGAGTAAATAACAAAAAAAAAAGAAGTTAAGCATAAAAAGCTATGATGATGGCAGGGAAGATAAAAACATAAACTCAGAAGAAGGCAAAAAAGGGGAAACAACTACTAAAAAAAACTCAAAGAAAAATGCTAATTGGACCCAAGCCCAACAAGAATTCCTGGAAGAGTTCATGAAAGAGAGAAGAATATTAGAAGAAAAATGAGGAAACAAAATGAGAGTGATGCAAGAGAATTATGAAAAGAGAATTAACAACTCAATAAAAGAGGCCCAAAAAATATTGAAGAAAATACCTTGAAAAACAGAATTAGCCTAATGGTAAAAGAGGCACAAAAATTCACTAAAGAAAAAAAAATCTTCTTAAGAAGTGGATTAGGACTAATGGAAAAGTAGGCACAAAAATTCACTGAGGAAAAGAACTTCTTTTTTTTTTTTAAGATAAATCAAATAAAAAATGACTTTAATTTTTTTTTGTTTTAGACAGTAGTAATCATAACCTAATAGATTAGTGATTTCAATTCACCAGGGCACCTTGAGGAAGAGACAGGAAATAGAATATGCCACATAAGTCAATTCACCACCATCACCTTGGCTACCATCTCCTCTTAGACACTAATGGCTAAAGTCCATCACTCTGAGCCCAAAAGCCTTGAGAACAGCAGTGTCCCCCAAACTAGATCTGCTTCTAGCCCAGCTCCCATAGTGATCATTGAGAGAAGAAATTATTGTGGAGAGGGGGCTTACCAGGGTATGTTCTTGAGTTAAATTGCATTATTAACATTTTCTCCAAGACTTTTTAAGGAGAGCAAAAATCAATCAGGCAATGATTTGTATAGTCAGAAGGCTGCATGTGCAAGAAAATCAAACCACCGCCTTGATGACCATCTCCTCTCAGACCCTGAAGGGAACAACTCAAGACCTTGAACTCAAGAGCCTCCAGCACAGTGTCTTCAACCATTATCCTGGGAAGCAAACCCAGTAAAGATGCAACAGGGCATCTGCTCCTACAGGATCTCAGTAATAGCTACTGAAGACCCAGAAAGTTCTTGCCCTCAACATCTTTGACGCTGTCAATGGTTTGACAGCCAAAATCTATACAATTTAATCAAAGGAAATGATATTTTAAAAGTCAATAACATCTCTTTTAAGGCTGCTTGGTCTTAGAACTGTCTAGGGATACTGAAATGTTAAATAATTTGATTAAATAAATAAGATAGTTAATGTGTTATAACTTAAAACATGTCTTCCTGACTGTAAGGACCACTGGATAAAACCTTCCTTAAGTATTGTCTCCCTCATTTAATATGAGCTCCTTGTGAGCAGAGGTTGACTTACTTCTCTATTTTTCCCTACTGCTTAGTATAGCACTTTGCACATAATAAGCACTAAATAAAGGCTTTTATTCTTCCATTCATTTAGTGAAATATATTCCATTACTTTTCCTAACAAAGATGAAAACAGCAGCCAAAATAATACAAGTGTCATACTTTCCTGCTTAGATGTTTGTTCGTTTTCTCCTGAGAATAGACATGAGTGATATATATTCCCACAAAAAATAAAATTGTTTTAGAAAAAAATTCTTAAAATATTTCTACAAAAATGAAATTGTGTTTTAGAAATGATTCTTAAAGTAGCATATGATCAAATCATCATCTCTTTCATATAAAATTAATTAGCATAGATTTAATATAAATATCTTACTCCCTCTCTATTCTTTCTGGAAAAAAAGCATGGCATAGTGGATGATGATTGTTTGGAATCATGAGACCTAAGTTAGCCAACAACTCTAAGACCCATACTAGCTGTGTAACCCTGGACAAGTCATGGAGCCTCAGTTTTCTAAAATGGAGATAATACAACAACTATTCTAAACTTTAAAGTGATATATAAATTTGATCTATTATTATTGTGTTACAAAATTATTTACTATTAAGCTTTTTCATTGTTGAACTAAATCAAGGTTTTACAAGTCTTTTAAACTAATAGTCTTTGATGTTTCTTGTCCAAAACAGTTTCATGACTTGAAAATTTTTTACTTTAAAAGAAACATAAGTGAAATAAATAATCCCGTATATTAAATACTGACACTCTCAACTTCCTATAAATTACAACTAATCTCAATTAAGGATGAAGAAAATGGCATATAGATAAAGTTTTCATTTTTCACTAAGAGCCTTATAGGGACAAGTTTGAACAAATAGGAAAAATTAAATGGTCCCCTATAGCAAAATAGATTTTACTACATATTAAAATTCTTAAGTTCAGGACTTGTTTCTTCCTTTAAAAAAGAGGTTCTTCACATGGGATTCTCCAAAAGGCTTGTGGATAGATTTCAGTCCCTTAATTTGAATGGAGAAAAAGTTCATTTTTTCAACATAATTGGTTTCCTTTTATTTCCTAAGTATTTTATTTTATTGCATCTAAAAACCAAATTCTGAAAGGGGATCAATCCTGATTAAGTAGATGTACTGTCAGAGGGAACTGTGACACACAAAGATTAAGAATCTTTGTTTTAAAAGTATTGAGATCGGTTTGAGAAGTTCCTGCAAGTGTATGAGCTGTTGTCAAACTCAAGAGCCAACAATAATCCTTCAGTCCAAATAATATACAAGCTACTAGGTTTATAGCATGATAAAGTAATTTCAGAATCTCTTTCACATTCTCCAGAGATACAGGAACCATTACTTTTGGTTAACTGGCATGAGCAACTCTGGATTCTGAGGCGTGGAAGTTGAACATAGTTGTCACCAGTTCAGGAAGATCATAATCATGTTTCCATCCCCAATCCTTCCGAGCATTGCTATCATCAAAATTCATTGGCCAACTGTCAGCTATGGCCTGGCGAACTGGATCTACATTGTATGTGACCTGGAGCTCAGGTACATGCTTGACAACTTCTTGTGCCAGTTCCTCGGGGGTAAAACTCATGGCATTGATGTTGTAAGTCCTCATGGAGAGAGAATCTGCAGAAGCTTCCATGATTTCCAGGGTAGCTCTAAGGCAATCATCAATGTACATCATAGGAAGCCGTGTATCTGGTTTCAGGTTACATTGAAACTTGCCATTTTTTATAGCATCGTGGAAAATCTGAACTGCATAATCTGTTGTTCCTCCACCAGGTTGGGAGTCAGCAGAAATGATTCCAGGATATCTCAAGCACCGGAAATCTAAACCTTACCGGTAATGATAGTATTCTCCCATGAGCTCTGCATGAACCTTGGACACTCCATAGATGGTTCTAGGTCTCTGGATACAGAGATCAGGGGTTGGATTCCGAGGGGAAGAAGGACCAAAAGCACCAATAGTACTAGGCACAAAAAGTTGCAAACTGTGCTCTGCTGCAATGTCCAGAACATTATGCAAACCAGTAATATTTACAGCCCTTGCCAAAGGTACATTTGTTTCTCCAACAGCACTTAGCAGGGCGCTGTAATGAAAGAGCCAAGTGATCCGATTGTTTACCACTATTTCCCGAAGATTCTTATAATCCAAGATATCAGAATAAACAAATGGTCCACTGTGGAAAACATGATCAGGAGGTTTCTTAATGTCAGACAAGATCACATTGCCCTTTCCAAATCGTTTCCTCAATAGTTTAGCAAGCCCCACTCCAAGTTGTCCAAGACCCCCTGTAATCAATACTCGTGGATGCTCTATATCAGAAAAAGATACAGAATGAAAGTTGGCATCAGATAGCACTTGCCGAGGTGAAATACCCAGAAATCGAACAGGTATAATGAGAGCTGGACGTCCACAAGGAGATCTTGGTAGCATGTGGATGAAAACTCGATTCAGCAACTGAACTGGCATTTTTCTCTTTCAAGTATCCCTTCTTGGCCCGTCCCTTTCGACAACGATGATGCCTTCCCTGCCGTATCCTCAAAAAGTTGGATTCGCTCGGTCCACCTTCTTGGCCGGTCCTTCTTTTACACTGCCTCCTCCCAGCCAGGTGTTCTAGCGTTCGGAATCAATTGAGAGGACCAGATCGCTGGCTCCGCGACTGGGCTAAAGTACACGCAGCACAGTCGGGGAGGTGAACTGAAGGCTCAGGAAAAGAACTTCTTAAAAAATAAAATTGGTCAAATGGAAAAGTGGTACAAAAGCTCACTGAAGAAAATAATTGCAAGAAACTAATGATGCCATGAGACATCAAAAAATAATCAAAGTCAGAACAGCTAGGTAACACAAAAGATAGGCTTGGGCTTGGAGTTAGGATAACATGGGTTCAAATCTGGCCACAGGCACTTCCTAGCTATGTGACCCTGAGCAAATCACTTAATTCCAGTTGCCTAGCCCTTGCTATTCTGCTGTCTTAGAATTGATACTAAGACAGAAGGTAGGAGGATTTTAAAAAGAAACAAAATCAAAAGAATGAAACAATAGAAAATATATGAAATATCTCATCAGAAAAACAATTGGCTTAGAAAATAAATTGAGGAGAGATAATTTAAGAATTCTTGAACTACCTGAAGGTCAAAATCAAAAAAAAGCATCTAGACATCATCTTTCAAAAACTTTTCAAGGAAAACTGTCCTGATATATTAGATCTAAAAGGTAAAATAGAAATTGAAAGAATCCACTGATCCCATCTTAAAAGAGATCCAAAATGAAAAATCCCAGAAATATTACATCTAATTTTCAGAGCTCCTAGGTCAAAGATAAAATACTTCAAGCAACCAGAAAGCAACAACTCAAATATCACAGAGCCATGGTCTGGATTGCACATGCTTGCTAAATTAGCAGGTTCCACATTAAAGGATTAGAGGGCACGAAATATAATATTTTGAAAAACAAAAGAGTTAGGCATGAGAATTTATTTTTCATATATTATATTAAAACTTATGTGAGGAGGAATTCCATGTGAACTGGAATGGCCTCCAGGAACTGATGCAGAGTGAAAGGAGCAGAACCAGGAGAATATTATACACAGAGATGGATACACTGTGGTACAATCGAATGTAATGGCCTTCTCTACTAGCAGCAATGCAATTTTCCAAGATATTTCTGAGGGACTTCTGAGAAAGAACGCTATTCACATTCAGAAGAAGAACTCTGGGAGCAGAAACACAGAAGAAAAACAATCGCTTGATCACATGGATTGATGGGGATATGACTGGGGATATAGACTCTAAATGATCACCCTAGTGCAAATATCAATAATATGGAAATAGGTCTTGATCAATGACACATGTAAAACCCAGTGGAATTGCTCATTGGCTATGTGAGGGAGGTGGGAGGAGAGGAGGGAAAGAACATGAATCATGTAACCATGGAAAATTTTTAATTAATCAATTAAATAAAATTTTTAAAAAAACATATGCTAGGGCCCTGAAGAAATAAGGCCCCAATTCCTCTGTATTAGGGAGAAATATTTTGTATCCCTGTGTCTGGGATATGGGTCAGAGATTCCATCCAATCAACTGCTTTTTACATTTTCTTTGTCCTTAGAAATCCCAAATAAATGCCTTTCCTTTTAACAGATTAATAAATGAAAAGAACATGGGCTATTTTCCTGTGTATGTGTTGCCCTTGATGGACAGATGGGAAAGGGTAGATAGTTTGAAGGGCTACCTCATAATTAGGTATTCACCAATTAGAGATGTCTTGGGATATTCAAGGGAAGGGCTGAATAATGAGTTCCTAAAACTCTATTAAGCTGCCTTACTAAGATTTGGGGTCTTTAGTCACTGAGAGTGGGCCATTTACCTATGTCACTTTACTGGTTATGATGCTGGCCTAAATCAATAAATAGACATGTAATCAATAAACTGATATTCTTACTCAAAAATAAATTTCTTGAGATAATTTTATTCATAACATAGTATGAAAGCCAACAATCGTTTATCCAGCAAAACTGAGTATAATCCTGCAGGGGGAGAAATGGATATTTAATGAAATAGAGAATTTTGAAGCATTCCTGTTGATAAGACCAGAGCTGAATAGGAAATCTGACATTCAAACACAAGTCTCAAAAGAAGCACAGAGAAGGGAAAGATGAAAGAGTAAATATAATGAACTCAATCAAATTAAACTGTTTACATTCCTATATGGGAAGATGATACATGTAACTCCTAGAACTTTATCATTATTAGAGCAGTTAAAAGGAGTTTATAGGAGCAGCAAGATGGCACAATGTATAGAGCAGCAGGCCTGGAGTTGGGAGGATCTGAATTCAAATGTGACCTCAGAAACTGCTTAGCTTTGTGACCCTGGGCAAGTCATTTTACCTCATTTGCTAGCCTTTGTCCTTCTATCTTAGCATTGTTACTAGGACAGAAAGTAAGGGCTTAAAAAAGAGTTTTCATAGACAGAGGGCATGGATATGAATCAATTATGTTGGAATAATCTCAAAAAAAAAAGGAAGGCATGAGAAAGAGGGGTGTACTAGGAGAAGGTGCCAGAGAGAGGCAAAATGGGAAAAACTTTCTTATATAAAAGAGTCATACAAGGAAGAACTTTTACAATGGAGGTGAAATGGAAGGATGGACAGTGCTTGAACCTCATGCTCATTGGAATTGGTTCAAAGAGGAAAACTATATACACTTTCCATTGGGTAGAGAAATGTAACTAATCTAATAGGAAAATTGGAGGGGAAAAGGATAAATGAAAGGGGATAGGGGAAGAAACATAAAAGAGAGGGCAGATTAAGGTAGATAGTGATTAGAAGCAAAATGGACTTTTGATGAGGGACAGGATAAAGAGAGAGAGGAAGAAACATTAGATAATGGGATGGAGGAAAATACACAGTCATCATAACTGACTGTGAATGGGATGAACTCACCTATAAAAAGGAAGCAGAGAGCAGAATGGATTAGAAACCAGAATCCAACAATAAATTGGGAACAAGAGACACATTTGAAATAGAAAGACACGTACAGTGTTAAAATAAAGGTCTGGAACTGAATCCAGTATGCTTTAGCTGAAATAAAAAAGTGAGGGGTTAACAATCATGATCTCAGACAAAGCAAAAGCAAAAAAAGACCTAATTAAAAGAGATAATCAGGGAAACTGCATTATGCTAAAAGGTACCATAGATGGGCATCTAGATGGCACAGTAGATAGAGCACCAGGTCTAGAAACAGGAAAGTCAGGAAGACCTGATTTCAAATCTGACCTGAGACACTTACAACTAGTGGTCTATAAAAATGAGCTGGAGAAGGAAATGGAAAACCACTCCAGTATCTTTGCCAAGAAAACCCCAAATAGGGTCACAAAAGGTCCGGATATGACCAGAGTAACTATACAACAAGAGAATAGAACCAAAATTACAAAGCATTTACTTTCTAATACAATTATAGAAAAGGAAAACTATGTAAAGTAGTAAGATAAATGAACAGATAAAAACGTAAGGTAAAAGGGATACAAAGGAAGTTGTATCTAATAAGTTGTTATGGATACTATGTTGACATGCATGTATTTAAATATTAAAAGTATATTACTAACACAGCAATTATATGAAAACAACTACAAAACACTTTCCAAACAAATAAAACTGGATTTAAACAATTGGAAAGCCATTGATTGCTCATGGGTAGGTCGAGCTAACATAATAAAAATGACAATTCTACCCAAATTAATTTACCTATTTAG
>NC_058131.1:648461928-648521737 GCF_016433145.1 Gracilinanus agilis | reverse complement strand
AGAGAAAGAACTACAGAAGTGGAAACACAGAAGAAAAACAACTGCTTGAACACATGGGTTGATGTGGACATGATTGGGGATGTAGACTCAAATGACTACACCAATATAACTATCAATAATATGGAAATAAGTCTTGATTGATGAAAAAAAGAAGAAAAAGAAGACAGTTAACCAGGGGAGGATGAATGAAGGAGGCAGCAACAAAATTAGTTGTAGTCCTCTCTGTCTTCTGGGTTATTTGGGCTTCAAATTAAAGTCCAACTTCTTTCTACCAATTCCGCTCTCCAAACAACTGATTCTAGGACCTCTATATTTTATTTTGGTTTTGTATCTCTTCTCAGATACTTTTGTGGCTAGGATAGGAAGACCCCAGAACTGTACACTAGGTTAGACTGACTGAGTCTCAGTGGTCTTCCTCTACCACTATCCAATAATCACAGAAGAGCCAGCAAGGCTATTTCATATTCATCCTGGACAAATGTGACAAGACTAAAGGGATGATATCAGGTCCATATTAAAGATGGGATATGTAAAAGGAATCAAATAGTTTTGCAGGAACAGTCTCAGATTTTAACAACCTATACTGATCACCCCCGAGGAAGATCCAAGGAAGGCTAATTTTGGCATTTCTTGGTATACACATTGGTGGAATCTCTTTGGATTACCATGTGTATTTGGTTGTTGTTTTTTAATTAATTAATTTTATTTCATTTTCTTTAATTTTTAAATATTTTTCCATGGTTACATGATCTATATCATATGTATTTGTTTTTAAAAAAAGACTTAGAGATGTACTTGTTTAATTTAAAATGATTCTTTGTTTGTCAATTTGTCTCAAGCTTCTCTAGGGCTACACCTGAGCCAGAATTTCCCAGAACCTCATGTAATGTCCCAAGGCTTAATCTGGTAGCTGCAGGAAAAGTTTCAACCAAATTCCTCCCTGAGGCTGGAGCCCTCAATGACCATGATTCAGCAATGAATGGTTCTCCTCCCTTGCTAAATAAATCATCTCAGTCTGAATGATTCTAAGAAGGGAAGGGAACTAGCTTTTTTTTTAATCAACTCTTACCCCTTCTCCCTTTGGCTTCTTCTTTGGTCCCACCTCAAGTCTCCCATAAACCAGTGGAAAATGTGGTTCTTTGGGACCAGGATGAACGTTCCAGGAGAATAAAACCCAAGAGAATAGCACTCCTGTCATCATCTCTCTATGAGTTCACTAGGTCATTACTATATTTGCAGTTGTTTATATCCCAACCCACTCCAGTATTTTTGCCAAGAAAACCCCAAATTGGGTCATGAAGAGTTGGACATGACTGAAATGACTGAACAACAACTACAGCATGTCTCAACTAGGCAGTTAGGTGACACAGCAGATAAGGGTGCCAGGTCTAGAGTCAGGAAGACTCATCTTCTTGGGTTGAAATCTGCAAAATGAGCTGGAGAAAGAAATGGCAAACCACTCTGGTATCTTTGCCAAGAATATCCTAAATGGGAACATGAAGAGCCAGACATGACTGAATAATATCCCAATTAGAAATATACACACATGCACAAACAATAACTATCTTTTTCTATGTACCTCCATTACTCACTGCCACACTTTTAAGATGTTTCCTATACCTCAGATGCCCCACCCAGCTACATTAATGGGATGCTGGTTCCAGTGTTAGATAAATGCAAGAACTCCTAGAAAAATTGGACAGAAAGTTTAGACCAACATCTTATATCATATACCACAATAAGTTCAAAATGGATACTTAATCTGAATATTAAAGGTCACACCAAAAAAAGAGAAGAAAAGAAAACAAGATGAGGTAACTCTCACAACTATGGCTAAAGGAAGAATTCCTTTTAAAAGTTTTTTTATGGTCCCTTTTTAAACTCAATTTTATTTTATTTTTACCTCCAAATTCCCCTCCCCACATTGAAAAAGCAAGAAAAACAAAAAGCTTATTGCAAAAATGGGTATATGTATGTATACACAGATATAGATATAGATGATATATCTCCATCTATACTTTGAGTCCATAATGTCTCTCTATATATGGTCTATAACCATATATAGAGAGATGGGTAGGCTATTTCATCATGAATATCTCTGGGCTTGTGGTTGATCATTGGGTTGATCAAATTACTAAGTTTTTAAAAGTTGTTTGTCTTTAAAGTATTGTTGTTTTTCTACAAATTGTTTTTCTGGCTCTCCTCACTTACTTTTGCATCAGTTCATACAACTCTTCACAGGTTTTTCTGAAACCATACTCATCATTTCTTTTTTTTTCTTTTTAAAAAATAAACCCTTACCTTCTGTCTTAGAATTGATACCAAGTATCAGTTCCAAGGCAGAAGAGCAGGAAGGGCTAGGCAATTGGGATTAAGTGACTTGCCCAGGGTCACACAACTAGGAAATGTCCGAGGCCAGATAGGATCTAGCACCTCCCATCTTCAGGTCTGCCTCTCTATTAATATGTTCATCATTTCTTATAGCAAAATAATATTCCATCACACTCATATGCCACAACGTGTTCAGTCATTCCCCAACTTCTGGACAACCCATCAGGTTCTCTTCCCCTGCCACATATATCACCAGCTACTTCCCTTTGGCCCCTTCTTTGGTCCCACCTTCAATCTCACATAAACCAGTGGGAAATGTGATTGATTCTTTGGGGCCAGGGTGAATTTTCCAATAGAATAAAACCCAATTCTTTCCCAACACAAAAAGAGGTGCTATAAGTGTTTTTGTCCATATAAGTCTTTTTCCTCTTTCTTTGATCTTTTTGGGGTATAGAGTTAGTATTGCTGGGTAAAGGCATGCACAGCTTTAGCAACTGAAGCATGGTTACAAACTGCTTTCCAGAATGGAAAGGTAAACCAATAGTGGACTAACAGTATCCCAACACTGTATTAATGTACCTATTTTCCCACAGCCCCTCCAGCATTTGTCATGTTCCTTTTTTGTCAATCTTGCCAATCTGAGGAGAAACCTCAGAGTTGTTTTCATTTGTGTTTCTCTAATGTGATTTAGGGCATTTTTTTCCATAAGGCTAATGTTAGATTGGATTTCTTCCTCAGAAAACAGCCCATTTATATCCTGTAACCATTTATCAATTGGGAAATGGCTCCTATTTGTATAAATTTGAATCAGTTCTACAGAGAAAACTCCTAATGAAGAAAGAGAAACTTTAACATAAAAATACAGGCAATTTTGACTACACAAAATTATGAAGCTTTTGTACGAATAAAATCAATAAAGGCAGAATGAGAAGAAAAATGATAGGGCTAAAATTTTACATCACATATTAACAAAAATATGATATATAAAATATACAATGAACTGACATAAATATATAACACCATGAACCCTTTCCCCAATAGATAATCAAAGAAAATGAATAGTTTCCAAAAAGAAAATCAAAAACTATATTTTTAAAATCAAAACATGAGCCAAATCATCAATAACAAGAAAAATGAAAATTGAAACAACTCTGAGATTTTATCTCAAATCCAGCAAATTGGCAAAGAGTTTTCAAAAAAGTAGATGGTAACAGTCAGCAATGGAGGAACTACAAGAAGACAGATATTGAAGCTATAAAGCTATGAGGTAGTCTGGTCACTTGGGATATAAATTTGGAATTATGCAAGAATAATAACTAAACTGTAATCTCACTACTGGGTATATCCCCCAAAGACAAAAACAAAAATCTAATTTATACCAAAAATATGTATAATAGCATTCTTTGTGGTTGAAAGAACCAAAAACAAAATAGGTGCCCACTGATTTGGGAAATGACTAAAAATAATAACAGTATGTGACTGTAATTGAATGGTATTGTATACTAAGAAATTAGGAATAGGAAGGATTCAGAGAAATGGAAAATTTGTTTGAACTGATGCCTAGAAAAAGACCCAGCACCTAGAAAATAGGATAAGCAATGAAGACAACCAAATACATGAAAAGATCACTAAAAGGAAGCAACTACTGAATAACTAGGGGGAGAGGGGCAGGACACAGTGAAGTTCCTGAAGAGGTGATAAAAACCCGTATTTCTTCCCTCATGTTAAAAGAGATGGGGAACTACTAGGACAAAATATTGTGTAGCCAAACATGGCTTCTCTATTAGATGATTTTTTTTTAGTTATTTCCATTTATCTAAAGGAAAATGTCAATCTGCCAGGTGGGATGGGAAATGATAATGATATAAAAACAAAAAGAATAACTATATGTATAATATAATGTATTATAGAATATGAATATATTTATATTTATAAAGTAAATACAAATTAAATTATAAATATAAATATTATACAATATAAATTTCTTTATAACACTCTTTTAGGATCTCTTTTTTGCCTTTAACACACCTTTACCTTGTTTCACATTAATTCGTGTACATCATATCCTGATTATTAGATTACAGATTTCTTAAGAGCAGAGACCATGTTGCTTTGTCGTTATATTTCCCCTTGCAATGGTGCAGTCTTATACATAGTAGGTTTTTAAAAGTTTGTTGAAATTTGAAATTGATCTCCCTCTACTAAATTGTAAATTCCTTGAAGACAAAGGTCTTATCCTATTTATCTTTGTATCCACAAAGCCTAGAACAATGCTTCAAACATAGTAGGAGCTTAATCAATGTCTATCGAATGAATGAGCAGTTAAATGAACAAATTCTTTTTGGGTACCCTTTAGGATCAGAGAATTATTAATACAAAATCTCAAGATTTGGTCCCTGCTAAGGGATGCTCTTTCTACAAAACTACTCCTTCCACCCATTCCTTCTGTTTCTGCCCTGTGGCCACTGTTCCTGCTTCCTCAATATTTCCTCTCTCTAGGGTTGGGGAGAGGAGAGGAACTCAGGTAATGACGTTGTCCCCAGACCAGAAAATTGTGGGATTGCAGAGAATAGAGTGGGAAATTGGCATTTATATGGACTTTATGTGGATTATCTCATTTAATCCTACAACAACTTTGTGAGGCAAGTTATATGGGAATTATTAACCTCATCTAACAAATGAGGACACTGAGAGGCTCAAATAAGTCAAAGAACTTGCCTATGGTCATATAGCTTATATAGGTAGGAAAGTCAGAGCTTGAACCAAGGGTGCCTCCAAAACCCATGTCCAGTTTCACCCACCAATACCCTAAGAGCAAAGAGAGGCAAAGCTGAATAAGGTCAGAGACAGATGAAAGGGAATAGTGCTAGCCAAGGAGAATAAAGGTTAGGAATCAATAAATCAGCAAGCTTTTATTAATCTCTCCTATATACCTGGCACTGTCTTAAGTGCTGGAGATACAAATGCAAAAAATAAAGGAATCTGGCCTCAGACACCTCCTAGCTGGGTGGCCCTGGGCAAGTCACTTAACTCCGGTTGACTAGTCTTTAATCCCCTTCTGCCTTGGAACAGATATTTATACTGATTTAAGATAGAGAGTAAGAATTTTTTAAATAAAAATAAAAGAATCTATATTCTTAAGAAACTAACATCCTATGGGGGTACTACATCAATATACATATATACAGATAAAATATGAGATAGTTAAGTACAATATAGTTAAAGAGAGGGAAGGAACTAGTAGTTGGTGGCATCAGGAAAGGATTCCTATAAAGGGGGATGTCTGAGCCCCATCTTAAAGGGATAGAAGAATTCTATGGGGGAGGGAAGAAGCAGCTAGTGATTCAGAGGACTTAAATTCAAATCCAGCTTTAGACACTTACTAACTGGATGCCTTTGGACAAGCCACTTAGTCTCTATTTGCCTTAATCCACTGTAGAAGGAAATGGCAAAGCACTCTAGTGCCTTTGCTATGAAAAGCCCATGGAAAACATGAGCCACAGGGTCATGAAGAATCAGGCATGACTGAATGACTGAACAACAACAAATAGGGAGGAAGTGAAGGAGTGAGTGCATTCCAGGCACGAGGGACTGCCAGAGGAAAGGATGGAGACAAGAGGTGTGCCAAGTGTGTCTAATGGGGGGGCGTGTCTAGGGCCAGTTTGACTGGACCATAAAGTACAGTAAAGGGTCTGATGTCTAAGGAGGCCAGGAAGTCAGGTTGGGGCCAGGATGGGAAGGGATTTGAAGCCCAAACCAATGACCTACTTAGGAACTGCTCATCCAGGCAACACGTATCAGAAGCAGGACATCCTGACCTCATCTGGCCCTTTCTCTATTGCTCTAACAGTTGCTCTCATTCAGTAATGATCGGATCTGCTCTTTTTTTTTTCAAACTCTTACCTTCTGCTTCTGAATATTGATTCCAAAGCAGAAGAGCTTCAAGGGCTAGGCAATGGGGGGTTAAGCGACTTGTCCAGGGTCACACAGCTGGGAAGTCTGAGGCCAGAGCGGAACCCAAGACCTCCTGTCTCCAGATCAGGCTCTCTGTCCACTGAGCCACCCAGCTGCCCCAATCTGATCTGTTCTTTAGTATTTTCCCATGAAACCAGATTATTGTTTTGCTTCAGAAGAGTGTAGAAGGTAGAGTTCAGAAGGTAGAAGGAAAGAGTATTTTGGCTAGAAGGACGGACTTGGAGTGAAGAAGATTTGGGTTCCAATCTTCCTCTGTCACTAACTAGCTATGTGATCATGAGAGAATCTCCAAACCTCTCCAAGACTCAGTTTCCTCATCTGTAAAATAAAGATAATAATAACATTGCAGTACACACTTCACAGATATTCAAATTAAATGATGTATGTAATGTGATCTGGAAACTTTAAAAATGAGAATAAAAAAACCTTGTAATAACCACAAACTTCTCCATAATGCTTTAGAGATGAAAAAACTGGGAGGCACCTAGATAGTATAAGGGTTGAACTCCAGACTTGATTTAGGAAGACATGAGTTTCAATACTGCCTTGTATGACCCTGAACAAGGCATTTAATTCCTCTAAGCCTCCATAAAATGAGTAGTGGGGTATTGGACTCTAAAAACCTTCCAGTTCTCAACTCTTTGATTCTATGAGACCCAGAAAGATTAGGTAACAAGCTCATAATCACACAGCTACCATTTAAAACAGCATGAAGGGGAAGCGATGTGACTCAGTGGATAAAGAGCCAGACCTAAAGACAGGAAGTCCTGGATTCAAATCTAGCCTTAGACACTTTCCAGCTATGTGACCCTGGGCAAGTCAGTTAACCCCAATTGCCTAGCTCTTACCGCTCTTCTGCCTTGACACTGATACTTAGTGTTGATTCTGAGATGGAAGGTAAAGATTTAAAAAAAAAAAAAAAAAGCATGTGGTAGAGTTATGTATTTAAATGTCAGCTATTATTACCCCTACCCCAAACTGCCTCGTTTCCCTTAGTAACGTACCATGGATCAGCCATCCATGCATTTATTTAACATCTATGCATTTATTTAAATCTTTTTTAAGCCCATATTTTCAGTTTGTGCCACCTCTTGGTAGCACTGAGTAGGAGTAAACTGACTTGGCTGGCTCTCACTTGGGGGACTAAGGACTGATCCTGCACTTTCATTGTCAGAAAAACCCTGGTATTTAGCATCAATATTTTCTCGGCTGTGAACTCAGGAAAGCCACGATCTTAGAAGCATCCAAATGGCAGCTGACCCACAGGGCAATAGAAAATTGCATGGAAGTGGCTGCAGCATATTATCACCAATGACTAGTGACCCTTGTAGAGAGACATAAAAGACATCATTAAGGATCTGCAGGGCAACAACGTGAAGAGAAGGAGATGGACCTGTCAAATAATGGGAGTTAGAGACAACGTATGGGTAGCTTGAGTGGGAGGTGGGTGCCCTGGAGAGGCTAAAGGAAATACAGGCAAGCCTCCAGCAATTTTTATGGCTCCTTGATGAGAAATGTCTGCAAAGCCCCACTTGACAAATGGTCAAAGGATATGAACAGGCAGTTTTCAGATGAAGAAATCAAAGCCATCAATAATCATGAAAAAAATGTTCTAAATCCCTCTTGATCTGAGAAATGCAAATTAAAACTATGCTGAAGTACTACCTCACACTTACCAGACTGGCCAATATGGCAGTAAAGGAAAGTAGTAAATGTTGAAGGGAATGTGGCAAAATTGGACACTAATGCATTGTTGGTGGAGTTGTGAACCCATTCTGGAGGGCAATTTGGAACTATGCCCAAAGGGCTATAAAACTATACATACCCTTTAATCCAGGCACACCACTACTGGGTCTATATTCCAAAGAGATAATAAAAAAGGAGAAATGACCTATTTCTACAAAAATATTTATAGCAAATCTTTTTGTGGTGGCAAAGAATTAGAAACTGTGGGGATGCCCATCAGTTGGAGAATGACAACAAATCATGGTACATATTGGTGATGGATTATTAGTGTGCTATAAGAAATGATAAGCAAGATGATTTCAGAAAAAGATGGAAAGATCTGTGGGAACTGATTGGAGTGAAATAAGCAGAACTGGGAGAACATTGAACACAACAACAATATTGGACAATTATCTGTGAAAACTTGGCTATTCTCAGCAATGCAACAATCTGGGACAATCCTGAAAGACTTTTGATGGGGAATGCTATCCACTTCCAGAGAAAGAACTGTTGGTGTCATATTTCACATCAGTGTACTTAACAGTTTTATTTTGGGGTTTTGGTTATGTATGAGTTTGCTCTTACAACAATGACCAATATGGAAATGTGTTTTGTATGACAAAAAAAATGTCTGCAAAGTCATCAACTGGAATAGGGCAGGAAGGGCAGCTAGTCAGGAGGACCTGAGGAGGGCCTAGGTTCAAATCTCACCTTGAGCACTTCCTAGCTATGTGACCTTGGGCAAGTCACTTAACCCCCCACTGCCTAGCCCTTACCACTCTTCTGCTTTAGAATCAATTGATCTAAAAATGAAGGTAAAGATTTAATAAAAGAAAAAATAGTATAATATGAGCAGGGAATGGTGGTTCATGCCTGTAGACCCTGCTACTAGGGAGGCTGAAGCTAAATAGCTTGAAGAAATGATTTCTGAGTAGCAATCAAGCTAAAGCCATTGGAGTGTCTGTGCTAAATCCAGCACTAGTATAGAGAACCTGCAATGGTCAAGAGCTCCAAAGCACCTAAGAAGAGACAGACTGGCTCAGGTTGGAAAATGGAACAGGTTAAAGCTTCCTTGGCAATCAGTATTGGGATCAGACCTGTGTGTGGGCACTATGTTTCTAGCTTGGGAAAGACAGGGAGACCCAATCTCAAAAAAAAGGAAAAGGAAAAGGAAAAGGAAAAGGAAAGAAATAGCCAGGATGAGGAATCATGGAGAGTACATGAGCTATATCAATGGAGGGGCTGCACACCTGCATGAAATCACAGCGACATCAACAAAGCAAAACTCCACTCTCTCCTGTCTCTGGCTTGTTCTCATCTCCGTCTTTTATCTCTCTCTTTCTCTCTCATTTTCTCTTCTCTCTGTTTCTGTCTTTATCTCTCTCACTCTTTCTCTCCTTTCTCTTCTCTTCCCCCACCTCTCTCTCTCTGACTGTCTCTCTGTCTAGCTCTCTCTTCTCTCTCTGTCTCTTTCTTTGTGTGTCCATCTATGTCTCTGTCTTTCTGTCTCTTGTTCTCTCTGACTCTTGTCTACCTGTTTCTCTTTCTCTAACTCTGTGACTCTCTGAGTCACTCTATGTCTCTGTCTCTATCTCTCTCCTTGTCTGTCTCTGTCTCTCTCACTGTTTCTGTCTGTCTCTGTCTCTGTCTCTCTGTTTCTGTCTCTGTCTCTCTCTAAAGTGATGTCCATTCCAAAGATTCTGGGCTTCAGTGAACAAGTTTGCATTTCCCACTAATCATAATCTCTGGTAACAGCTAACATTTATATAACATTTTAGTTTGCAAAGCCTTTCACATCTGTGATCTTGTTTGAGTCTCACAACTATGAAACAGGTGCTATCAGTGCCTCTGTTTTACAGATAAGGAAACAAGTTCCAAAATGTCAAGTGACTTGCCCATGGTCCTACTAGCAAACTACTTGTGGCAGAATTTAAACCGAGGCCCCATTGATTTCAAGTCTAGTATCCCTTCTACCAGTCCATGTTGCCTCTAATCATGCCCTCTTCCTATGTGAATGAGTGTACAGTCTCTACTGAGAACCCGATCGCCTTTTCCTCCTCAGATGCTCTCAGTGCCTCATTTATCCTCTCCTACTGACAATTTCCTACCACTTTTAATCTCACCATCACTAATAAGTCAGTAGAAAAGAATTCAATCATAGGGTCATGGCTCTAGAACTGGAAGGGACCATTTAATAGATGAGGAACTGAGACATAAGAATAGTTAAGAGCAGTGATGGGCAAACTACAGCCCCCTGAAAATTTTCTATCTGGCCAGCTGGGTGACATTATTCCTAATCTGACGAATACAATGAGTAAGACACAATACAATGAAACTTCAAAAGAGTTGCCTTAGAAACAGACTGACAGAAGTCTTCTCTCTGGCTGCTCCCAGTCCCAAATGTCCTCTTAGTCTCATGCTCAGGGCATCCCTCATGAAGAAGAGGACATCCCTAAATGTCTGCCAGAAAGAGTCTTCTTACTCAGACCCCAATTCTTAAGCCCCTGCTTAACCTTTGATTCCCAATACCACCTTGTCACTGCTCTTCTGGGATCCTTCACTCCACCAGTAAGGTCCATATCCTCACTATCCACCACACGTGTCATGTTATATTGGAAAGAACACTGAATTGACAGGCAGAAAATCAGAAATCTGACTCCATCATCTCGTGCTAATCACTTTCTTTTTCTGAGCCTCAAGTCCCTTAACCACTTTTTGTCTCTGTTTCCTCAACTGTAAAATAGAAATAATAGCCCTTACTTCTCAGGGTAGTTGTTAAGGACCTCAGTATTTGTAAAGCACTTAGCACAGTGCCTAGCACATAATTGGCACTCAATAAATGCTTGTCTCCTTCCTACCTTCTCAAACCTTTGCATTTATTTTATATCTTCCACTGCCCACTTTCTCTAGGAATCTTTTCCAGCTACTGAAACCCACACTGACCTCTTCCTCCTCTGAATTCCAAGAACACCTACAGGCAGTACCAACCCATTTGGCACCTAGTCATGTGTTTGTCTAGCAGGAAGAATCATAGACACATAGAATACTGAAGCCAGAGGAAACCTTGGAGATAATCTCATCATTCAACTAATCCATCTGGTCAATCATTTAATTAACAACCATTAAATACTTGATGGTACTATCCTAGGCACTGAAGAATGATACTAAAAAGGGCAAAAACCCAGGCCCTGCCTTCAAGAAGCTTGAATTCTTCTGAGAGGATACAACATGCAAAATAGCTAACTAGCCAAGTATCAAACCAAACAATCAATTTGATTTAGGAAGTTGGGCACTGTGTAAACGGAAAGTAAGCTCAGAGAGAAGATTCTGGCAAGAAGGGGAATGGGAAAAAGCCTCTTATAGAAAATGGCATTTTTGCTGGGTCTTGAAGGAGGGAAAGTGGTAGGTAGATGAGCAAAGGGAGAGCCAAAACAGAGCCCCATTCCCTGGTCTTCATGAGCCTGAAAAGAGAGGTTAATAAATTCCCACTGAAGAAGCCCTGAAGCAATCACTCCATATGTTCCATGTCCCAGAGTTATGCACACCAGAATGGGGAAAGTCTTCCCCTGCAATCCAAAGGCCCCTTTGGGGCCGCCACTACTAGGCTAATGAGTGGCTAAGAGTGGGGGTTGACACAGAACACAGAGGGGCCTTTCTTTGGGCAGGATAAAGAAGTCAGGGCCCATTAATGTGGCCCCAAGTTCAAGTGCCTAACAGTTCCAGGCCATGACCCTGGTTCCAAGAAGGACAATTCCTCCACCAGCCCCTAGATTTAGGCATCAGTATCCTTGTCCCTATGAATAACTCCTCCTCCCCAATTCTCCTATTCCTTAATGAAGCCATTGTTAGCTCTGTGTTCCCTTCACCACCAGGCCTCCCCCTCACTCTCCTGCCCTCCCTTTCCCCTTCACTCTTTGGCCTTCTCTTCCCCATGAGGTTCTCAATATCTCCCTTGGTTGTCCAGAAGAGAGCTAACTCCCTGAGTCCTGCTTGACCCAGAGCATTTTTCCTGGTCCTCAGGGCGTCAAATCTGACCAAACAGACCCCAGTGAAAAGAAAAGGACATTGTCCCCCTTTCCTCCCCATCCTACCCTTCAAAAGCCTTCCCTTACAGTTGCAAAGAAGAAACTGAGAAACTCTCTATATGTCTACATGAGCCAATGCGTTTAAATAGCTGGCAATCACACCTCATTCCCAAGGTCCACAGAAATCTTTTGAGGATTTGCCCTCCCTGAGGCTCTCCTGGAGCATCTATCCCCATCAGCAGTCCCCCTGAGCCGTCTACATTGGTCATCAGGTACCAGATCAGATCAGAATCTTCCTTCTATTGGATGGTTTGCATCATTCGTCAGCAGAATGGTTAACAGAAGGACTAGACTAGATAATAATGGTGATGATAACTAATAATGTTAGTTAATCTTGGCTACCATTCATATAGCACTCTAACATTTACAAAGCATTTTACAAATATCACATTTTGTCTTCACAACAGCCCTGGGAGGTAGATGACATTATTATCACCATTATACTGATAAGGAAACTGAGGCAGGCCCAGTTTAAGCAATTTGCCCAGGGTCACACAACTAATAATCTCTGAATTGGGATTTGAACTCAGGTCTTGCTAACTCCAAGTCAACACTCTATATTCGCTGTGGCACCTACTAGCCTCTTAGGTCACCTCTAAGGTCTCTGCCAACTCAAACATTCCATGTTTTTATGAAACCCTTTCCTCATTCTCTCCCATGAGGGTCAATGTTAATTGCAGCACCCTCCTCTCTGCCAGCTCCCTCTCCCTTGCCAGAGTTATTGGCTAGGACTCCAGGAGTCCATCTCAGCAAGGCAGTAACTGGCATCCATTCAATTCACTGAATTCTTTCCCCTGAAACCACTGAGTGGCAGGGAATCAGGAGCTTTTTGTTTAGACTCACTAAGTAACAAGACCTTGGGCAATTAATTTCCCTTTTCTGAGCCTGTTTCCTCCTCTGCAAAATGAGAAAGTAGGACTAAATGTCTCCCCTCCAAGGTCTAATCCAGCTCTATCAGTCTGGGGTTGAAATCTGGATGTTTGAAATTGTTATGAAGGCACTCACTGCCATCAGAACCCCCTACTGTCTTGAAGAGAGGCTCAAATCCTCCCCCTCCAAGGTAGTGTCCCCCAGAAGTCAGCCTTAGGCCTGTTACCCAAGCTCCCTTAAAGCTACCCAGATCCATCTCCTCAACATAGAGCATTTGCCTACACTCTCCCCTGTGTTTGCTGGGATTTTTTAGGCGAGGAGAGATTGGCTGGCTCCTCTTACCCCAAGGAGCTTAGTGCCCAAAAAGGGCTGCCAGGTATCTACCCCAGCTTTCTAGGGGGTGTTGTAAGCAGCTCTTACGAAACTGCCCAAAGCAACAATGCATCTCTCTGTGAAGCCAGAAGGCTGAGCAGCCAAGAACAGCAGAACTGTCTGAGCACTGAAGGGCAGCCAGTACCTTACACAAGTACCTGGGTGGCTTCTACTCCCATAGCTGCCCAAAGGCCAAGTCCCCTTGAGGGTAGAGGTTTCATCTGGCACCCAAACCCTAGGAGGTAAGCATGGGCACCTCGAGTACCAGAACTAATCCTAAGCCCTTAAGTAGAACCTTGGCCAACATTCCTGATCAAGGTTGGCACGACCAGACTTAGTAATAACAATTGTTATTTACACATCATTTTGTTTTACAAAACTCTTTCCTCAAAACATCCCTGAGATTCAGTATAAACATCATCTTCATTTTATAAAAGAAGAAACAGAGGGGGCCAGTAGGTGGCACAGCCAATAGAGAGCCAAGTCTGGAGTCAGTATGACTTGGGTTCAAATCTGACCTAAGGCATTTCCTAGCTGTGTGATCCTAGGTAAGTCACTGTTTGCCTTAGCCCTTGCCCTTCTGCCTTAGAGTTGTTACTAAGGCAGAAAGTAAGAGTTTTAGGGAAAACAATTAAGATAAAAAACAGATTCAGAGAGATTGTGGGACTTCCCTATGGGTGTACAATTTGCAAGTGACAGAGCTAAAATTTGAACCCAGCTCCCACGACCATCAAGTCTATTGCTCTTCCCTTTCTCTCGTAACAAGCCAGGTGTGGTCAGTGTTACCATTATCTCATTCCCCCTAAATCACTAATCACTACTCTGTATTATCCTTTCTTCCAGAAAGTCAGAGGAAGAGGGAAGAGGGTCCAAGACTAAAGAGATGGGGAGTCAGAAGATTTAAGCTGAGTCCCAGCTCTTCCTTGTTACCTTGGAAAAGTCATTCTATTTGTTAGACGGCGTGATCAGTCAGAGCCAGTAGGAATGATGCTTGTGGCAAATTAAAAGCAAAGGAGAGTAGGGGCTGTCAGGTAGCACCAAGGATAGCCAGTCCAACCAGAAAAAAAAAAAAAAAAAAAAAAAAACAAGGGAGGAGAATGGAAAGGGAGAACACTTTCCCTCCCCAAACTCCCACCCACCTCCTCCCAGTTCAACAAGACAAAGAAACTGCCCTGACCTCAGGGAGGGATTTCACTCTCTGAGCCTCTATCTTGGCACCCTGAGAAAGTATTTTCCATGCTGGTTATGATTCCAACAGGGCCGTAACACTTGCAACTCCAACCTCACAACTCACAAGGTTTTTGTGAGATATTTTTCCCGTCTGTGGAATGAAGATATAGCTCATAAACAAATTTCAAAGCTATGAACATTTCTAAGCTCCCTTCCAGCCAAGGGTAAATATTTAACAACTGGCACTTTGGGGGGGGGTGAATGTATTAAGGGCCTACTTTTAAGTTTAATCTGCATTATTCATATTTTCTCCATTGCTTTCTTAAGACTAAACAATCAACAAAACAATAAATCAAGCCCTGGTTTTATGGCATTTGTCAATTTCCAAGGAATAAATGATCACACTGAAAACTCACCAATCACCTTCTGGTCTAGAACACCCCTGCTTCCAGACCTAAATCAATGATGCTCTTCTTTCATAGTCATTCTGAGACATGATGGGCCCCCATTTTACAGAACCCACTCTCTCCCCTACACCCACTTCCATCTGTAGACTCACCACTGCTGGCCCAGAGTCCAAAAGGGACTGAGGCTTTTAGCCTTCTGGCCTGACCCCTGGACCCTTCATTTCTTTCACATGGAAAATGGCCCAGACACCACTCCCAGAGTCCAGATGCCTCCAAGGAACAGAGCCAAAGGACTTTCATTCCTGTTTTTGGGAGAAGCCTCATTATGCAGGGGCAAAAAGGGCATCAGATGTCAGAAATCGGGGCTCAAAATCTGCCTCTACTATTTCCTAAATTCATATTGAACCTCAGTTTCCTCATCTGTAAAAATGAGCGGATTAGACTGGTTACACTCTAAGGTCTCTTTCAATTGAAATCTATGATTCTTTTCCCACTCCAGGGGCCAACTTAGTCTTTTATCACATAGGCAATTGTGAATGACCAGGCCAGCGGGAGGAAAGAGAAGGAACAATTCTGAAAGGGAAAAAGAGCCTCCTTGCCTTCTTTGTCTTAAAAGACCTCTTGAATCTGGGACTCTCAGGTGGGAGAGACGCAGCGATAGCCAAAAGGGAGCCAGGATGGTTCCGATGAGGCTGGAACTTGATGAATCAGGGAAGAAAGTGGAGATTCCCCAAACTGAAGGGCAAGCACAGAAAATGAGACAAGAAAGGGATTTGGAAGGGCCCTGGGCCCATCCATCCAGGGGCACCCTTGCCCTGTGGCTCTGTGCCACAACAGGACTCCTGGGTGGCTAATATATGGATTCCAGGTTAAGCCATGGAACCGTAACTTTTTTTAACTGCTGCCTACCATTCCCCAAGGAAGGGCAGAACTGAGGAGCAAAGAGGCTAATGAAGACCAGTCTGACTTGGACCGTCAGAGTCAGCCAGTGCAGGAATGGGGTGAAAAAGGAGGGGGGGCAGAGGTGTGAGGGAAGAGAAACCAGAGCGGGAGGAGAGGGCCCGAGGGGATAGAGATAAGAGAGCCAAGTGAGCGAGAGAAGGAACAGGAGGGGAGCAAGATAAGGAGGAATGGATGGGGAGAGAAAAGGCTCTGGGGAGACGCACTGGACCGAAGGGCAGCAGAAGGACTTCGAAGGAGCTAGAGGCAGAAGATGAGGGGCCAGAGGCCCAGAAGGGGGAAGGAGGGAGAGAGCAGGGGCTCGGGACAGGGCGCGCCCGCGAGCAGAGCCCCCGCGGAGGGGGGGTGAGGAGGATGGAGTGGGCGAGGGGGGTCAGACCTGCCTCCCTGTTGCCCCGGGGCCACGGGCCGCAGGAGATTGGCTGCGGCTAATCGGCGGGGCTGCAGCCAGAGCTCCGAGGTGGGTGGCGCCAGGGTTACTCAATCGGCCCGCCCGGGAGCCCAACCTGCGGCAGACACCCACTTCGCTCCTGCGCCGCGCGCTGCGCGCTGCGAAGTCACCGTGTCCGACGCCGAGCAGACGGACCACCAGGGGACAGGGACAGATTAGGGCCACGGCGCAGAGGCTAGGGGGCCGGGGGAGCGGCCCGAGCCCTGGCCCGAGAGGCCGCAGAGGGAGAGAGATGAAGGGCGCGCGAACTGCGTTGCGGCTGCTGCTGCTGGGGCTGGCGCTGGGGCTAGGGTTTCTGGTGGCGCCGGGCGCTCCGGCCGCCCGAGCCGAAGAGTACGACTACTACGGCTGGCAGGCGGAGCCCCTGCCCGGCGGGGGCGCTGGGCGCTTCTACTCCAAGCCCCCGCAGTGCCTGGACATCCCAGCCGACCTGGCGCTCTGCCACACAGTGGGCTACAAGCGCATGCGGCTGCCCAACCTGCTGGAGCACGAGAGCCTGGCCGAGGTGAAGCAGCAGGCGAGCAGCTGGGTGCCGCTGCTGGCCAAGCGCTGCCACTCGGACACTCAGGTCTTCCTGTGCTCGCTCTTCGCCCCCGTCTGCCTGGACCGGCCCATCTACCCGTGCCGCTCGCTGTGCGAGGCCGTGCGCGATGGCTGCTCCCCGCTCATGGGCTCCTATGGCTTCCCCTGGCCCGAGATGCTACACTGCCACAAGTTTCCGCTGGACAACGACCTGTGCATCACCGTGCAGTTCGGCCACGTGCAGGCCACCGCGCCGCCAGGTAGCGAGCGCCCTTCGCGGCCCCACCCTCGACCCTCGTGGCAGTCGGGGGGCCGCGGGGGTGCCAAGGCTTCTAGGATGCATGTCCTCTCTCGCCTCCCCAATTCAGGCCCCACTCCCCTCGCTGGGAACTCTCTCTGCTCCCCACCTCCCCAAAGCCTCTCCAGCTCCTGAGCAAGTCCACTTTCACTCCAGCTTTCCCCCTGCCAGTTTGGCCACAAGGCTCCAACTTTTCCATCTTCTCTCCTTGGCCTTTCTTTGGAGCAACAGTGGAATGCGCCTGAATTCGTAGCTTTTTGCCCCCCATCATCTCGTGGTCCCTCCCCCAAGCCCAGGCCCGGTGTCAGAGAGGCAAAGAAATATAAGGGGGGGAGCTGAGATGATGAAAGTGAAGTCACCTGGTCAGCAAGGGGGTGCCTTAGCCTGAGCTGGGACTCTACTGTCATAGCTCCCATCTCGGGCAGTATTCCCTAGCTCACTCTCTCACGCTGGTGCTCTCGCACTCTCTCTCTCTCTCTCTCTCTCTCTCTCTCACACACACACACACACACACACACACACACACACACACACACACACNCCAAGTTTCCTGAAAGCCCAAGACTTTTCTCAGCAGAGGACCCTCCCCTAAAATCCCAACTTTGGCTGCCATTGAATAAATCACTGCCCCTTCCCCAGGGGCAGTGTCAGAGCCAGGGCACCTTAAAAATACACATCTTGGGGGCAGTTTGGTGGCTCAGTGGATAGAGTAGCAGGTCTAGAGATGAGAGGTCCTGAGTTCAAATGTGGCCTCAGACACTTCCTAGCTGTGTGATCCCAGACAAGTCACTGAATGTCCATTTCCTAGCCCTTGCCCCTCTCCTGCCTTAGAACCAATACACAATATTGATTATAAGACAGAAGGCAAGTGTTTAAATATATATAATTCTATTATATATTATATAACCATGTTATAATTAATATAAATATATGATGTTATATAATTATACTATATATTATGGTATATAATATATAATTTTATATATTACATAATTATGGTATTTATGTTATATGTTATAGGTAATATATACTTAATATAAATATAATTTTATATTATATACACTATATTATGTTATATGTTACATATAATATATAATTAACACATTAAATATATGTTTAAATACTTACCTTCTATCATATATATATATATCTTAATTCAATAGGAAGGTCACTAGGTAGCATGGTGGACAGAGCATTGGACTTGGAGTAACTAAGAGTAACAAGTTCAAATTCTCCCTCAGACTCTTATCACCTCGGTGACCCTGAGCAAGTCACTTTAAACTCTCTCCCTCAACTTTCTCATCTATTAAGTGGGGATAAAATAACATATACTTCCCAGAGTTGTGAGAATCTAATGAGATATCTATAAAGCACTTTGCAAACTTTAAAACAGTGGTTCCCAAACTTTTTTGGCCTACCGCCCCCTTTCCAGAAAAAAATATTACTTAGCGCCCCTGGAAATTAATTTTTTTTTAAATTTTAATAGCAATTAATAGGAAAGATAAATGCACCTGTGGCCATCACTACCTCCCCTGGATCGCTGCAGCACCCTCCAGGGGGCAGTAGCGCCCACTTAGGGAATCACTGCTTTAAAGTAATAATACAAATGCTAGCTACTATTTTTATTACTACCAATACTTGTATGGATTATTTATTTCAACAAAGCAAGTTACTACCTTCACCAACAGCAACCCATGCACACCTCTCATTGTCTATTTCCTGTTCATGATTTCCCATCAGTCTCCTTTTTTAATGACTCCTGACACTTGTATGGTATTTTATAATCACGTTCACATCTATTATCCCATTTGATCCTAATGACTACCCTGCAAGAGGTGGACAGGACTGATGATCTGTTTTCACTTTACGCACGAGGAAACAAATTCAGAGAAACTTGGTGATTTGTCCAAGCTCACACAGGTTACAAGTGAAAGGGGCAGGCCTAGAACTCGGGTCCTCTGACCGTCAGTCCAGTGCTCTTTCAGATACATGAAATATAAAAAGTATTTCAGCACTGAAAGGAACTTTAGACACCTGCAGATCTTCCTTCAGGCTGAGTCCTCCTTACTTCTTCCCTTCTATCCCTCCTCCCCCCACAGTGGTCAAAATGCGGATCAAAGAAGTCAAAAGTGAAAATGGCGACCGGAAACTCATTGGGGCCCAGAAGAAGAAGAAGCTACTCAAGACTGGGCCCTTGAAGCGAAAGGACACCAAGAAGCTGGTGCTCTACATGAAGAATGGGGCCAGCTGTCCCTGCCCCCAGCTGGACAGCCTGACTGGGAACTTCCTTATCATGGGGAGAAAGGTAGAGGGGCAGCTTCTGCTTACCGCCATCTACCGCTGGGAGAAAAAGAACAAGGAAATGAAGTTTGCTGTCAAGTTCATGTTCTCCTACCCCTGCTCCCTCTACTATCCTTTCTTCTATGGGGCTGCAGAACAACACTGAAGGGTAGTCCTCCTTTGTCCCCCACCCAACCCTCCCTGGTCTCAGCCCTGCGGACTAGCTGCCTCTTCTGCCACCCTCACCCTGGTCTTCCCTCCTGCTCTGACCATTCCTGATGGAGCCACTGAGAGGGAGAGAGGACAGTTTCCCATGAGGGGGGAAATGATAAGCAAATTGAGGCAAGCTCTTCTCTCCATGGGCCAACAGGTGATATCCTAGCCTTAAGGGAAAGGTATAGAGACAGGGGGTCACCCTCATTGGCCAAGATATACCATGGTGGCCCTGCTTTAGGTTCCCCCTATCCCAGTCGTGCTGCCTTATCCCATTGAGAGGGACCTCTGGGTCTCAGCAAGCAGGAGGAGGAAGGGAACGAGGAAGGGGCAGGAATGTAAAGAGACAGGTTATTTCCAGGGGGAGATCAGGTAGTATAGCCTCTCTCACTCTCAGTGATGGAAACAAGGATAAGGAGATCCCATTCTGAAATAGAATGAGTTGCCCTGAGCAGCTCTCCTCACCTCATTCCTCCAGAAAGGAAAAGAAGTGAGAAACACCAGGGAAATGCATTGTGGGGTTTATCATCAAAGCCCCAATCTTTCCTCCTTCCCCTTCTACCACTGACCTCGTCTCACCCCATTTCTCTACCCCTCTACTTAGGTGTATCTACCACTGGCCTTGAACTAAATGGGAAGACCAGTTCCCATCTCTATGCAATTACTGCCCCCTACAAAATTTCTCCTGGGAAGATTCATTCACCACCCTTAAAATCTCCTGCCCACCATTTTCCCCACCCTCCAACCGTGTTTAAGTAAATTATTGCTGGTGCTGAGGTCATTGGGGCTACAGGATTTATATCATTTTTTGTAAATTTCTAATTAAATCTGAGAAACCACCCCGTGGATTTGGACAAACATTTCTTTGCCTGACATCCTCAGAGATTGGAATGGGAGGGACAATTAGAAGGAAAGAAGCCTTCCTTCAGAAATACGTACACTTTACACTTAGTAGGATAGGAGCAATAATCTGATTGGCATGCATTTAGATGGGCCTTTAAGATTTGCAAAATGCTTTCCCCCATAAAACCCCCTGAGGTAGGCAAATATAGATGAGAAAACAAATACAGTGGTAGTAGGTAGTAAAGTGGATAGAACACTGGACCTCAGGAAGACCTGAGCTCTAATCCAGCCTCAGACACTTACTAGCTATATGATCCTGGGCAAGTCATTTCACCTCAGTCTGCCTCCATTTCCACATCTGTAAAATGGCAATAATAATAGTATTCACTACAAGGATTGTCATGAGGATAAAATGAGTTAACACAGAAAAGTGCTTGCAAGCCATAAAGTGCCATATAAATACTAGCAATCATCATTGTCGTAATTTGTCCTTTTTTGAAGAAGACTAATGATGTCACAGGGTGATAGAGCTGTGCATCATCAACTCACTCTCTCTTCCAGAGTCATCAAAGTCCAGTGGCAGGACAAAAAAATGACGATTGATGGGACGGCCCAATGCCATGGATGACCTTGGCATCTAAGCTATAAGCACTCCATAGTACTTGTCATTATTATTATTGCACAGCAATCGTCAACGTTATTAACACGAGGCAGATGCTGGAGCTACAAAGACAGAAATGAAACAGTCCCTGCCCTCAAAGCCACAGATGAGGATGTATAAAACCTAGGGATGAGGCTTGGACCTATAATTTACAGGAGTAGAAGCTCCTGGTACGCAACTCACTAAATCAGACAAGTTGGTGTCTTCTCTGCAATTTAGAGCCCTAAAGAATTGCCTAGAACAGTGGGGTCAAGCTCAAACAGACACAAGGGCCACTAAATGGACCACAAGGATCCCTGCAAGCCACAAATTGCCTTTGTTTCTAAATATGTTATCTATATTTCATTGTATTTTATTTAGTTAAATTTTTCCGAATTACACTTTAATCTGGTTGAGGCAGCACTGAGGAGTGTTATGGGCCCGATGCAGTCCAGGCATTTAACACCTCTCATCTTAGAGCCCCAGGAAGTTGTGTCTTGCCTGGGGTCACTCAGACACTATGTGTATCAGTTAGGCACTTGAACTTCCTGGCTCTGAGGCCAGCTCCCCATCCACTGGGGGATACAAACATATGTACAAAAAATAGAAAAGGTAATTCCAGAGGAAAAGGAAGAGATCAGGAACCTCTTTTCAGAGGATCGAGAGCCAGGTTCTCTAGCTCCAGACCCTGACTCTTCTCCTTATGCCAGCATCTGGTATTTCTGTGAAATCTTACGAGGATGAGAAGGATGGATAGTGCCATGGAAACATCAAGCATGAACTTGGGCGGAGAGATAGTGGAAGATAGAAGGGCCTCATGTGCTATGGTCCACAGGGTCAAGACGAGTCAGACACAACTGAATGACTGAACAACAAGATCTCAAAGGCCAGTGCAGTCACCGCCTTCATCGGCCAACCCCTGGGGAAGATAAGTCGGTGTCAGAGGTGACTGTGGGATGGAATAACGAGGAGCTTGTTCAGCTTCCCAGTGACTGGAGGCATGAAATCAAATTCTCCTAGTCAGAAGATCACTCTTACTGAGAGGCAAAATGTCTAGGACTTGGAATCGAGAAACCTGGGTTTGAATCCTTTCTCTCAGGCACTTCCTAGCTCTATGATCATAATAAAAATAACAAGTATTTATAGAACACACAGTATTTTTACACATTATCTCATTTGATTCTCACAACAACCCCTTTGTTGTGTTGTCAAGCCTGTTTTGATGAATTCATGAGCTAGTCATTCCCTTCTCTGGGCTCTAGTGTCCTCATCTATAAAATGGGGATGGTAGTGTGTCTACTGCCTATCTCACAGCTCTAGGGAGAGGAGAATGCTCAACAGACCGTAGCCAAATCTGGGAAGGATTTGTGCTGAACTCTGGGTGGCAGTCCTGGGCAAATTACTAAAGACTTCAGACAACCCAACTAAGATTTAGTAGATAAACCTTTAGGGAGTTAGTTGTCTATGCCTACTGTCACACCGCTAGCCGGTGGCAAGATTTAAACCAGGCCTTTGTGACTCTAAGCCTAAGACTCCATGCATCAGGCCACATTGCCCCTACAGGGTAAATAAATGTGAGCTGTTATTATTCTGCTTGCCAGAAAGGAGCAAAGGAACCCTGCCTGGAGGGTTTGAACAATGGCCCCTCTCATTCTTGACCTTCAGATCCCTATAGATGGGGAATTCATGATTTAGGACACACAATGAAGAGGCCAAGATAAGTTTGGAGATTTGGGGAAGGGCGGGAATCACTCAAAGCTAGATCCCTGGGTAGGATACAGGGACCCCAAAATAAAGTTAGAAGAGAGTTGGACCTGGAGTCAGGTTTGGATCCTGATTCTGCCACTTAATATTTAAGTCAAGAAGCATTTAGTAGGGCAGCTAGGTGGCTCAGTGGATAGAGCACCAGGCCTGGAATGGGGAGGGCCTGGGTCCAAATCTGACCTCAGACATTTCCTATGTGACCCTGGGCAAGTCACTTAACCCCAGTTGCCTGGCCCTTGCCACTCTTGTCTTAGAACTGATACTAAAGGGGGGGGGGGGCAGCTGGGTGGCTCAGTGGATTGAGAGCCAGGTACAGAGATAGGAGGTCCTGGGTTCAAATCTGACCAGAGGCACTTCTTAGCTATGTGACCCTGGGCAAGTCACTTAACCTCCATTGCTTAGCCCTTACCACTTTTCTGCCTTAGAACCAATAAACAGTATTGATTCTAAGGTGGAAAGTAAGGGTTTAAAAAAAATTGATACTAAAACAGAAGGTAAAGATTTTTTTTGAAAATCATTTCTTAAAGTGCCTACTGTTCACCAGGCACTGAGCATACAAAGAAAGACCTCAGGTAAGTCATTTAATTTGTTGGTGCTTCAATTTTACCATATATAAAATGGAGGGGTTGAACCAGATGACTTTCAAGCTCTAAATGAATAATTCTCCACTCTACTGTACTAGAGATACCTATGCTGTGGAGAGGTAAACTGCTCAGATTTAGAGTAGAGGTAAAGGTTGGTTGCTGGCAGGAGACATACTAAGCCTGAGATCGTGCTTTAAAAGCAGGTACTGTGACATGCCAGGTCTGGCGTTAGGAAGACCTGAGTTTAAATCCAGCCTCAAAACATACTAGTTATGAGACCCTGAGCAAGTCACTCTGTTTCCCTCAGTTTCCTCATCTGAAAAATGAGCCAGAGAAGGAAATGGCAAACCACTCTAGTATCTTTGCCAAGGAAACTCCCAGTGGGGTCATGAAGAGTCGAACACGGCTGAAGAACTGAACAACAACACTGTTACTACCATAAGGGGTTTAAGGTCTGCATTTGGGAGTAATGGGGATTTGGCTTAGGGAAATACATAACTATAATAATAGGGAGCATTTATAGAGCACTTTGTTTTGCAAATGTATTTACATATATTATCTCATTTGACCTTTGCAACAAACCCTGGAAGTTATTATTTATTATTATTCATCTCCCCTTTTAGACAGATAAAGAAACTGATGCAGAAAGTGGGTAAGCCCAGGGTCACACAATTGGAAGTGTTTGAAGCAAGCTTTGAACTCTGGTCTTCATCACTCCAGATCACTCTATCCCTTATGTAGTTTGCTTGCAAAAATCCAGGTGAGGGGACAGCAAGGTGGCTCAGTGGATTGAGAGCTAGGCCTAGAGCCTGGAGGTCCTGGGTACAGATCTCACTGTGTGACCCTGACAAACTCCATTGCCTAGTCCTTGCTGCTCTTCTGTCTTGGAACTAATACTCAGTATTGATTCTAGGGTGGAAGGTAAGGATTTTGGTTTTGTTGGGGTTTTTTAATGTACGTGGGCTGGAGGATCATAGACTCAACAAACTTTGAACAGGTGCTCTAAGGTAAATCTCTTCCCTTTGGGATTAGTAAACAGAGTAGGGCTTTCTGAGGCTGATCTAGGCAGAAAGCCTGGCTGGGGCATTCTTGCTTTGAGCTAGTGTTCATTTGAGCTATTATGGCCATCTTCCACCTTCTCTCTGTCCCTTCCCAATCCCAAAAGGAAGCTTTGTAGGATGCCTTTGAATTTCCCCCCCTCTCCCTGGGCTCTCATCTCCTTGCTATCCACCTCCAGGGATGAGCACAAGTGGCAGGTGGTAGATGTGATGGGGCCCCTTCTAGAACAGGGATTCTTATCCAAGGGGTCTATGGACAGATTTTCATGGGGTCCACGAACTTGTATGAGAAAAAGAATATATCTTTATTTTCAATAGTCTCTAATCGATTTAGTATTTCCTTCAGTTATTGAAAAGCATTATTCCGAGGGGGTCCAGAGACTTCATCACACTGCCAAAGAGATCCATGATACTAAAAAGTAAACAACCACTATTCTTAAGGATTAATCAAGGAACTTGAATAATGATGTCTTGACTGCCTGGCTTTCTGGAGGAAGGAAAGGAGAAACATCAATGTCTATTCACTGGAATAAGAATTTGGCCTCCATTTTCTCTCTGGCCAAGGGCCTTTTTTGCTCCAAAAAGCAGGATTCCCCACATCCATCCTGAAAAGGGGGAAAAAACAACTCCTATAGGGGAAAAAGTTAAAAGAGGAAAGGGTAAAGAAAAAGGGCCAGATCCCAAGAATTCTGCTTCTGAGGAAAGACAGAGTTCTCTGAGACCACACCAACAGGTGGGGCATAAAATCCTTGCAGGATGACAGCACTGGAGTATAAATCACCCTCCCTGAGCAAGCAGGTGGGCCAGCCACAAAGTAAACACTAAGCAAGGACAGCTTCCCCCTTGTCTCTACCACGGAGGGAGAAGACACTGCAGCCCTCCCTGAAGCACTACTCCCTGTCCATCTGATCTTCTGAATCTGGGCCTTGTCTCGATCTCACTCTGGTCAAATATTTGTGGATGCTTTCTTGGCGAGTTGGGACTGGGGATATTTTTCCACTGAAAAGACAAATCAGCCTAGTCTCCTCTTGGTCCCGGCATAGTACCTACCTCTGTTAGGCGCTGGCAGCTCAAGGAAGGACTTGCCCAGCTTGTTCTCTCACCCTATCTGACACTTTCTTCTGAAGGAGCCCTATGCCCTGTGGTCAACATCACCAACTCCTTATTCATTTCTAACACTTCAGTCTACAAAGGGCTTCACATTCACTCTCCCATGTGGTTCCTCACAACAAGCCTGGAGGTAGCTAATAACAACAATTCATATTTATTTAGCACTTCACAGGCAGCTAGATGGCCAGTGCACAGAGCACTGGATGGAGATTGAGGATCTGAATTCAAACTCTGCCCAAGTCACTCATTGCAGTCTTATGACCCTGGGCAAGTCCTTTAATACTCTCAACCTCAGTTTCCTCATTTATAAAATAGAAACGACAGTCACACTACTTTGCAAGATAGTTGCTGGAGATCAAATAACATATGCAAAGTGCTTTTCAAACCCTAACGTGCTCTAGAAATGCTGGCAATTATTATCCCAAGGCATTTTCCTGGCAATAAGCTTGTGAAGTAGGTTCTATGAGTGTTCTCATCATTTGCAAGTGACTAAACTGAGGCTCTGAGGTTAGGCAGCTCAGTCACAAAGTGATCATTGACATTTTAACGTCTACAAAGCACTTTACCTACATAATCTCAGAACTTCAGTTGTGAGAGGGAGGAACCACAGGTATTATAATCACCCTTTTATTGAGGTTCAGAAGGGCTAAATGGCATAGCCACACAGCTGGTATCAGAGGTAACATTTGAACCAGGTCTTCCTGATTTCAAGGGTAGCAGTCTATCCAGTAGACCAACATCCAGCCAATACGCAGGTGGTCTGGTCCAGGATCTACTGCTCCTTCCACTATGACACACTGCCTCTGCCATGTACCCATAGGACAGATGTAATTGGGGGAGGGCCAGAGAAAGTCTAAATGGTTTGTCCAAGGTTATGTCTAGTAAATGAGAGGATTGAGTTCAACATCAGGTCTTCCAACTCCAATGCTCCTTGCACCGTGACTACCATGTTAGGCTTACCCCTACTTTCTGGGAAAATAAATTCAGTCCATAGGTTAGCGAATTACTCCTCATGTTGTCTTATTCCACTTCCTCCCTTCCCCAATGCCAACCTCTCCTTTTTTTGAATCCTCATGCTACCTTCAGAGAGGCAGTATGGGAGAATGGAAAGTGCTGGATTTAATTAGCAGTGACCTAGGGTCCATGCAAACCTTGGTCATTTACTAATGGTACTAGGCCATGGGACGAGCCACTCATTCTCCTCTCTGAATCTGTTTCTAATCATCAAAACTGGATGCCTACCCCAGAGTAGTGAGAATTAAATGTTATGATATATATATATAGATATATATAGATAGATAGATATATATAAAGTGCTTTGCAAACCCCAGAGCACTCTACAAATGCCAGCTTTCATTATTACCTATCAAGATGGGGCTCCTAGCTTGGCACCTTTCAGCACCTGTGATCAGCTCCCAGGACTGAACTAGAAAAGCACTCCAGTGGTCAAGGCAACAATGTCCTTGAGTTGAAGGATGACTGGGCTTAGCTTCCCTTCTACAACATTCAGTAATCACGGGCCTGGAAACGGGAGGTCCAGGACTCAGATCTGGCCTCAGATACTTTCTAGCTGTGTGAGCCTGGATAAGTCACTTAACCACCATTGCCAAACCCTTACCACTCTTCTGCTTAGCAATGTTACTTAGTATTGATTCTAAGACAAAAGGTAGGTGTTTAAAAAAAAAAAATCAGTGATCAAAAAGGTGCCAAATGTTAGTGCCAGAAGGGGCCTTAAGGATCATGTAGTCTAACTCCTTCCTTTTAGCAAAGAGGAAGCAGAGACTGTGAGGAAGTGATTTGCCCAAGCCCAGGCTGCAAATCTCAGCAAACCTTGGGACTAGAAGGTAGGTCCCTGCCAGCTAGCCCAATGCTCCTTCCCTCACATCCAGAGCACCCAGATGTGTGCAGCCCCTAGAGCTCAAGGCAACATGGGATCCCAAGGAAGAACTCAAGCTTCCCTACTGGTAGCCAGCTGGGGTTCTCAGGGCTGAAGATGCAGCGGCCTGAACCCTCCGTCATCTGTGACCCTGTCTGTAGTCTGCCTCTGTTCCCAGCAAAAGGGGTCACATTCCTGAACTTCTTTGCCAACTGTAATCCTGACGAAAGTTCACTCCTTGGGAAAATCCGCATGGGAGCTGTTGTGGCTGGAATGTGTGGCTGGGTTCTAGCTTTCCAGTCAGGGGAGCACAATACAGTGGGGTGGAGGGGAAAGCTGATGCTGGAGAAGGGGGGAAGGGGCCTGAAGGAGTCTGGAATCCCACAGTCCCCAGACAGGCTGGGCGTGAATGGAATGTGCTGTGCTCGGGGTTGGGCTGAAGGCCCAGCCATCTAACCCATCACAATCCCTTGGCTGAGGGGATAGGATTGGAAGGGGAGAGCATAAAGGGGTTTCCAAGGGCCACTAGGAGTTTAAAGAAGACCCACACCAAACAATTGGCATTGAGTCCAAAGAAGCTAAGTCCAGTCCAAGGGGATCCAAGCCCACTTTGATCCTGTTGAGCAGTTGTGAAATTTGGGGGAAGAAGTCAGGATTACTGTTTAGTCAACCTCTTCCTCTGAGACCCTGAGTATGACTTAATGCTTTATCTGATTTCCATCAGCCATGAGAGATGCTTGGTCTGAGTGGGTAAGTCACTTCATGTCTAATCCTCAGTTTTCTCATCTGTAAAATGGAAACATTAACACTTGTACTTCCTAACTCAAAAGACCAAAGTGAAAGGTGCCTTGTAAACTATAGAGGCTCCCCAAGTATGGGCTATTATCAGTATTATTTATACCTATGAAGAACTTGTCTAGTGAGTTGGGTAGGCTTTCCTGGAGACAAAAAATAGTGGCTCCAGAATAAGAAAATAGAAAATGGGATTTCAGCTGGGGGTCAGCCAGTCAAGCACATAAGCCCCCATGAGCCAATGTCCAGATGAATTATAATTAAAATAACATAGACCAAGTACTTTCTTCCCAAATATCCTGAAGAAGGCAGTCCCATTTTACAAAACAAGGCACAGGGAGGTTAAATGACTTGCCCAGGGCCACGCAGTCAATATGTCAGAATCGGGACTTGGGGTCAGGACACATAGGTTAGTATGCTAACTTTCTATCTGTACAATCCTGGGCATCACTTCCTCTCAGGGTCTTGTTTCCTCATTTGAAAAACAGACAAATATTCCTACTACCTACACCCAGGGTTAATGGGGAAAAAATTCTGCAGCCATAATTCCCTCTGCAGGTGTGAGCTATTATTTAATTTTTATTAATTCCACTCATTTCCTTCTGTTCATTCTTCCAGGCATTAAGAAAGATCTGACATCTCTGACCTTCATAAAAGCCCACTGCATACCTAGGCAGTAATCAAACCCTTCCCCCCTCCTTCTCCTGGTCAAACTTGAATTCCTTTTCCTACCCGGTGCGTGCTCTGATCCTTTTGCTATCTTTGCTGCTCTTCTCAAATCTCCTCCAGTTTCAATCCAACCACAATGTCTTCAGTACTGTTCAGGGAGCTGAATTTCTCCACATCCACTTGATGGTGCTGACCAAAAGTGGGCACAATCCTCTAGTGTCAAGCTCAGACTAACAAAGCCCCAGATAGCGCCTTGGAGACATGGGAACAGAAAAGATGTTTCTCAAGATGTGGCCAAAAGAATGACCTTACCAGCTGTTCAGAGCCCCTCTCCAGTGGAAGGAAAACTCCTGTAATAAATAAACCCAATGGAGCACTTTGGTTTGGGGGAGAAGACAGAATCCTCAATATCTAGCTGTGGCAGCTAGATGACAAAGGAGATGGTGTCCTGGACTTGGAGGTAGAAGACATGAGTTCAAATCCTGCCTGACACTGAATAGAAATGGAGATATAATAGCTTCCTCGGGGGTCAAATAATATTTGTAAAGTTCTCTGCAAACCTTAAGGCACTATATAAGTGCTAGCTATTGTTACAGTCACCAACTCACAAAGATGCTTTGAGATTTGTAAAGCACTTTTTTCACCACAACCTTATGAAGAACTTAATGCAAACATTTTTATACCCATTTTATAGATAAGGAAACTCAGGCTTTAAAAGGTTAAGTGACTGTCTATACAGTTTGTGCCTGGTTTGGGGATTCAAACCCAAGTCTAGCTTTCTCTTCCCACCACTCTCTCTAGTCAGGGATGCTGAAGGAGTTGCTTTCTCCAAACTAAGGGTCCTAGTCTGTGACAGTGTAACTTGGACATGTGGCTAAATCCCAGAAATTCTTTCAGGATGGAAAACCAACTCCCCCTCCCTTTTCCATACTCACTATCATAGGGACTGAATTCACCAGAAATGGAATGAATACCAAGTCTAAGCTCCCAGAGCTCATATAGATAGTATTTGAAGGTTCATTAAAACACTTACCTCACAACTTTGGAGAGGGTTCAAAGAAAAAAATTCCATCTTACAGAGAAATTAGGTGACTTATCTGTCCGTAACCACCCAGTCATGGAGTTTCAAGGAAAGTATTCAAACCTGGATCTTTTGGTTCCAATTCTAGTAGTCTTTCCATTGAATGGCCCATGACACCAGAGAGCCAAGGGCCAGACCTTCCGGTCACTCAAAACCCAATTCAATTGAACATTTGTTCTTGCTGTATGAAAAGCTTATAAGGTAGACAAAAAAAGTGTAGGTAAATCATAGTCTTTGCTCTGAGAATTTACAATCTAGTACCCCAAGAGTTTTTATTCTTGGCCTCTTTGAAAATCACTTCTCAGGAAACTGGGGAGAAAATCTTTGCAGCAAATTTCTCTGCCAAAGGTCTCATTTTTAAGATATATAGGGAACTGAGTCAAATTTATAGTAAGAGCCATTCCCCAAATGATAAATGGTCAAAGGAAATGAACAGTTTTCAGAGAAAGAATTTAAGCTTCCAATACCCATGTAAAAATGCTCTACATCATTAATAATTAGAGAAATGTCAATTAAAGCAACTCTGAGGTACCACTTCCCGCTCATAAAATTAGCCGACAGAAAAAGAAAATGACAAATGATGGAGGGGATGTAGGAAAGAGGTATACCAATGCACTGTTGGGAGAGCTACAAACTGGTCCAACCATTCTGGAAATCAATTTGGAACTATGTTCATAAAGCTACTAAACTGTGTATATCTTTTGATCCAGTGATATCATTACAAGGTCTTTACCCCAAAGAAATCAAACAAAGAGGAAAAGGAACCAAGTATACAAAAATATTTATAGCAGTTCTTTTTGTGGTAGCAAAGAATTGGAAACAGAGGATGCCCAGCAATTGGGGAATGGTTAGACAAGGTATGGAATTTAAATGCAATATAAGAAATGATGAATATTAGCATGGTTTTGGAAAAACTTGGAAAGACTTATATGAACTGAGGCAAAGTGAAGTGAGCGGGGCCAGAAAAACAATTTATACAATAACAATATTATAAGGACAATCAAGACTCAAAATCTCTGAACAACACAATGACTGATCACAGTTGCAAAGGATTCATGATGAAACATGCTCTCTATCTCCAGATTAAGAAATGAAGAACCCAGAGAGCAAATTAAAGTATATTTTCCTTTTTTTTTTTTCATGACTAAACATATATTTTGTTGCTGTTGTTTTTAAACCCTTACCTTTTGTCTTAGAATTGCCTCTAAGTATTGGTTCCAAGGTAGAAAAGTGGTAAGGGCTAGACAATGTGGGTTAAGTTACTTGTTACTTGCCCGAGGTCATATAGCTAGTAAGTGTCTGAAGCCACATTTGAACCCAGGACCTTTCTTCTCCTGGCCTGGAATTCTATCCACCAAGCCACCTCGCTTCCCCTAAACATCCATCTGTAATGGGCTTTGTTTTTCTTGTCTTCTCAATGGATAAGAGAGGGGGAGAGAGACAAACTGAAAATAAAGTAAAACTGAATTTCAGAAAAAAGAAAATAATTTCAAACAATAGTAAGCAAGTAACCGATAACAATCACAACCTACAACATTAGGAGTTCCAATCAGCTACCCTAGGCATGTATACCTCAATTAATGAATGTTCTTTATTTAAAAAAAAGAAAGAACATATAGAGCAGAGCTGGCTTTTGTCATAAAGCTCAATGACATTCCTGATAAGCTCTGTGTGTGATGAAAAAAAAAAAGAAAGAAAAAAAGCCAAAATCTCCATTCCCAACTTTTGCACCTCCCAAGAAGTTTGAAGATAAACAGAGCCAGTTTTAGGCAAAATTGCAAATTTGTCTTCAGGGTCTCCAGGTTCTTCTTTCTGCAACTCCCCTTCCCCCTACCTCCACCACACACCTGAAGCCTTCTTTTTAAATACCCACTGCCTTTTGTTCACCCAGTGTTAGAAAAGTCCCGAGTTCAAGATTAAACCAAGAGGAGGTCTTCTTTACTGCTGCCCACTTGAATTACTCATTTAATCCAACTTCCCCTAGAGTTTACCATAAAAATAGGAAAGAATTGAGCATTTATTCTTATTTGATCTCAACTGCTCATCTACAACATTCTTGAGGCAGCTTCTACTCCTGGCCTCTTCAAAGGTCACTTGCAGTGATTACAAGAAAACAGTTCTAGTTGTTCCTTCAAAATTAAGGCCAACCTCAAGGCCAACGCTTCTTGCATAATGAGGTCAATGGAGGACTTCCCAAAGTACTGGCAATCAACTTCTGATGTTGACAGGGCAGACTTGAGGGCTCGGTGCCATCCAATTTGAAATTTATATGCTCCAGGATTCCTCTCTCCAACCAGAGCCTTCCATAATCAGCTAAGAACCCCCTATCTCAATCTGCTTTCACCACAACTTCTTCTTTGCCCCAAGTTCTTGGGATACCAGGAGAGTTTCAGGAAGCCATAGACCAGTCATGCTTTCCCATTATTCTTGTCTTCTTCTCTATGCTACAATAACTAGAATTCAGTGTTGAGACTTACCTCTTGTTTTTATCTGTACTGCCCAGAAACCTAACTTGCCACTGAGCCCTGCTTTCCAACATCTGTTGCTGACCACTCTTCAGCCCCCCCACCAACAGTGCTTTGCCACTGTCTTGATAAAGATTAGCTCTTGTTTTCGCCACTCTGATTTATTTCTCCTGTTCTTGACTCCAGTCCACCTCTTACTCTTAAAATGTCACAATTCTGGCCCAAAATTGAGTCTCTAGACCTGCTTCTTCCAATTACCCAGAAAGAGGACTTCAAACTCCCTCCCCTACCTGAAGTCCAGATGGCCACTTTGCCTACTGGTATGTCATGGTGGTAGCAGCTCTTTAAATAAAAAGACCACAGGAGAAACAAGTCCACAAAAGTCATAACTTAAACAATCATAGGACAAAGTGCCATTGTTGTTCAAGATGTTCCCAGCACAGAAAACAAGGCAGAAGACAAAAGAGAGAAGTGTAGTTACCCGGCCTCAGAAGTAAAGGTGTTGCAAAGATTGAGAGGAGTAACACAAATGGCCTGATGTCACTTTATTGTTGTCTCCATATACACAGAGATTTCTTGAGCACCCCTCCACTGTAAAGCACAATATATTCAAGCTCTCGTTTATAAGGGGAAAGAATGGAAGAGGTGGTAGAAAGGGAGGCACCAAGAAAGGGTTAACTCCTGGGTTTCCTAGGGGAGCCTCCAATTGAAGATGAGAGGAAGGGGGTGGGAAAAGCACAAGGTCCTAAAATACCTCAACCTTCTAAGTCCTATGTCTGAAAGAACTTCATAGTTCCAGAAATAATCTTGGGGTAAGGGCAGTCTCAGGTTCTTCTCTAATCTAATCCCAACACCCCCTGTTCCCAAGAACCATATGATAAATAAATAAATATTTCCAAGCTAGGGAGGGAAGCGCCAGTGTAGAAAAAGAACCTGGCCAGACTTGAAGCCTTGGAAGTGCCAATTTGGTCCTAAAAAATGACTAGGTATCTGTCTCAAATGAATAAAAGAGGGTGGTCAGCATCAAACAATCCCTTAACAGAGCTTTGGCCAGGGACATCTCATATCTCCCAGGCCACAAAGGGTCAAAGGAATATCCTGAAATGTCCCCCTTGCATTTCTGAGCCCATCTTTGATACAGCAGAGGAACCTTGGCAACTCAGAGAAGAAATCCAGTCAGCTAAAAGGTAGAGGGAAACAACTACAGGACTTTGTGGCAGAGGGAGACATACAAATGAATGGTAGGAAGGTAGCCAGTTTCCCAAGCTGCTTCTCCATAGTTGAGAATTAGATAATAGAATGGGATTCAGAAGTTCCCTTTAACCGTTTTGCATCAAAGGGAGTGACTAAGAATGGCTTGGAGTAGGATGAGGGCTGAGTGACAAAGGCTTTATCAGTGCCTTTATAGCCAGTTCACACAGAATAACTGGCTGACTTCTAACTAGTCTTCCATAGTCATCACTCTGGGCCTTTGACAGTTATAGCCCCAAAGCTCATGTGGTGATACCTTGTAGGTGCATTGAAATGGCATGGAGGGGCTACAGTAACCACTAAACCATCTCTACCCAAGCTCTCTTGGAAGGTCACCTGGGGCCAAGTACTTAGGTGTTTCTGTCCCTACAGGATAATGTCCAAAGAAGGTTCCTTTCTAGCTCTGGGGTTCCAGTTCGTTCCACAGCTCCCAGCATAATGAAGGCCACAGGGTGAAGGTTAAGCCAAGTAATCAGGCCAAGATTTGACTTCACTCACTGCTGCCCACTTTAATTCCCCATTTGATCCTGCTTCCCCTACACTTCACTATCCCAGCAGACACCTCTAGCAATCTAAGGGTTACCCTACACAGAGATTTTAAGGAGAGCTATCATTCCATTCACCCAAGGGAATACAAAGAGAAGCTGGAAAGGTCATCAGTGACCCCAGGGCAGGTATCTCTCAGGTGGAGAGAGGGGAGGCACCTATCCAATGTTCATACCCAGCTTGGCCCAGCAACCTCCACACACTGGGATGAGGGATCTGGGAAGAATCTAACTGGTAGCCTCTGGAGCAGGCTCAGGAGAGGAGGGTGAGCAGGGTGGGCCCACAAGGACCACCCCAGGTCTCTCTCTTCTCACTTGCTCAAGGTCTGGTTACATGAGCCACACACAAATACAGTCTCTCTCTGTGCTTCAGGGGCTGAAAAGAAGAAAGAATTCAATGAGAGATGTCCTGCACTCCCATCTTAGGTCCCTAGCGAAAAAGGAGACACACATCACTTATTTACTCCTGCAGATGGCTAGGAGGACCAACCCCTCCCGATCACTAACTACAGGCTGCCTCACTGCTGCTTACTTCCTTACTAACTTGACCTCTAGAATTTCTTTTCCATGGAAACAGCAGTTCCTGGGGACTTCATGGCCACCTTGACAATGCTTGCTCCCAAGGAACCAGAGGCAACTTTAAGCACTCACAAAATTATTAGATTGAAAAAAAAAAAAAAGTAAACAAGGCCCCTGTAACTGGGATCCAAACCTCTCTGCTTCGGCCTAAAACTATCTTTATCTTCATTGCAATCTAAGGGCTAACCTGCATAGAAATTTAAGGAGAACTATCAAGCCAATCATCCAGGGGAATACAAGAAGATATAGTCTCATCCTATTAACCCACCACTGGCCACTCACTCACCTGTGGCTCCCATGGAGGACTTGAGGACCTTGAAGGAGCAGCACCGGGAACAAAAGCTGTTTCCACAGTTACTACAGCTCCGCTGTGAAGAGCAAACACAAAATGTGTCTCTCCTTCATAGTCAGGGACCTGTTCCCGAGTTCCTACACCATTAGATCTCATCACCAAGCTCTCAAATAGCTGGATCTCCTCCACACTACTTACTAGTTCCCAAGTTTCAGGGCCTCCCTAACAGAGGTCACTGAAGGAATCATAACACTCTGAAGCTGGGTAATTTGATTCTCCTCTTGGTTTCTGGAAATATGTTGACACATAAGAACAAGAGCAACAGGACCCAGATGTGACTTTTGCTACTTTCATCTGAGTGATGAATTTCTTGACTTTTGAGTCTTACAAAAAAGGCTAAGGAGCTGGCAGGAAAAACAAGGGTTTCCAGGGATGAGGAAAGTTTACAAAATTTCCTCATCATCTCTAATCCAACTTAAATTCTAAGTTAGCTAAACACCAGCATTTAATTAGCACAGTAATTGGCATACAGTAGGTGCTTAATAAATTTTAATTGGCTAGTCTCCAAATTTAAGGTAAAGACATCAGCCAAGTGAGTGTAGCGATCACCCTGTTTGAGCTAAGTTTTCCTTTGCTCCTATGTCTAAATATCTCTCCAGTGGCCAAAGGAAAATTTCAACTACCCAGGAATCAATGGAGCACTATGATGCCATATCAAGGCATCCACGTCCTCTCAGCGCTAGACTATACCTGCAATACTAAGGTAGAGAGGGCAGAGGGGAATGTCAGGGAAATGAAAAGCTATGCAGAAGCTTGGATGAGCTGGGGAACAAGCCTAGGGTGACCTGAGAAGAGGCCATCACTTCCTGGGGCCCACTGTGACACATGTAAGGAAAACTCACCCTCTTCTTCAGCACTGAAAAGGTAGCCGAGCAGCTTGTACAGTTTCCTGAGAAATAAGAGGCAGAAGGTCATCCTCTCACCAGACCCAGGTCCCTCAACTCCCCACTTGCTCCTCTGTATCCCCTACTTTTCCTTAAAAAGAATACATTCAGAATAATTTCATAGGCTAGTCATATTGGTTGGCATGAGCTGGCTGGAAGCTGTACTTTTAGCTCACAGCTGAGCATATCCTCCTGAAAGCCCAAAGAGGACAAAGGAAGGGTTCAGGCTAAGAAAGGACAGGTAGGCCTTAAAGATGCCCTGCACTTCCTGAGCCCATTTCCCCTTCCCCCACTGCTGCCACCAAAACACCTGCAGAGTCCCTGCTTAGTCCCTGAACTGAAAGGGTCAACATTAACCCTTCTACCCACCTTTCTCTCCATAGCTTAAGGGTTGATACCCTAGCAGGCATCTACATTTGGAAAAACCTAAGAAAGCAGTGAACAAAAAGGAGCCCCTGACAAGATGATGGAGCATCAAGGAGCAGCTGTCATTCCAGAAGTCTTCTCTCAGAGAAGGGGAGGGCCAACGGCCTTCAAAGGAGACTCCATTACTTGTCTGCCAAGCCTGACCACCTCCAAGGGCTGCTCCTTGCAAATGGCTATGCCTATATTCAAAGTGGCAATGCTCCCTCCCAATTTGGGGGCCCATTTCTCTCTGTTGCCCTGAAAATCCCAGAGAACTCAAATTCTCCAAATGGGGAGGGTGTCGTATATGCTATAAGGTGTTAGATTTAAATTAATACCTCTAGGTTCTTATTTTCCATAGAGTTTATTAATAATCACTTGAAATAAAGAAAGCAGATAGGTATAGGTTTAAAGTCTCTTTTTCTACTCTTAAGTCTGACCACAGGTTGATCCTCCCGCACAATTCTCTGTCCACCTCTCACGCCACATACAGGGAAAAAGAGAGCCCTCAGGTCATGCCCACACCCTTTTATTCACGTTCATGGATGCTTTCTTGATTCAGAGTATTGGTGAGTTTCTTTTCCTAAAATTTCTCCAAAAGATTTTAAACCTTGAATTTTAGGATAGTTATATGATCCCCCCTGATCTTTTGGAGAAGGTGCCATAAGGAAGCCTGCAGAAAATAAGAACCTGGAGTTATTAATTTAAATCCAACAAAGGAAAGATATTTCTACACTGGAAACAATGAGGGTGGGAGAAGAAGGAAAGCCAGGTGAGAACTGCTCTGAGAACTCAGAATCAATACAAGAGCACAAGGCTCCCAAAGCACAAGGAAAAAGTCTACTGGAGATAAAGAGAAGTTAAGACGAGGAATGAGGGTTGTGAGGGCCAAGCCTGGAGGCAGGAGGTCTTGAGTTCAACTCTCCTTGGACATGTCCTAGCTGTGTGACTCTGGGCAAATCACTTAACCCCCCCTTCCCCCTCCCCCCACTGCCTAGTGTTTACACCCCTTCTGTCTTGGAGCAGATGCTTAGTATCAATTCTAAGGAAGGTAAGAGGTTTTTTTTTTTTTTTAAAGACCATAGTAGGCTGAACTGAGGTATAGGAAAGACTAATGGGGCTGTGACTTTCAGTTACAACTGTAACCACCCAACAAGGAAGCAGAAATGAAGACATTTCAGAGGGCTGCAAAAGGGAGAGTTGCTGATGAATTTCTTCCTGAGGATCAAAGCAGCAAGTGCAATGGAAGGCAAGAACCAAGAAAGCAGCAGATTAATAAAAAGCAGCTAAGTCCCAACTCTCAAGAAGAAACCAGAGAGGAGGGGACCTACAGGTATAGAATGTGGCATATACTGTTCCATGGAGCCACTATACCAGTTAGGGTCACCTAAATGTTTTTCTTTGTTAGAGGATGGAGGAGATGAGAGACTTCTTTCCAAAAATGACTGACAAGAAACAGAGGAATCCATTAAACTCACTTTTAAAAATGAAAAAAGGCTTGAAACCCAAGATTCCTGGAGAGCTCTATCCAAGATAAGCAGCAGACATGTGGAATGGAGAGGGAAAAGCTGCCTGAGGAGGTGGCTGAGTCTCTCAGATACAGCCAGGAGCTCCTCCTTATCCTCCCGCCTGGCCTAGTGGGGGACAGAGCATCACCCCAGGGATTAGTACTGAGCCTGAGATGGACATGTGGGGCTTGTCCCTAGAGGATGGCCAGAAACCCAGGCAGTCCTCAAGGATTCATCACCTGTAAGGGCTCAGACCAGAGGAAAACACGATTCCTGATCCCCTTTGGAGGATTCATTCTAGTGTCAAGAACAACAGAAGGCCAGACATGGTGCTGAGAGAAGCCAACAGAAACTCTGATGCTTCTACAGAAGCTTCTTCAGCCCAGGGTACCAGCTCATCCTATCCCTGGAAACATCCTCTTCTCCAGTGGCCTCAGTTTCCTCCCAGAAATGCCACATTAAGGAGTCCCAGCCAGCCCTGTCTTCCCTCCTCCCAGGCTGCACTGCTGCCTCAGCTCTACAGGGCTCTCCCAGCCCCTTTTAGGGGCTGTCCCTCTTCACTGGAACATAAGCTCCTCAAGAGCAGGGGCTGTCCTCCTTTCTCTTATATTTGCATTGCCAGTGCTTAGCGTAGTGCCCAGCAGATAATAACATTAATGATAAATGCTCATTGACTGGCTGGCTCACTGCTGTCAATAAGCAGGGAGCACCAATACAAGGACACTACCGTCAGCCACTCAGAAGAGCCAGTCCTTCAAAAAAGCCATCACTGATGAGGGAGCTGCCCTCAGATCAGCCCTTAGGATTCAAAAGTTCTGGCATACTTTTCTAAGAACATTCTCCTCATACAGTTCTGTTCTCCAGCTTACCAAGGCCTCAAGAGCAAGCGGTTCAGGGCAGCATTAGAGAAGCTGGTGAAACCACTACATATTCGTTGGACAAGAAGTTCTGGCAGCAGTACAGGAGGAATCAGAGAGGAATAAAAGGTCCTTGGCTCCCTCCCAATGCCAAAAAAAGCTTTTGCCCCTATTTGGAAAGCCCCTGACTCCAACTAAATACATATTTCCCATCTAGATTAATCAGTGTGATGAAACACAGCAGGCAGCAGGGATGGTAAAGAATATGATGGTCCAAACAAGCCCTTCTCGCACTGAAAAAAATGATTGACTTTTTCAAGTAAATATGAAGTCAGAGATATTAGGAAATCACCCTCTCTCACCCTAAGTCAAGGCTAGCCCAAGGTTAGCTCCTGCTCATTCTTGCCAAACAACTCTATCCTCTTCCAGTGGATGGCCAACCCAAAAGCCAATCAGACCAAGGAGGACAAGCTCCTTGGCTTACAACTGCAGGAAACCAATCAGGCCAGGGCTATTGCTCAAGTGCCTGGCCAGCTCGAGAGTTTGGGAGGGGGTGGAGATGGCACACAAAGACCTATGGAAGAGGATGGCCTAAAAGAGGTTCTGGATCCCCTTGCAAGTCACGTGACCTCCAAAAAGGCCTTCCTCTCCCAGGAAGAACCCACGGTCACATATATTCTCCAGGAAATGAGATATAAGGCACCTGAGAGAAGGGAAAGGGGCTCTTATCCATCAGGCTCCTGAAAGGAGAGGAAATCAGACTCTTCTAGTCACTAAGTTATTTCCTAAGTCAGCCAGCTGCCAGCTCATGGATGTCTGGTCTGAGATAAAGGTGCCAGACCTCCTCAATCAAGTTCACTCTGAACCTGCCCCCCATGGGGACCAGAGAAAGAAGGCTGCCTTTCTGATTTCTTAGCCACGGCTTGACAACAGGGAAGAGCTTTGGTCTGAAAATGTTTCGTGTTCCCAGAAAACTGGCTGCTCTGGCCTTCAAGGTTCTGCGTCCAAAGAAAGGACTCTCAGTAGTGCAGCCAGTTACACCCTACTGCTCTATACGTACCCCTTGTCCCCCCAAAAATTAAAGGCTGACCAAAACACATGGAGAGGAGGATAGTCATTCCTGGGTTCTGTCAGCACACAATAAGCTAACTCCTGGAAGGTAAAAGCTGTATGCTTCAACTTGTTTCCATTTAGAACTGAAGAAGTATGTCAGGGTCCTAGGAATTTATAGTAGAATTTAGGCCTTTTTAAAATACATTTCATTTCAATTTAGAGTGAAATTATCCTACAATTCTTGGGACTGTCTGGTCTGCTATTAATTTCCTTACCTCCCTGAAAACTCATGTCTAATCTTATGAAGACAAGTAAGGAAGAGCCCAAATTCAATCCCTATGCCCCAAACTAGATTTGCATTTGTCCCAATTCTAGGGTCCCACTCCTAATACTCAAATCCTAATCTCTGGAGCTAAGCACCAATCACCTACTCAGCCCCAACTTCCCTCCTCTGTCTCAAGTTTTCCCTTGCTCTCTTTTAACCAAATACCAAAATTGTTGGTAGGATATCGTTTTCGGAGCTTCTCAGTGAGTCGAGACACCTTGCTGCGAATCACTTCATTCTTGCTCATAAAACCATTGTCGTGTAGGGCCAGATCATATTCCACACTGCACGCAGATCCCTCTTCATCCTCCTGTGGAAAGGGTACCTTTTAGCCCTGCCCAGCACCTGGCTGGGCCCTGAGATATACAGCTGAGATCCAAAGATGGAGCAGATTCCACAAAGCCCAGCAATAGGCTTCACTAGCCTGAACATGCACCCTGTCCCCAGGCCCCCTCACCACCAACAGACATACTCACCAGCACCACCAGGTGGGTCTCCTGCCTCCCAGGGTGCGGGGGGTTAGAAGGAGAGAAAAGAAGAGGAGACAGATAGCAAGGAGAGGGGAGAGACTGCTACGAGATGTGGCCCACTCTAAGCCAACCATCCTTAAAGCTTTAGATGAGGCTGAGAGAGGTTACTCAGACTACTCTCAGTCCCTAGAAAGTCCTTACTCAACCTTCCTTAAATCAGAAGCCCTAAGACCCTCCCCACCTGCTTCAAGTGGCCTCCCAATGGGCTGTTCTATTTTTGAAAATGAAAAAAGAAAAGATATTAAGCCACCCAACTCCTATGAAATAACCACCAAGCTACTGAAAAGAAATTTATTTGCCCAAGGATTTGGCAAGCTATCTAAGAAGGGAGCCCAGTAATATCCTGAACAAGAAGAATATACCCAAGACCCTACAGAGGGCAAGAACCAAGAAGTCCAGACCAAGAAAATCCATAGAAGGAATGACCCTGGATCTGAGTTCTTTGTTTCAAGAGAGCAATAAGAAACTAGATCTTCAGAAGTGCCTAGGCTATTAACCTAATTGGGACCCTTAGATAAAGGGTTGATCAAAAAGATACCCACCTCAATAGCATCCTTAAATTCTTCATCTGGCTCAGCCTCCTCAGCCTCCTCCACACTGCCTGGTGTGAGGTCCTGTGAAGAAAAGCCTAGGACATCATCCATAGAGGCAGAGAAGTCAACATCACTCCTTAACATCAATAGCCACTTCACTAAGCATGGCCAAGGATCCCTGCTCCTGCCATGCTAAAGAAGCAAGTTTTGAGATAGGAGACTTAGAAAGGCACCTCCATGGGAGAAATGGGAACCAAACCACAATTCGGTCTCAAGAAATTCATGGGGCCAAGTAAGAGGCAGCCTTAAGGATTCCAAAAGAGCCCAGGTGGCAAGAAGCCACATGGCAGTTGGCTCATCACTAAGGGTCAGCAATCTATGAGAAGTTTACCAGTGAGTAGGTTCTAAAAATCCCAGGGCTAGATACTCACTTCGGTGGGAGTAGGGGTTGAACTACAGTCCAGCAACACTCCTTTTCCCCCACTGTCTGATTCCAAACATTCCTCAGTGTTCTCTGGAAGCTGAGGGCTCATTCGCTGTTGCAGGGAAGCCCGGTATTCTGCCACCACTACTCAGGGACAAAGGAGGCAAAAAGTACAGATACAGAATAAAAAGTCTCTCTGGAGAGTTCTCCATCAGTACTAGAATATCAGTGCCTTGAAGGCAAGGACTATTTTTGCATTTCTTAGCATTCCTAAGACTTAGCACAGTGAATGGCACACAGTAAACACTCAATAAATGCTTGCTGATTGATCAGTAACCTACATGGCTATAATCCAGCAAATCACCCCCTAGTCTCAGATGATATTCTCATCTTTTTCCTCTCACCTCAAAATATCTGGAGAAAAAGAGTACCCTATAGAGAAAGATGGATCCAGATGCATCAATAGGCACTTAGATTTGAGCTGGATCTCTCTCTCAGCAGCGAGGATACTCCTCCATAGGAACAAAATCACAATCCTATGTCAATGGAGTTAAGATTCTGACAGGTTCTACCAAACAGGAAAGGTTTCAAGTATGGTTCAAGAACTAGTCTAATTTCCCTCTTTTCTTTATAGGGAACCATTGCATATACTTTCAGGCTACATATGGATGATATGTAAAGAAAAAGCAATCAATTTTAAAAATTTTAAACAATCAGTAAATTCTAAAAGTGGAAAATGTGCTACCAGGAATAATCATTCTCTTGGATGGTTTGGCTTGTTTTCAGGGAACATACTTTGCAGGTAGATTTCTCTGGATGTTTGCTGGTGAAATTCCTCATCAAAATAAAATCTCTCACTCATTTTTATTTTTATTTTTTTTAACCCTTACCTTCTGTCATAGTACTGATTCTAAGATAGAAGAGCATCAAGGGCTAGGCAATTGAGGTTAAGTGGCTTACCCAAGGTCACACAATTAGGAAGTGTCTTGAACCCAGGTCCTCCCAACTCCAGATTCTATCCACTATGCTACCTCGCTGCCCCCTCAGACATTTTTTTAAAAGAACAAGTCTCGATAAGTAATAGAGAGACCCAACACATTTTTACTAGTAGGTGATGAAATTTTTTGGTCCTAACAACTCATGAAACACAAAAATACAAAACCCACCCACATCTGTGCACCAACATGCCCTCATGACTCAAGAGGATCCTAGGCCGTCTCTCCAGGGCACAAGATGGTGGACAAACCAGTGATCGCTACCTCAAAGGGTTCTCTAATGTAGATGGAGTGACTATCACAAGAAGCAAATTGGCCCATCATCATCAATCTCAGCATGAAGACAATGAGCCACATGTCACAGGGAGAGAACCTCAGAGGCACAGACTGTCAGTGGATGCAACAGCCATTCTGGAGCTATGAACCAAGGGACTTTTTTGATGGGATGCTGCCCCCTGGTGGAGCAGACTAGCCAGGCACAGGCCAGACACCTGGTTCTCCCTCCAACTCCTGAGGATCCCTTAGTGCAGCATACAAATGGCACCCACCCCCAGCATGGCAATGCTCACCTCGGTAGAACTCCACGTTTCCCAGAAAGAGGGTACTGTTGAGGAGGGCCAGGATCCAGCACAGGGGAAACAGGTACAGCACAAAGATGGAGCCCAAGAGAAGCCCATAGAATCTGGGGGAAAAGGGGCCAGTCGGTGAGGTCAGAAAACAGCCCCTGCCAGGAGGCCTGGGTACCCCAGAGCTGGGGAGGCAGGAATCAGGGCAGCCAGGGCTCCTGGTGTCACGGCCTCCAGCCCTAAGTCTGCACAGAGCAGAAGGCCAAAAGCAGAAGCTGGTCTCTCTGCACCCCTGCCCAGGAGCTCACTGTCCATGTGGCCAGACACACAGAGCATGCAGACGGGTGACAGAACAGAGCCTGAAAGGGAGCTAGCCCATAAGAGGACATAATGCCCCTGAGGCTGCAGCAGAGCTGGGGCCAGAGCCAGAAGGACAGGATGGGACTCACTGTGAAGACACAGCTGGGTTCTCCCAGTACAGCACTCGATAGACAGCTTCGCAACTATTGCACAAGCGATTCAAGAAGTTCTCCAACTGGATCAAGCTGTGGAGGCACGGAGACAGCCGTGAGAGGGGCCTGGAGCCCACGTCAGGTGAAGGGGCAGCTAGAATCTCACTGGGAAGGCCAGTAGGAGAGGCCAGTCTTCTTCCTAAATAGTGTGAGCTCTCAGACCCGAGGGACAGCCCAAACACACCGGGCCTGTTTCCACTCATTTGCCCACCCTCCCCTCCCATCCCAGGCCATACACTCACAAGGTCTTCACCTCTGCCACAGCCTCAGGCCGGGACAGCCGGACCTTCTGTAGATCCTCCTGCCTCACACTATGATATTTCCTCCGAATCAGCTCAGTCTCAGAGAGTCGGGTCCTGCACACTTCCTGCAGGTAGCCTAGCAGGGCAGGCACAGAGATCAGCAGGGCACCCACAGAGTACCAGGCACCTAAAGTCAAGAGTACAGCAAGTCACACACATTAACTCTGAAAGGTATGAGGCATCCCAGGAAATGACAGCTTCCTGGGATGCTGGCTAGAGTCACATATTCGCCCTATGGTTCCAGCATCAGTTCCTGGCTCTGAGGAATCATTGGTTGCCTGTTAGAACACTGAAGGCACTATTTTCATCCTCAGGTAAAAGGCAAGAGAGACTAGCCAGTTATGAACTCTAATAATCCACTCTGACCTGTAATTCAAAGCTTCCTTAACTAGATAATTCATAAAAAGCCAACATTTCTCCTCCATACTTGATATAATAAAGTCAAAACATGGTCATATATGTGTATATCTCATCCTCTGATTAATTCTTAGCTCCTTGAGGGAGGAATAATAAATTCTGATAAGAAACCAGAGAAGTTACAGGAACTGATGTGGAGGCATAAGAAACATATCAAAGACATATAAAAGATGAAAGAAAAGAAGGAGAAATGCAAAAGCATGGCATAGTCTAGTAGCACTAGCATCAGGAGTTCTGAAGCTCTAAATGAACAGAGACTGGCAAGGAAAACCAAAGACAACACAGAAGGCTTTTTGGCTAACTGAAAGAAGGAAAGCAAAGGAAAACCCAAGTCGGGGCAGACCCACTATCCAATGCATGTGCGGCAAGGATAACAAGCAATGGACAGAAGGAAGAGCTGTTCAATTCCCATTTTGCTTCTGTTTCCCTTGCCAAGAAAAATATTCTTTTGACTGTAAAAGACAAAACAAATAGGGCTAATAGGGAGGTGATAGCCAAGATAAGTAGGAAAATATGAGTAAAATCCTAGCTGTCTTGGTGTGATTAACTATGCCCTGTAAAAAAGTAAAGGGAGGGGAGAGGAATGGAGCCAGACAAGGGAATAAACACATACCATATCCTAAGGTGCTAGAAAAATGGTGGTTATGATTATTGAGTCAGTGATCTTTAAAACATTATGGAGTGGGACATCTAGGTGGTTCAGTAAATGAAAACCAGGTCTAGAGAAAGAAGGTTCTGGGTTCAGATCTAGCCTCAGACACATACCAGCTGTGTGACGGTGGGCAAGTTCACTTAACCTCCAACTGCCTAGCCCTTGCTCTTCTTCCTTGAAACTAATACTTAGTATTGATTCTAAGGTGGAAGGTAAAGGTTTAAAAAAACAAACAGATTATAGTGAATAAGAGAATGGCTGCAGGACTAGAGAAAAAAATAGCTGTACCAATTTTCAGAAAAGGAAACAAGTGGAGCCTCCAAACTAAAGGTTGGTAATCCTGTTAAAATTCCTTAATGTAGTATTGAAGGGATGGTTAATGAGCATATGATAGGAAGCAATTAAAACAAAGAGCTAGCATCAAGACAGAAATGATCAAAGAATATGAACAGGCAGTTCTTAATGCAGAAACTAAAGTGACCAACAATCAGAAGAGGGAAAAAAAACCCTCCAAATAACTGATAATTTTTTTTAAAGATAGGCAAATTAAAACAACTGAGGTACCACTTCACACCCATCAGACTGACAACTACAGAAGACCAAAATGGCAACTGCTGGGAAGAGATATGGGAGGACATTCACTAATGCATTTGTGGAAATGTGAATTGGTCCAACCATTCCAGAAAGCAATCTGGAACCACGCCAAGAAATTACTAAACTGCACTATCTAACCCAACACTATGGCTACCAAGCATATACTCCAAAGAGATCAAAGACAAAGGTAAAGGACCCATATAAAAATATTTATAGCAGCACTTTTTGTTGTAGTTAAGAATTAGAAACAAAATGGGTGCCTGTCAAATGGGGAAGAGCTGGACAAATTGTGGTTTATGAATGTAATGGAATATTACTGCACTGTAAAAAATGGTGAATCTGACAGATCTAGAAAGATTGGAGAAAACTTGGATGAACTGATACTAAGTGATTTGAACAGAACCAGTAAAGCAACTTCACTGATGACCAACTTTGAAAGATTCTAGAACACTGATCAACAGGTACTAATCATGACTTCAAAAGACTGATGAGGAAGAGAGCCATCCACATGTTATTGGAGAGCTAATTAAGACTTCTGATAAGACGTGTTTTCAGACATGGTCAATATGTTGACTTTTTTTTTGAATGACTATATTTATGTTACAAGAAAGGGCTTTTATATAGGAGTTAGCAGGTAGCAATAAAGATGTAAAAAGAACTCCAGCTGGGGACAAAATGGATAAAGTACTGGTACCAGAATAAGGAAGTCCTAAATTCAAATCTAGCCCCAGAAACTTGCCAACTGTATGACCCTGAGAGTCACAACTGCTGTCTGCCTCAGTTTCCTCTTTTGTAAAATAAGGATAATAATATCGATGACCTCCCAGAGTTGTTCTTTAGATCAAATAAGATGGGTAAGATAGGTAGCATAGTGGATAGTGTGCCAGGCCTGGAGTCAAGAGGTCCTGGATTCAAATCTGACCTCAAGCACTTCCTGGTTGTATAATCCTGGGCAAGTCACTTAAGCCTGATTGCCTAGCCCTTGCCTCTGTCTTAGAATTAATACTCAGACAAAAAATAAGGGCTTAAAAAAAGAGATCAAACAAAATATTTGGAAAACACTTTGCAAGCCTCAAAGTGCTCGATAAGTGTTACTTAATGTCAATAAAACTTTATTTTAAAAAACTCTAAAGGGGACACAAAAAGAACATTTTGTTACTTCTGTAAAACTCAATGTACACTTTAAGTTCAGTTTCATATAAAGTCCTCTTTTGTTATTCTTTGTATACTAAAATGTTCATATTTGCTGTTGAACAAGTTAATAATAAAGAATTTTTTTAAATGATAAGATCATAACAAACTAATCTCATTTTCTTTACTGACAGTTAATAGACTACAAAGTGAGGGAACTTCAGTAACTTTAGGTTACCTGGATTATAGCAAAGGATTACATGAGACCTCTCATGTTATTCTTATGGACAAAATAGAGAAATATGGCTAGATGACAGTAAAGTGGATTAGAAAATGGATGAATGAATAGATTCAAAGAAGTCATTAATTAATAGTCTGGTGTCACTTTGGAAGGTCTCTAATAGCCTGCCCCAGGAATCTGTGATTGGCCCATGTCATTTTTAGCAACACCTTGTATAAGATCATAGATGGCTTGACTATCGACTATAGCTAACACAATAACAAAAAAGGACCCAAAACAATCTCAAAAGAATACTAGACTAAATAAAATTAAATTCAAAGGCATAAAAGTAAATTCTTACATTTGGTTCAAAAATTCAATTTCACAAGTTTAAGACTTGAGAGAGGTAGAGAAACATGGCTGGATAACAGTTCATCTGAAAACATCTTGGGAGTTTTAGTGGCCTACAAGGTCAATATGAGTCAATGGTGACAGCTAGCAGATTAAAAAATATTAATGTAATACCAGATTGTATTAAGAAATACAATGTCCAGGACCAGGGAGGCAATAGTCCTACTATGCTCTGCCCAGTCAGACATCTGGAGTAGTCTATTGAATCCTGAGTACCCTATTTAATTCAATGAAAAGCTGGAGAACAATTAGTTATTTTAATAACTAATATTTAATAACAATAATAAACAAAATGATGAAGAAAATATATGGGGCAACTAAGTAGCTCAATGGATAGAGTCACATGTGCAATTAGGAGGACTGAGGTTCAAATCTGGCCTCAGACACTTCCTAGCTGTGTGACCCTAGGCAAGTCATTGAACCCCAAATGCCTAGCCCTTACTGCTCTTCTGCCTCAGAACCAACATTTAGTATTGATTCTAAAACAGAAGAAAAGGGTTTTTAAAGAAGATAGTTAGAGAGAATATGAAGATCATCTGAAATCAATTAGAATGGTTAGCTTTGAGAAGAGAAAGTTAAACATAGCTGTCTTCAAACCCTCCAATTAAGGGCTAGCTGACACTAAGAGGTATTAGGCAGGTTTTGGTTGCTTGGCCCCAGAGGGTAGAACAAGGAGCACCAAACAGAAATTTCAAAAAGGCAAATTTTGGTGGGGTAGCTAGATGACTCAGTAGATTGAGAACCAGACCCAGAAACAGGAGATCATGAGTTCAAATCTGACCTCAGACCCTTCCTAGCTAGGTGACCTTGAGCAAGTCACTTAGCTATACTTCCATGAGGCAAAAATATCAAAGTAAAAAGAGAAGTTCTCTCTCACTCACTCCCAACCTATAAGTTTTCTACCTCTCATTAATATATGAGGCCCACTTCAGTCCTCCAAACCAGTTCTTACCCTCATTCAGAGTTAGGAAGAGGAAATTGAGGCCCAGGCAGGTCAGCAAAGAACACACTGGTGTCTGCCACCTACAACACAGAAAACCTCAGTCAGTAAAGATGGTGTTCCATTCCCTCCCATAGAAAAGGCAGGCAAATCCTGTCAGTACCACACAGTCAGCAAGAAGCAGAGAGGCCACATGAGATGGAAGAGGGATGCTAAATGATGAGTAGATAATGAGCAGGCTTTTCCTCTAGGCAAGTAACTAGGTTGCCAATAAGTAAAGGGGATGAGGGGGAACCTGTAGGGGACAAGTCACATACTAATCCTTTTGATGTGAAGAATGACCAGTTCAGAGGATATAAGGGACAAGAGCAGGGGTGCTTCTTCTGGGGGTGGGGGGGTGAGGGTTGTGAGTATATTTTAGAGGTTCCATGAAGTCGGAAGGGGAAAAAAAATTACATCTTTCTTTTAATCACCAGAGCAGACTCTACCAAAGTGCAACTGTAAACATATTCAACCTATGTTTTGTTTGATGGCTTCAAAATGTCTAAGGATATAATCTATTCAAGTGTGGACCACATGACCTCTAAGGTCCCCTGTAATTCAGAATTTTGTAACTCTGTGAAGGCAGATTTTATCATCCTCCTGAAGCGAAAGGCTCTGGGTAGGTGAATTAGAAGTATCTGGGAACATACCATGAGTTGTATGAATCTCCTTTAGAAAGAAGTTCAGTTTCAGTAAAGGAAAAAAAGACTCAGGGGGTAGCTAGGAGGCATGGTGGATTGAGAAGCCAGGCCTGGAGTTGGTAGGACCTAAGTTCAAATCTGGCCTCAGACAGTTCCTAGCTATGTGACCCTGGGAAAGTCACTTAACCCCCATTGTCTAGCCCAGTGGTTCTCAAACTTTTTTGGCCTACCGCCCCCTTTCTGGTCTAGCCCTTACCATTCTTCTATCTAGGAATTAATACACAGTCTTGATTACAAGACAGAAAGTCAGGGTTTTTTGTGGGGTATTTTTAGTGGTTTGATTTTTTTTGATAAGGGTTTTTTAAAAAAAAGAAAAAGACCCAAAAGAGCAAGAGATTCGCCATGTGATTTCTTGCTTCTGAGCAGAGTACTCAGTGCCCAGCAGAGAGAGAGTGGGTGAAAAGAAGCCAGGAGACGGCAGTTAAAAGCAATAAAAAATAGGAAAAGGCAGTTAAGAATGATTAGTCTTACAAAGGTCTTTTTATTTTAGTTATTTATTTATTTGTTTGTTTGTTTGTTTACTTATTTATTTATTTGCTTATTTATTTGTTTGTTTGTTTATTTGTTGTTTATTTATTTATTTTGCTTGTTTGTTTGTTTATTTATTTGTTTGTTTGTTGGTTTATTGGTTTATTTATTTTTAGGCCCTTACCTTCCATCTTGGAGTCAATATTGACTCCAAGGCAGACAAGTGGTAAGGGTTAGGCCAGGGGTTGGCAACCTTTTTGGACGTGAGAGTCATAAACACGTGGGGAAGGAGGAGGACGGAGGCATAAGGCGCTAGAACGGGGACTGAAGGGCCCCCTGGAGCATATTCTGGGGCTCTGCCATGACTGGCAGGTCGAGAGGTGGAGCCAGATATGGCTCAAGAGCCATATGTTGCCAACCCCTGGGCTAGGCAATGGGGGTTAAGTGACTTGCCCAGAGTCACACAGCTGGGAATTGTCTGAGGCCAGATTTGAACCTAGGACCTCCCATCTCTAGGCTTGGCTCTCAATCCACTGAGCTACCCAGCTGCCCCCCAATGGTCTTTTTAAAAACCATTTATTCTATCTAATTGGATTTTCCCTCTTTTCCAAATATATAGTAAATTTATCTGCCTTTATGTAAATACACTTTTCTTTGGGGGGAAAAAAGCTTGAGACTCTCCAGAATGGTGTTTCTCTGCAAGCTGCACCTGAAGTCTGGCCACTGCCTAAGTAATCTTAATCAATCCCCACTACAGATCTGCTAATGGCTAACAAGGGTGTAGGAGATAGAAAATAAGAAGACTCTTTGGAACTAACCCTGAAACCCCCAACCTCTTTATGGTGTGAAAAACATTATACTCCCGCTCAGGTCACTCTGTTGGTAAAGTTTCTTCCATGCTAACTTCCCCTTTAAAAAGACTTTTGTGGTGACATGGCTACTACCCACAGGAAAGGCTATTCACGGAAGAGTGGCCATTTAGGAAACCATAACCAATTTCACGGATCTGATGTCACGACTACAAACCACGGTCAAAACCTTTCACCACCAAGTGCTCATTACTAGCAAAGGAACAAGAATGCCAAAGAACAAGCTTATCTCATGCACTCATACTCCCAAAGGTACAGAAATCAGACTCCTATAGATTTGGGTGAGTTTTTTTTTTTAAACCCAGGATCCATCTTTAAATAATCTCTCCAAATCCCCAGTTTTATTTCTCTTGGAGGGGAAAAAAAAGAATCCACTAAAATACGTTAATATGCTATATGGCATACTGCCTCTCCTACTAGACTGTGAGTTCCTTGAGATCAGGGATTGTGTCCTGCATTTCTATGAATGCTCAGTGCTAAGCACATGATATAGGTGCTTAATAATTGCCGGCTGACTGAATGCTCCAGACTAAAGCAGGCTCCGTGGCTTCAAGACCCAGAACAAGAGGTCAAATCCAAGCTATTGTGATAATCAGCCCAGGTTTCTAATTGGCCATTGCAACAAAGTATGAAAGCAGAATGCCTAAGACTCCAGATTCATGAAGATCATACCTGAGCAAGTAGAGGATCCCATCAAATGCATCCTTGAGAGGCTCTAAGTAGACTACAAGTCTCTTATAAAACAGGACCAAGTTGAAGAGGTCAAGCACTGGAGGTTTAGGTGGGGCAGGTGGAGAATCAGGTTGGGCCTCAGGCATGGCAGTGGGTGCCCCCTCTGGCCCACACCCCTCTTCTTCTAGTGCCTTCGTCCTTCCTTAAGTCAAAGTGGAAACAGTAAACACCAAAATGTTAACAAGAAAGGAGGGGACAAAGAAAAAAGAAAGAAGGGGGCAGCTAGGTGGCTCAATGGATTGAAAACAAGGCCCAGAGTCTTAGGTTCTAATCTAGCCTCAGATACTTCCTAACTGGGTGACCCTGAGCAAGTCACTTAACCCCCATTGCCCAGACCTTACTGATCTTCTGCCTTAGAACCAAGACACAGTATTAATTCTAAGACGGAAAATAAGGGTTATTAAAAAAAAAAAAAAAGGAAAAATCTGATGGCTCCTCGAGACATTCCATTTTCTAACCACAGATACTGATAGTTTTCCACTCTTACTCCCCCAAAGGATAACCTGATAACTTCTTGGGACTTCTCTGTCACTACCTCAAACAATAAATCCTCTTTTATAAAGTTCAAAGAGAACTTACTAACTCCCTCAAATCCTTTCTCTAGAGAAGAGCATAGCCCACCAAATATGGCCTTTGTTCCCAATTTCAAAATCCCAAATTTCTCCCACAATCCAGCACATCACCTTTCTGACTATCTTAGGGGCTGAATCAGAATAGGTTTAAAAATAGAATTAAAAAATTAAACACTTAACTATAAAAATTCCACCAGTCACTACCAATTGTACACAACTATACAGCTGGTCCTTCTCCCTTAGGGAGAAGATCATAGTGGAAAGAGCAATGGAAAAGAAAACCCTGAGGACTGAGTTCCATCTTGACTGTTCAATAGAATATCAAAAGTTGGGAGGTGTCAGCTTAGAAATCTTTTAGTTTAGGCGTCCTTGAACTTGTGTTGACAATATTTTGATAACTATTTCAAAAGAATTGGTTTCTTTTGTAATACTAAGAATTTTATTCTTTCCATTTAAGAACATTTTTCCGGGGTTTCACTAGGCTGCCAGAAGGGGTCCATGCCCCACCCCCAAAAAATAGTTTAAGAACTCCTGATCGAATCCAATCTCTTAATAGAGGTTAAACTACTTTTCAAAGGTCACTTGGGTAGCAAGCACTAGAGACAGCATTCGGACCCAAGGCCTGTAACTCTCAATTCGGTGGTCTTCCTCAAATATCTTTTGCGAATTAAGCCCTTCTACCCTGTGCATCAGGGTCTCTGTCCATTCTTATCAAAAGGCAGACAAACCAGATCATCCCTAAAAACCCGCCAGTGCTAGCCCCTAACAATGACGGGGTCCTTCACTCACTGATCCCGTGCAGCCTCCCCAGCCGAGGCGAGCACAGGGAGATAAGCGGGGAAAGGGTAGGGAAGGGGAGCATGCCCAGACTCTGGGCCCGCTGCAGGTGAACAGACCGGGATTGCGAAGGAAGGGAAAGAGGACCCTGCCCAAGAGCTTGAGCCCCACGTACCCGATCTGCGGGCGGCCGAGACGGCCTGTCCACGACTCTCGAGATCGGGACCGGGACCCGGGTCACACCCGGGTCCGGTGGGGGGCGGCCGGGTCAAGTGCACTGCCCCCCACTCCCGGAGCTCAGTATCTTCGGTTCAGCGAAAATCCTGTCATTGCTTCCGGAAACCCTTCCGATACTGGCGTTCACGCAGCGTGCGCCATGACGTCGCCGCGTCGATACCGCCTCTTCCCAATCGCCCAATCATAGTCCAAATCCTACCCCCCATGGAAGAGAGGCGTAGCCATAGAGGGGCACGCCCACATACACAGAGACCCCTTTTTTTGCATAACTCCGCTCATCTGGAGGCTGCTGGAAGCAATACGCCTGCGCATGTCTCCCCCTAGGGCCCTTGTGTTTCTAAGCAACCTTCCTCTCGTTTGGAGTGACGTCACCAGGACGCCAGTCCGGCTCCTTTCTGGTCTCTTTTAACATTGGAAACCATGATGGAGGGCTAAACTCAACATAGAAAGCGGTCCCGGAGGTCCTCTAGTCCAAAACCCTCCCTTCTTACTTGCTTACTGATGTGTTTTTTTTAACACATTGGCTTCCAAATCTTTTAGACCCCCGATTTTGTAACAAAGATTCAAATCTTGGGAGGAGGGGGAAAAGGGCGCCCCAGCTAGATGGTTCAACGGATTAAGAGCCTTTACCTAAAGATGGGAGGTCCTGGATTCAAATATGCCTTCAGACCTTGCGTGAATGTGTGACCTTGCGTGAGTCACTTAACACCAAATGCCTAGCCCTTACAGCTCTTCTGCCTTGGAAGCAATACATAGTATTGATTCTAAAAATAGAAGGTGAAGGTTTAAAAAAGAAAAAAAAGTGAGGAGTGGGGAAGGGAAGGGGAAAAAGGGAGGAGCAGTTTATCAAAACCAGCCCACACATCTGCATTAACTCATCCCCATAGCCCTTCAATAACTGCAATCTTTTTGAGAATGCTGGTGTGATTTGAACTCAGGTCTTCCTTACTCCAGTTCCTGAACTCTATCCACCTGCCTGCCCCCCCTCAAATAATAACAGCTAGCATATATAAAGCACTTAAAGGTTTACTTTACATATAGTATCTCACGTGAGTCTCTCTACACTCCCTTAACGGTAGGTTCTATTATTATCCTAATTTTTTACACATGAAGAAATGAAGACTCAGAAAAGTTAATGACTTGCCCAACTCAAAAGTATCTTGAGGACTAGAAGAATTCAAACCTTCCTGAATCCAGGCTCTGATCTAAACAAGTCAATACCACTCAAAGATTTTGTTTTGTACTCTCTTGTTATAGTTATCATCATGTGTTTTGGTTTTTTTTGGTGTGTCCCCAGGTATCAGTTCCCCTATTAAACTGTAAGCTCTGTGCAGACTGTCTTATTTATCTTTCTTTCTACCTCTTTTTGAGTAGCAGCAGCACACTGAATGCCTCAAACCTAAAGGCTTCATAAATAGTTGTTGAATTGAACATTTGCTGAATTTCACTTCTCCAACAGATGGCAACCTCATCCAGCTCTCTTACTCACACTCTGAAATGTCAAGCCTTTCAGAAAATTAGGATATAAGGTAGATTTTTTGTGTGCATGGAATCTAAAGAGAGAACTAAAGATTATATATCATTTGGCTGCCCAGTAAGAAGCAGGTCAGTGTAGAAGATACAATTTTGTGATACACTTTGAATCAGAAGATCCATGTTCCAATCCCATCACAAACATTGACTAGATGTGTAATCATGGGTAAGTCTCTCAAAGCCTCAGTTTCCTCTTCTGTAAGATGGGGGTCAAAACACTTGCATTAACTTCTTTTCAGAGTTGTTGTAAGAAAAGAGCTTTGTAAATCTTTAAGTCTTACTAAAAAATGAAAACTTTTTTGTTGCCACCTAGAAATATTTGTCCAGCATGTGCATTTAGATATTTTTAATCTTTGTACTGGGGGATAGACTGGATAGAACGCCAGTCCTGGAGTCAGGAAGACCCGAGTTCAAATCTGGCCTCAGATACTTCCTTAGCTGTGTGACCCTAATCACTTAACCTTGTTTACCTCAATTTCCTCACCTATAAAATGAGCCGTAGAAGGAAATGGCAAACCACTCCAGTATCTTTGTCAAGAAAACCTCAGATGAAGAATTGGACATGACAGAAACGACTGAACAACAATAATGGTCTTTGAGTTTTACTTGATAATAGTCAGTATGGTATATTGGAAGAATCACAGGATCCTTTAAGTCAAAAGTCCAGGTTTTAAATCCTGGCTCTGATAGCAACTGACTACCTGTGTGACCTTAGTAAAGATAATTACCCTCTCTGGGGATCAGTTTCCTCATCTATAAAGAGAGGGAGTTACTATATTCCCTTCCAGCTCTAAAAATCCTATAATTATAAAGAGGCAAGGAAATGAAGATTAAATCAGAGGTTGTCGTTCAGTTGTTTTTCAGTTGTGTCCAACTCTCTGTGACCCCATTTGGGGTTTTCTTGGCAAAGATACTAGAGTGGCATGCCATTTCCTTCTCCAGCTTATTTTACAGATGAGGAACTGAGGGAAACAAGATTTAGTGACTTGCCCAGGATCACACATCCAGAAAGTGTCTGAGGTCAGATTTGATCTCTGAATGATGACCTGACTCCATGCCTGGTACTCCCTCCATCCACTCGCACTACCCAGCAGGACCAGGTTTCAAATCTTAGCTGCTATTCACTATGTCTGTGACTGTTGGCAAGTCATTCAACCACTATAGGCCTTCATTTCCTCATCTGTAAAATAAAGCATTGGTCTAGATGACTTCTAAGGTCTCTCCTAGCTCTAAATCTATGATTCTAATAAATCACATTTACATAGCACTTTACCACCTATGACTCCTGCAGCCATATAAAGGTGTTCCATACACGATTTTGCCTTGGGGAAATCACTATTCGAGTGAAATGTGCCACTGTAATGGATAGGCATCATAGATATAGAGTCAGGAAATTAATATCCCCAGTTACATTTGTATGCCTCAGGTCTTGCTTCAGGGAAATGACTATTCATCAATGACACGGGAGTTAAATGGTTCAGAAAGCAAGGCAATGGAAATCCATGTAGTGAGAGGCGTTTTCATCTCATCAGCAAAGACCCAGATTTGTCTCCCAGAAAAGAGAGTTAACAGTCAGTTTGAAGGGGGAGAGCTGGAGAATGCAGCACATGAGCGTAAGAACTACTGTACAACCCTGGCTGTACTTGAATGCCAAGAAGGCAGGCTTCCTCAGAGCTCCCCCTGCCACCCATTGTAGGTAACCAGAGGCTGGTCAACTCTTATCCTACCATAAAACTCCAAAGCAAGCATTCTGGGTCTTTTTTGTATCAAAGGTCCCTTTGGCGTCTGGGGAAATCTATGGATCCCTTCTCAAAATATCTTTTTTTAATTCACGATTGAAGGAAATGCTAGATTTCAGCTCCAGATTAGTGAACATAAAGATGTAATTTTTTTTCCTTATCCAAGTCCATGATCTCCCAGAAATCTATCCAAGGGCCCCTTCTGTGGAGCCCAATTAAGAACTCCTCCCCTAAAATAGCTCCTGCAGGAGAGAACTGGCTGCCAATTCCTATAGTTTGAGGTACAGGGAGCACACACAATTGAAAAGAAAGGGTGATTATAATCTTGGGCTGGTCCAGTAGCAAGGACAAGAAGAGTCCCAATTTGTTCGCCAATGTAGGGTATGGAAGAAAGGCAAAATGAAGAAAAAAAAAATGTCCCTTTCTTCTCTTGCCCTCTCTCTTCTCTCTCCCTGAGGATGATGGGACAATGAGATTCATTCCCAGGAATGCTTATTCTGGGAAGCAGAACAACAAAAGAAATGCAGAAGCTTGCCCTAGTCTGGTTTTCTGTACTAAAACCCCAAACAAGTATCCACATGAAAATGTGCATATGTGAGCCATACAGACTATTTTTAAACTTTCCCAGAGAAGTTGTATAAGATTTACTAGGTGACCAATAATAACAACCAACATTGATAGAGACTTCTAAAATTTGCAACGTTCTTAACAAATATCATATTATTAGAGAGGAGCTAGGCAGGTCAGGGCATCATTGAGAATCAGACCTAGAGGCAGGGTTCAAATCTGACCTCAGACACTTCTAGTTATGTGACCCTGGACAAGTCACTTAACTTCCATTGCCTAATCCTTACCAGTCTTCTGACTTAAAACCAATACACAGTATTGATTCTAGGATGAAAGGTAAGAGTTTAAAAGAATAATTAAAAATAAAAACTAAAAACTAATCTCATTAGAGCCTCACAACAACCTTGGAAGGTAGGTGCTATTATTATCCCCATTTTATAGATGAAGAAACTGAGGCCAACAGGGGTTAGGTAACTTGCCTGAAGTAATATCTATAGTAAGTGTCCCAGACTAGATTTGAACTGAGTCTTCCTGACACCAGGCTCAGCATTCTATCCACTGTATCCATTTTTTATCTGCCTCTAAGATAGTTAACTAGATATATTTTGAAGAGGAGGAAGATGACAAAGACAATGACAACAATAACAAAAAACAATAACAAAGAACTGACCTTCCATGGCATTCTTTTGGGAGAATTGAATCAAATTAACTGTGACAGTCTCTCTATAAATAAGAACAGAGTCACACTTAAATGGAAGGGTGCCCTCACAAGTACTCCTTGAGGAGATGAATAAAGTTGTTAGTAGAGTCAATTTTATTGAACGGGCAAAGGTGACAAGAAATATCATTTCATAGATATTTCTCCATCTTATTGTACATTACTTAAAGACCGCCATGGAAATATTTGTAGCTTATGTACCAGCATCTCTTGAAAGGAATGAAGAGGCAAAGAAATTCGTGAAAAACTATAGATTAAAAAAGACTCTAAGGGGGCAGCTGGGTAGCTCAGTGGAGTGAGAGTCAGGCCTAGAGACAGGAGGTCCTAGGTTCAAACCCGGCCTCAGCCACTTCCCAGCTGTGTGACCCTGGGCAAGTCACTTGACCCCCATCGCCCACCCTTACCAATCTTCCACCTATGAGACAATACACCGAAGTACAAGGGTTTAAAAAAAAAAAGACTCTAGAGTAAATCAACATATAGAGAAAAACAGCAAGGCATAGTGGAGAAAGGTTGGCTTTGGAGTGAGGGAGCCTTGTGTTCATTTTGTATCTGACTTTTTTTTTTTTTTTTTGAGACTAGGGACTCTATCTTCCCCAGGCTGAAAATAACATTTTGCCATTTACCAAGCTCCACCCTACTGAAGACCAACAGGGAAGTTTGGATCCATTCAGTTTCTGACCTAAAGGCCCCTCTTTAGGCAGCCTGGTACCTTTCCTCTCACAGTCCTTAGGTAAGATAGGGGAATATCTTCCCCCAAGCATATGAAGACATCCCACTGCAGAAGGGGAGAATGAGAACAATTTGCTTCAACTGTCTCGAAAGGGGCGAAAGCAGGCACTGAGGAGTGCTTAGAATTTGTGGAATTCTTAGAACTTAGAACACCACATATGCCAAAATTATCCATTGCATCCTGGGCTATTGCCAGTCACCCTGACTTCTGTCTTTGCCACTGGACTTGGATGATTCTGGAAGAGGGAGTGAGGCTGACGACTGTGCACCTTTGCCACACTTCAATTCCCAAACAAGTCAAGGCATCACCCCATGATGTCATTGGTTCTTGTTGAAAATGAAAGACAACACCTTTCACAGGATTGTCCTACTGGTGCAGGACTAAATGGTAGAAATTCAATTAACTTTAACCCTACTACAGCTCAGAACTCTAGAGTTCAAGGATCTTCCTCAGAATAGATCTACTTTTTTTTTTTTAACCATTATTTCTGTCTTCAAATCAATACTATGTATTGGTTCTGAGACAGAAGAGTGGTAAGGGCTAGGCAATGGGGGTTAAGTGACTTGCCCAGCGTCATACAGCTAGGAAGTATCTGAGGCCAGATTTGAACCTAGGCTTGGCTCTCAATCCATTGAGCTACCCAGCTGTCCCCCAGACCTGCTCTTCCAAAGAATCAGGACTACAGACTACAGATATATCTGTGTGTGCTACCACACCCAGCATATCTGATTCCTGTTGCCTATGGAAATCTTAGCAAGATACATCTATTGCACTGGGCGACATTTTAAGACTATAAATTACAAATTAATCCCTGATCAGCCTCACAGAAGGCAATGTCTATGCTAGGAAGAAATGTAAGGATGAAATCACAGGTTCAAACCAAAATAACCTTTTATATGTGGTTACTTTAATACAAAGACTGGCACACACACACACACAAAAATATGTTGGAGAATATGGCTCAGGAGTAAGGAAGGATCAGAAGCTTATACTACACAGAAATATCACATCTAGAGATCCCAGAGAGCTAGTGAACAAGCATTGAGTGAAAGAGTTCGTGCTGCTGCTTTGCTGGGGTCTCCATGCCACTGACTACATCCTGACTACTGAGGGGCAGCCAGGCTGAGTTGCTGAGAATAAATTCCAAATATCCACATGAAAAATATATATCATGAATGCTTTCTTTAAGAGAAAAATCAGAAGAATCTAGACGTAATAAGCAAGAAATGAAATTGATTATATTTTAATAGACTGGAAGCAACTCTTGATTGATTTGAGAATTTTTCCTGAATCAACAGTCTTCTTATAGTCAGATCACCTATTTGGTTGAGCATCAATAATAATAACAATATTTGTTACTGTACAATTTTTTACAATATTGTAAATAAATATACATATTTACAATAACAATAATAACCAGCATTTGTATAAATGATTCAAAGTTTGTAAGGTATACATGTGTTTGTGTGTATAATCTTATTTGATCCTCCCAAAAAGTTTGTATCATTCTTATGAGATCTATGCAAACTAATGAAGGTTTATATAGTATATATTTTATATATTTTATCAGTTTATTATATATATATATATATAT
>NC_058131.1:648434810-648457409 GCF_016433145.1 Gracilinanus agilis | reverse complement strand
CATGCCACTGACTACATCCTGACTACTGAGGGGCAGCCAGGCTGAGTTGCTGAGAATAAATCCCAAATATCCACATGAAAAATATATATCATGAATGCTTTCTTTAAGAGAAAAATCAGAAGAATCTAGACGTAATAAGCAAGAAATGAAATTGATTATATTTTAATAGACTGGAAGCAACTCTTGATTGATTTGAGAATTTTTCCTGAATCAACAGTCTTCTTATAGTCAGATCACCTATTTGGTTGAGCATCAATAATAATAACAATATTTGTTACTGTACAATTTTTTACAATATTGTAAATAAATATACATATTTACAATAACAATAATAACCAGCATTTGTATAAATGATTCAAAGTTTGTAAGGTATACATGTGTTTGTGTGTATAATCTTATTTGATCCTCCCAAAAAGTCTGTATCATTCTTATGAGATCTATGCAAACTAATGAAGGTTTATATAGTATATATTTTATATATTTTATCAGTTTATTATATATATATATATATATATTATGTCATTTCCTAAGCTCCACACTCTAGTCACCAAAAATGAGAGACTGATGAAAACAATAAAAATAAAATGAGAGAAAGATGGCATGCAATTAAACAACTCCAACTTGACCTATTTAAACAAGCTATTGGTGCCAAAGAAGAGAAAAGCAAAGCAATAAACAACAGATGGAGGAATGGGCATTAATACAGATTGTAAACATTTCCTTCAAAAGTCTAACCAAAGTAAATCAATTGCCATGATGGGAAATACAAAAGAGCCTAGGAACAGTCATCCAAGAAACAACAGATCTCCATGCCAAGCAGGGAGATATTGTAGCCAAGGGCAACATCAGTTTAAAATAAACTCATTTGTAAAATCTTATGAGGAAAATGGTGGAATATTATAAGAAGTATCACCTCATAAAACAGTGGAATGCATTTGAAGGGAAAAGAAAGTTGAAAGAAAGCATGGCAAAATGGAAGGAGGACAACAAACAGATGAAAAAGAGAGATCTGTAAAGATTTTTATAATCAACTCTCTTCCTCAGCAAGAACAATGGAGCCACAACATGAAGACTTTAACAACCCCATCTGGGATATGCTACCCAAGGAAATGAAAATGGCACTAAAGAAACCAAAGATAGAGAAAGTAACTGAACTAAACCTCATGAGGTCTGGGTTGGATTGGTCCCTGAGGGATATCAAAGGTTGGGAGAAAACTAAAATGTTATTATTGCCTCCCCCTGCCAAAAAAAAGTGACCAAGAGAATATCAGTAACTACTGACCCATACAACCCCTTTCCCTACTCTAGCCAATTTTTAAAATAAACCCTTACTTTCTGTCCTAGTGACAATTCTAGGATAGAAGGGTAAGGACTAGGTTATCGCGGTTAAGTGACTTGCCCAGGGTCATATAGCTGGGAAGTGTCTGAGGCTAGATTTGTACCCAGGTCTTCTCAATTCCAAGCTGGTACTCTATGCACTGTGTCATCTAGTTGTCTCTCTACCCAATTTTTATGAGAGTAATCTTCACCTATATTGAGGACATCCTTGATGAAGTCTTGAGACGTTAAGAAGCAGAACACTAACAATATTTAATAGCAGAACACATCTTTACAATCACATGACTGACAGGAAAGAGGAAAGAAGATAAGATACCACTGTGCTGTGCTGATTGTTTTTAGACTATAAAAAAAAGCACTTAATTCCACAGAGAAGTTCTTCTCCTTTGTCCAGATGTCTCTCATGCATATGTTAAAATCTTTAAGAGATGAAACTGATGGTCAGTACCATGGAGGAGAGTCAACCACAGAGAATCCAAATGGAAAGGAAATCCCTATAGATTGCTTCAGTTCTCCCTTGCACCTATTTGAAGATGACATTGTGCTAACTTCACCTAGCCTGGTCACAAGACAAAGCATCCTACAAATGGAAAGCCATGATCACTTAAGAGAATTCAGCCTGACTAGCCACATAGGAAAGCCCAAGCAGATGGGAAAATGCCTAATATCCAGACTATTTTAAAATCCTGCCTTGGTGTTTAGAGTATGTTGTTGTTGTTTTGTTCTGTTCAACTGTTCATGACACCATTTGGGGTTTTCTTTGCAAAGATACCCATCTGTCTACCCACTCTATCCCTTTGCTACCCCAAGGCAAAGATACTGGAGTAGTTTGCCATTTTCTTCAGCTCATTCTACCAATAAGGAAACTGAGGCAAATAGGATTAAATGACTTGCCCAAGGTCACAAAGCTAGTAAAAATTTGAATTCGGGTCTTCTGGACTCCAGGCCCAGCACTCTGTATATACAGTGCCACCTAGCTGCCTTTTCAAAGAGTTACTAAATAATGAATTAAAACCAGTTAAGATTCACATTCAGGAATCCTACTTCCAGGTTAAAGTTTCTAACTCAAATATAATGGCAAAGCTAGAACTCTTGATTCCAGGCCATTGTACAATACTCCCTCCCCAATGAACCCATTTAACTGAAGCAAGGTATTATCATTTAAAAACAGCAGTGAAATGTGAAGAAGAAACTAATTCAAAGAGCACCATTTATTGTGGCAAAAAAAAAAAAAAGTGAGTTAATTGTCTACACCTGTGGCTTTTGATTATGTCTTAAGTGTAAATATTCCAGAAAATGGCTTGGGTTATTATTATTATCATCCCAAGTGACCCAAGTCAATAAAATAGCATTAATAGCTTCACATAGGGTGAAAGGGATGGGAATGAGGGAATAAAGGTCCTAGTTTAGCCATCTGGTTGGATAATGATGACATTTGAAATCCCTTCCAAAACTAATTCTAGGGGGCAGCTGGGTAGCTCAGTGGATTGAGAGCCAGGCCTAGAGACGGGAGGTCCTAGGTTTGAATCCGGCCTCAGACACTTCCCAGCTGTGTGACCCTGGGCAAGTCACTTGACCCCCATTGCCTACCCTTACCAACCTTCCACCTATAAATCAATACACAGAAGTTAAGGGTTTAAAAAAAAATTAAAAAAAAAACTAATTCTAAAAGAATTCTAAAAGAATTAGTGGTTCTAAGTGATTCTAAAAGAATTAGTGATAATAATTTAAAAAAAATATGAAAACAAAAAAAGGTAACCTGGTATTTGTAGTCAGGAAATGTTGTATTCAAATTCTAGCTCTGTTATTAGATATATAACCATTTTGTTTGAGCATAGGTTTTGCCATCTGTAAAATGAAAATATTAGTACCTGTGGTATTTTTATAAAAGATAATTATTTTATTTGTACTCCTTACTTTATAATGTTATTGTGAGGACTGAACTTTATAAACTCTAAAATATTCTCCTGTTTCTCCTCTCACATGCATGACTCCTCCTCTTTTTCCTTTGCTGGCCATTTATGCCCTTCCCTCCAACCATGAATATCCCAGGTTTCTTTCTGGGTCCTCTTCTTTATTTTCTCTAGTCTACACATTCTCTCAGTGATGGTTCTATGGGTTCAACATTCATCTTAACTCAAATGTTACTTAGCACTAGTCTCTCCCTATCTCTGTCTGTCTGCTGTCTATCTCTCCAGCACCAAATCTACATTACCAACTGCCCACTGGATGCCCTAAAGGTCTCTAACACCTGAATTCTGAAATGGAATTCCCCTGCCCCCAACCCAAAACAGCAAAAAAAAAAAATCCATTCTCTAAATTTTTCTGTATCTGTGGAGCACCACCATTCTTCTGGTTCACAATTTCAAAACTCCTCAAATTTTCCTTCTTCATCACCACTACCCTCATGTCCAATTAATTGCTAAACCTTGTCTGCCTCCATAAATCTCAAATTCATCCCCTTTCCTCATATGGCCATCCCATAGTTCAGCTCCTTATTAACTATCTCTTGATAGCTACAGTTCCTTAATTGAACGACCAGTTTCTAATCTCTGTTTCTTCAATCAATCCATCCGGGTTCAGAAACATCCGAACTCTAGAACTCAAATAATTATCACCAGTACTGGAAATATTCCTATTTCAAGATTATAATTCATGTTGATTTATCATGATTTTATGAAGACAGTTTTATTTAGCCTATATTTTATTTTATTTTATTTATTTTATTATGTATTGGTTCCAAGGCAGAAGAGTGGTAAGGGCTAGGCAATGGGGGTTAAGTGACTTACCCAGGGTCACATAATTAGGAAGTGTCTGAGGCCAGATTTGAACCTAGGACTTCCAGCTGCCCCCTTTACCCTATATATTTTTTTTAAACCCTTAACTTCCATCTTGGAATCAGTACTATTTATTGGTTCCAAGGCAGAAGAGTGGTAAGTGCTAGGCAATGGGGATTAAGTGACTTGCCCAGGGTCACACAGCTGGGAAGTGTCTGAGACCAGATTTGAACCTAAGACCTCCCATCTTTAGGCCTGCTCTCAGCTATCCAGCTACCCCCCTTTACCCTATATTTTAAATAACAGAGCATCTCTCAATAGTTCTACTCCCAATCACCCAAGGCCTCCAAATTCTTTCTAGGAAGGAACTATCTAAACCATCCCAGGGGAAAGGAAATCTTCCAATGAAGGGTAACCTGCACCATTTATAGTCCTCTGTGGAAGCAGAAACCTGATGAACTAGGTGACTCCACAAAGAAGGGCTGGAGAGGATTAACTGAAATTGTGTCCAAAGATAATCCCTCTTTATCAAATAATTCTTCCTGAAAGCCAGCTACAAGAAATCACTGGACCAGTGCCCTCTCCTCCTTCTTGAAATATTGATGATTTATTAAAGACACAGCTTCCAGGAGATGGAATGTCTAACATCTTAATCAGAGATATTATTTTAAAAGACCATTCCAGCTTTCAAAGATACCAGCCACCCAAATATGGAAATGTTTTGTGGCTATTTTTCTTTAACATGATCATTAAATACCATTGCTTTGAACTGTGATTTCTGACTATTAAGAATAAAATCATTGATGGGGGCTCATGAACTATGGTTTAGTGAATATAGATCAGAAGACTACCTTCAAGCTAAGGTAACCTCATTGGAAAGACCTAAATTCTTTGAGTTATTCAATGGCCATAGATACCAAATGTGAACTTCAGTTTCAGTGTTTGTGAATACACTATTACTACCTACGTGATTTTGGCAAATCCCTTAATGTCTGATAGCCTCAGTTTCTTCCTCTCTACCATGAAGTCTGTCTTGTCTCCTCACTCATCCCCACCACGCCTACACAGCCACAAACACGAAACCCAGAACAGAACTGTGGTGTGTGGTTTAGACTTTCCAGGCTCTCCTTTCCATATTTAGTATTCTTCAACTTCTCTAGAGCCAGACATCTAGGCGATATAGCATACACCTTATAATTACTTTCTCCTAAAGGAGAAAGAGTATATAAAAAGGTTACAAGTTTCTAAGTGGCTAAAATATTGCAGCTTGCCTATTATGTAGTCACATTGAAACTAGATAACTACTCTTTTAGTCCACTAACTCTACGGTTATCAGTTTTTAGTTTTACATTTATCATGTAACAGTATCTAGGTTAGCTAATTATATTCCTCTCTCTTAGACTAACCCTGTACTAACCCAGTAACCCTGTCTTATCTAAACTTTATATTTTTCTTAGTATCGGACAGTCTTGCAGATAGATCTCTCTCTTTTTTTAATTCTTACCTGCTTGTCTTAGAATCAATACTAGGTATTGGTTTCAAGGCAGAAAAGAGTTATAGGCTAGGTAATCGGGGCCAAGTGAGTTGCTCAGGGTCACACAGCTAGGAAGGTTCCAATGTCACATTTGAACCCAGTTCCTCTCAACTCCAGGCCTGACTCTCAATCCACTGAGCCACCTAGCTGCTCTCAGACAGCAGATTTTAATAAATGTCTGTTGAATAAATCAATGTTCCATGCTTAATTATATCCTGACCTCAAGAAAACTTACTCTTTTTTTTTTAAACCCTTATACTTTGGTGTATTGTCTTATAGGTAGAAGATTGGTAAGGGTGGGCAATGGAGGTCAAGTGACCTGCCCAGGGTCACACAGCTGGGAAGTGGCTGAGGCTGGGTTTGAACCTAGGACCTCCCGTCTCTAGGCCTGACTCTCACTCCACTGAGCTACCCAGCTGCCCCAAGAAACCTTACTCTTGATGGAGGTGGGCTTTGGCAGGAAGTGATAGAAAGGGGACCCTCGTGTTCTGAAATCTTGTATTTTTCACTAGTTGGCACTCGTTAAGCATAAATTGCAAAATTTGAAATCTTCATCAGCTAACCATGTTGTATTATTAATCACCTGTACTGGTTCGGTACTATTCTATTCTATATACCAATTTTGTGCTATTGTATATTATTAATTGCTTATATTGTTCCATATTTATCTTTGTTCTGAACTGTTCGGCATTATTAATCACCTACAGTGATCATCTATTATGTTCCCCTCTTTGATGAGGGCATTCCAGAAGGGTAATGAGACCTCTCCTACACTGACAAATGATGGCAGGTAGGACAATGGGGAGAAATGTGAGACATACACATTAAGGGTTCTGGCAGTCTAAGGGAATCCCCCAAACATGTGCATGCTCCCTGTTCCCTTTTTGGGGTCCTCAAGTTCACCTATGATGTGTCAGATACAAAAACACACTTTTACCTGGACTTTGACCCATCTTCTCAATCTCATCTTCTAGGGGTTTTAGCCTGTAACACCCCAGAACACCCAGAGGTGGGCTATTTTGGGAAAAAAAGTAGAGATTTCCCTGGAATGATAGGTGACCAGCCCCCAGACCCTCAATAAATATGCAAACCTTGAACTACCTATTGGGCTACTCCATCAGTCCCAACAAGGCTACTCCATCAACCCCAAAACTATTATTCTATTAGGCCCTAGGCCATTTCACCAGTCTAGCCTATCACACTATAATAAATAATCTTAAATAAATCTTCTTTAAATAAAATTCTTTCATATTCTGGATTGAATGGAATTTTGAGCCTCCCATTCTTGGGGCTAGATCTTGCTACAAACTTTGATGTGTTTTCCCCCAACACTCTCATTATTTCTTTTTGTGCTTTCTAGATTGTAACATAGTTTTTAGCCATATGCCCAAATCTAATTCCTGGTTGAGTTTAAGTTAAGCTTTCCTATCTGGGAATTGGCATCCTCATCAGATTTTTGCTGATCTCTCTTTTCCTTGATGTTGGTATTCTGACTTTTATCCAGTCCAAGACTGCTGAGCATCCTGGTTTAATAGCAGCTATTTTGACTAGGAACTAGGAATTATATGTTCCTTTTGCCCTTGGTTTTTGTTGATAGTGTCTAATCTTATCCTGGAAAAGATTGTCTTTATTCCTATTATGATGACTTGATTCTTCTTCCCTTTTCTTTTCCATCACCTCAGGTATTTTCTTTAGTTTAGTAAGTGTCCCTTTGATATCTGTTGGATCTGAAGAGGTCCTCCTTGCTTTGGGTTTACTTTATTGATGATTACTATTTCTACCTTCCACTTATTAGTGGATGACTTCTTTAATTCCGAAATCCAAAACAGGACTTTACAATGTCACCTTGATACTTTTAAAGGATCATAAAGCTAGAGATGAAAGGAGCCTTAGAAACATTTAGAGTACATTATTGTATCTGCCTAGATGGTCAGAGAAGTTGAAGAGAACTAGGTATGGAAAAGAGGGGCTGGAAAGTCCAGACCACATACCAGAACTCTGCTCTGTGTTTTGTGCATGTGGATGTGGATGTGTAGTAGGGAGGCAAGAGAGGCTTCAGCCTCCTGCTGTCTTCCTCCACTTCACCTTCTTCAGATGGTAGACAGCCCAGCCTTCCAAGCCATTCACTGATGCCCTTAACTCAGAATAAACTCAGATGTGTAAAATGGCCCTGTCCCTCTCTGAACTCAGTGAAGGGTTTTGTTATTGTTGTTTCACACACACACATACACTTACTTTCTCTATTAGTGACAACTCTAAAACAGAAAGACAAGGGCTAGTCAAACAGGGTTAAGTGACTTGCCCAGGATCACACAACTAGAAAGTGTTTGAGATCAGATCTGCATCTAGGTGTTCTTGACTCTAGACCTGGTACTATATATCCACTGTGTTACCTAGCTGCTTCTGTGCAGAGTTTCAATAAACAAATCTGCGAATGTGAAGAGTCTGGGGGGTGAAGTGGGGGGAGAACAAACCTAGGGAGTAGAACAGATTAAGAGAGCCAGGTGAGGATCTGGATCATTCCTTACCCAAGGTCAGCATCTCTGGGAAAAGTTTTGTCTGTCCGTAAGTCTGAAATGAACCTTCCTCCTCTGTTGGGAGGGATACCTAAATTACTGCTTAGATAATAAAATGGATTAGGGGGCAGCTGGGTAGCTCAGTGGATTGAGAGCCAGGCCTAGAGACGGGAGGTCCTAGGTTCAATTCTGGCCTCAGACACTTCCCAGCTGTGTGACCCTGGGCAAGTCACTTGACCCCCATTGCCTACCCTTACCACTCTTCCACCTATAAGTCAATGCACAGAAGTTAAGGGTTTAAAATTTAAAAAAAAAAATGGATTAGGCACTGGTCTAGTGTCTTCCTATTGGCCCCACCTATAGAACATGTCAGTCGCTGCCTCCACTTGAAGGCAAAATCGAAGACTGGACCTTGCTGTTCTCCTCATTCTATCCCTTTCTTCTAATCCCATATCCCATGAGATTGAATGTGAGTGCTGGAAAGAGCATCACCCCTGTCTGACTACTCCATCAAGTCCCAGATCTCACAAGCATGCCTTTGGGCAAATCACTTCATTGCCCTGAGTCCTCATTTCCTCATCTGAAAAACCTGTTAAAAAAAAAGGTTGGCTCCTATGATCTCTAAGGTCCTTTCTGACTTAAAAAACCAAACTCATCTAAGTTGACTGTTAAATTGCCATCACCTCGAACAACCCCTGGGGGTAGGGAAGAGGGCTGAGAGAAAAGCAATGTTGTTTACATTTTTGGATGAGGTCACTGTGTCTTGCAGGGAACCAATGGCATGTGTGTATGTAGGGCGGGTGTTTCCTTCCAATTCAGTCCTAGTTCTTCCTGTCCTCTGGGCCTTTGGAAAAACCAGATCATAGGTTCTACTTTAGGCAGTGGTTGCAACTGGAACTGTGGGTTATTGAAATTCTCTGGGCTATCATCATCTAGAGGGGGCAAAATGAAGAGAGCAGAAACCTCTCTCCTCACTCACCACCAACTAACTCTCTCTCTCTCTCTCTCTCTCTCTCTCTCTCTCTCTCTCTCTCTCTCTCTCTCTGTCTGTCTCTTTCTCACACACACACACACACACACACACACACACACACACACACACTCTAAGGTGTGGTCTGCTTCTCCACACCTTGTTTTCCTTAATTAACTACCCTCCAGAAGCTTATATTCTATTAGAGGAATATTTTACCAAAGTATACATGCACTGAAGGTTCAGTCCTCAGAGGGCAGCTGTCTTTCTTAGCTTTTAGGGAGCCCTCTCTGTGAGCACCCCTGCAGTTCCTTGTCAGAGTTCATTACTAGAAAGCCAGAGGGACTAGGAAGGAGCTGTTTCCCTCCCCCTCTCCATTCATCTGAGGACATTCCTCACTTCACCCACCCTTCTGTCCAGCAACCCACTAGGAGCATTTTGAATTCACATACTGCATGAAGATACAGCACAAATGGCGGCCTGTTGATTCCCATGACAGGGTTGGAGAGGAACCAGGTTTGAGGAGAGTACAGCTCACAGCATGGCACACAGCTAGAGGGGAGCAGAGCACTGGGGCTAGCCTCTCCCCCCTCTCCACAAATGCCTCTCATCACCTGCCCCTCTGCCCAGCAGCCCAATGGGAGTGCTTCTTCCCTCCCCTAGACTGGGCTAAGGGGGTAGGGCAGGGCAGGGCACTCCAACTGTGGGGAGAGCTGGCACATCACTCAGTCTGGGGGGTGGGATGGGGGCAGGGCCTGGCATTCTGTCTCTAAAATGTTCACCATCACTGCTCTAGGCAATCAGGGTAAAAGGCCCTGCTGGCTTACAAACAGAGAGCCAATTGAGAGCCCTGTATAGGGGCGGGATCCTTCAAATTACCCCACAGTTCTTTGCTGGCTCTATCAAACACACACTATTTTCTTCCCTCTGGTTCCTGACCTCAGGCAACCTCAGTCTCAGAGTGAGACTGTCCAGTGGTGTTTTGAACTAAAACAAGAGTCCTTTTCCTCCCCCATCCTATCCCCTTGGAATTAGGCTGCTGCCCGAAGCCAAAGGAATCTCTAGAGCTGACACTGCCTCTGGGAGGAGGAAAATGTCTGTGGGCAAAGTGCAAAAGCAGAGGAAGATCTCCCAAGTCCCATGCCTTCCTCTTACAGTTCTCAAACTGCATCAATAGCTAATATACACAAACACAGTCATACATGGCAAATAAACACATGACTTCCTCTACAGCCTTGGGGCTTAAATTTCCCTGCTAGTTCTATTTCTTCTTCTCACTCATCCCAAGGAAGAGGGGAAGACCAAAAGAAAAAGTGACTAAGTAAAAGGACAAAGATCTGCCATAAAGAGGCCCCAGATGAGAATTCACCTACCTCCAAAAGTCATATGAAATATGAACACAACTTTATTTAGAAAAGCAGATTATTAAAAACCCCACACAGTGTGACAACCGGAATGACCAACCCCAAATAAGAAGGTCTCCCCAAACATACGAGTTTGTCCCAGCAGGGGCTGCTGCTTAGCTGCCTTCCTAAGTCAGTAAAGCTGGAGACTTAGTAGGTCATGTTCAGCAAACAGCCCTGGAAAGTCTGAGTTAAGAGCCAGCCTTAAGGTACCAGGGGAAATGGCTAGTGAGCTTCTCTTTGGTATAGTTCAGGCCAAGAAGACCTGGGTCCTGGCAATAAAAGGTGGCTGATTCTAGTCTAGGAGGAGCCTCCAGGATTGGAATGTCTCTGAAACCAGATCCCTAATAATACTGAATGAGACTGGAGTTTCAGGGGAAAGTGTAAGGAAATGGGGAAGAAAAAGAGCTTTTCATATCAATTCTAAAATCTTGCCCCATTTTGGAAGGCAAGAGAGGTAGGTTGCCAAGGATTTGGAGGGCTAAACACCAAAGGTACATCTGGAAAATTAAATGGCCTTCCATTAACCTCTGGAATGTTAAGGAGCACAGGCAAAGGCAAGAGGCTGATGATGGCATTGAAAGGCCACAAATAAGATCAGATGGTGAGGAGATCAGAACTGATGAATTCCTATAATCATAAAATTTAGGAGTGAGGGTCCTGCATCAAAAGTTTTGACTTATCTTTGTTAAAACAGAACATGCAACTTTGACGTCACCTGTGTTAGTGAGATACTTCATTGAATCGCAAATAAAAGCTGAAGCTGAAAGTCCCAAGTTGAAGAGGCTTTAAGGCTTGTTCCAAAACCTGTCTTTGGCTTTGTGTTTTTTTCTTGTCTTTCCTATCTCTCTCTCTTTTTTCATATTTAGTGTAAGCAGTTTCCCCTCTTCGGTTAAGAATCCAGGTGCTTATTGTGTCGTGTGGGCTGCAACAAATGGCAAGTAATCTCATTGCTGTCAGAACAAGCAAGGCATTACCAACATAATTGAGGTGGGAGACCCAAGTGACACTTGTAATAAGGACAGTTTGACCAGGGAGATGGATGTAGCTTGGAAGGTGGGGAAATGAGAAGGAGAAAAAGGAGGGGCCTGAGAAAAGTAGAGGAGGAGAAGGGGGAAAGAATAGATGATCAGAAGGATCTGTTCACTGCATTGAATCATCCCATTGGCATAGGGAAATTGGATATTTGTGTATACATACATACGTACACACACAAACACTTAGGAGGAGCCAAAACCAAGCGACCACCACTCTAGGGTTACAGATTGCAGGTCCTAGAAGTCAGTCCCTGGCAGAGATGTCCATATGGTGCTATTCCATATTGTCCAGGTAGACTCTGAAAGTTTCTTGCTTCTTCTGTCCAGAGCTATCTTCTCCATCACCCCCAACTGACTACCTCAGGAAAGATGAAGGGGTGGTTGATGTGGGCGGCTTCTTGGAGTCTTCCCTCAGTTCAGTGCCAAGCTGCAACATAAGAAATAGATATTCTCTCTTGTTCTCTGTTAAATATTATTCTCAACTATTCCCCAGCATCCTACCAGCCCTCCACCCTGCAAGTCTACTCCCATTAGCAGGCCTGAGCAGAGGGTCCAGCCTCCTACCCTGGGACAGGGCAGCATTTCCCCAAGCTAACTGGCACCAGCAGCCTCAGAGGATCCCATAGAACTCCGGAACAAGTTTCAGCTTTCTCAAGTGGCATGGGAGAAGAAGTGCATTTATAAGGCCTATACCAGTCTTTTCTGTACTAGTGGATTTCTATATCAGTGATAACACCTCAGCACATGCCAAAGACTTGGGGGTCAAGAGGGGGAGGGGGTCAGGAGGGCCAGGAAGATAGATTTCAGAGTATTCGAGATTATATGTAAAACAAACACATTGACTTAACCATCATTTGTCCCTCCTTGCATATTTGTAGCATGCCTCTGCCCAAGCCTCTAGAAGACTAATGAAGCAAAAACCTAAAGTTCCATCACATGGGGATGTCCCTACATGCAAAAGAGATTCTGGTCAATAAATAGATGCTCCTTATTTTGCAAGGCAGGAAGTAGGGGTCTTATTACATGAATACAATACCCCACATCATCAACATCATTTATTTCTAAGTTTTAGGTTAAAACTGAAATATTGCTTAAAAAAATTCTAGTGTTGTTTACCATGTAGCTGTTTCTAAGCAAAAGGCTGAAATTTTTTTAATCAGCCCTTTAATTTAGGGCTTTGCTTCTCAAAGTAACTTCAAAACTGTGTTTTTACAACAGCTGGCACAAATCCTAAACTGGAAAAATGGATGCATATAAAAATAAATGAGATTTTTTGTTTTTATACCAGAAGTTTAGTGTCTAACCACCCCTAACTCCATTGCAAGGGATGAGGTGGGGTATGGAAAGAACAAGAAAATATTTGCTTAACTCACCTTCACAGCCAAAGATCACTCCCAAACTGTAGTTGGCATAACCTCTTATTCTCCAACCTCCAGAAGACTTCTCTCCTTAGCTGCTCCATATGAGTGCCAAGTACAGGGTCCCTAAGCTGGAATCAGATCTTTTCACTGCGAAATGTAATCTAGATGGGCCTCTGCTTATTTTCCAAAGAAATGTAAAGAGTTGGAGCGGGTAACCAGTTCCCAGAGAAAACTAAGATATTAACAAATTCTCACTAACTGAGCTTAAAGAAGTAAGAAGTTATAATTTCATAGAGCTTTCCATAACATCCCTTATTGACCTCTCCCCACTATCCCCACCCAAATCTTCTAAAAACAATCTTTCTGGGTCAAGTAGGAGGAATCAGTCCCTTCTCTCAGTCTACTCAAATTCATTCTCCATCTCCCAATCTGCACAGTGGCCTGCTTGTGTATACCTCAAAGCTTGAGCCTTAGAACTTATACTCCAGGGGGCAGCTAGGTGGCTCAGTGGATTGAAAGTCAAGCCCAAAGACTGGCTTTAAATCTGGCCTCAGACACTTCCTAGTTGTATGCTGGGCAAGTCACTTAACCCTTACCTCTCTTCTGCCTTGGAACCATAACACAGTATTGGTTCTAAGATAGAAGGGTTTAAAAAAAAACTTGCACCCAAAATCTCTGGGCAGATTGAAGCAGCTACACTGGGTCTCATTTGTTGGGATTAATAAAAATTGTGGCAAACAATTACTTCCTTGTCTGACCCTAGCTAGCCCTAGATTGAGATGTAGCTTTTGTCCACCAGAAAGAGCAATAACTAGCCTGAAAGGTGGGAGGCCAGAATGTTTTTTGTCTGACCTCCAAATAGCTCTGTAACTTTAGGCAAGGCACTTCATCTCTAGGGGAACCTGCTTCCCCTTATCTAAAATGATGGGATTGGACCCAAGGATGATGGCTGTTCTGGCATTTTATAAGTCTGTGGTCCGTAAGGCCCAAAAGGCAACTAGGTGTCTGATAGGTAAGTAGGTTTCTGGGGGTGGGTGTGGAGAGGGTGTTTGCTTGGGTGAGCAAGAAATTGCTGGTCGAGGTAGGAGGCTCTCTAGCTAGCGCTCTTTGGGTGTATGTTCTCCTGTGCTCATAGCGAAGCATCCAGCCTGGCCACGGGATCACAAAAGCGCCCAGGTAAAAGGATACCAGGCAGCCGTGGGGTGACCACAGCTCTAGGAAGTAAAAAAGGCGTGGCCCTGCTTGGGCTAGACTTGCTCTGGGAGCCCCAGCCCAGAGCCGGCCTGACTCCTCATTTATTCCGCCTGCAAGCCAAGTAACTGGCTGGCTGGCTGTCAGCCTGCAGCCTGGCCCAGAGGGACTAGCGGCTGGAAGAGGGGCCAAAGGAAAGGGCCGTGCTCCTCCCAGAGAAGGAAAGGAGGGGTTGAGAAACAGCTCCAGAACAAGCTTCGATAGAACTTTCCCCGGATCCACGCGGGCGTCTCTGTCCACGTTCAGACATAGGGTGGGGAGGGGAGTGGCGAAAGGGGTTTCATGAGCAAGCCAGGCCTCTGGGGGTCTGCCAGTCTGTCGGGCTCTACCTGCCTTACACGATTTGCGGCCAGCCAGTCCTGCAATCTGTCAGTGGGATGCGGCCAGCTTTCAAATTCCAGTCTCTGCGTCTTGGAAATAGTCAGGGGCATCTGCTCACTGGTCCATTGTTGAGTGTGTGTGCAACAATTTGTCCTCCCTGAATCTCGGCCCCGGCTGGATCGCGTGGGTTTTGGGGAGGCTGGGGAGGGGAGTGGGGAAGGAAAGGTCCGGGATGGGCCGGTAGAAGTGGGGAGGCTCGGGAGTCGAGTGAGCCCTCCGAAGGGAACTGCAGAACTGGGAGGTTGAGTAGCTAGAGAGTGGGGCTGTGCAGAGGGGATAGGAAGAGAGCTAGCGAGGGAGGAGGGTGGGGTGGGAGATTGCTCGGTTCCCCTTCCCCCTCCCGCCCCGGCGGCCCGGGTCAGCCTCACACCGAGTCTTGGTGGCCCCGGCAGCGGCGGCAGGAGCAGTAGAGCGCCGAGAGCAGGTAGAGCGAGAGGCAGAAGCAGCCGCAGACGGAGGCGGCGAGGAAGGAGTGGTAGGCGCAGGGCAGCTGGTAGTCCTTCAGGTTGCAATAGTTGTGCTGCTGCGTCTGGTCGATCATGATGCCCGAAGCCGCCACGTACAGGCCGGCCGCCAGCAGGTCGTGGACCATGTTGGTGAGCAGCCAGCGGGGGCCTAGCAGCGGCACCAGCTCGTGTTTGCCCAGCAGAGTGGTGAAGTAGAGGCCAGCGGTCAGCAGCCAGAAGAACACCGAGACGAAGAGCGCGAAATGCACGGGGCCCTGGTACTTGCTGGAGGCTATGGTGATCCAGAAGGCGGCTCCGGCCAGCAGCTGCAGCAATCGCAGCACTCCCAGCGGGCTCCGCAGGAAGGACCGCTGCAGGCTCACAGAGCTCCGCGCCCCGGCCGCGGGCGGCGGGGGCTGGCGCGGGGGCGGGGGGCGCATGGCCCCGGGGCGCAGCGGCGGCTGGAAGGACCTGAAGTGTGGGTCCAACGGAGTGCCCAGCCCTTGGCTGGCGTCTCAGGGATTTCCACCTCCTCTGCCACCCACCCAGCTAACTTCCAGCACCAGTCTTCCCGTAGGCTGTTCCTCCTTTCTCCTCAGACGTTCATTCCTTCTTTCCACACTAGCGTCTTCTCGTGCCCAGACTCCTCCCTCCCAGTTCGCCTCCGTTACTCAAACTCACTCCACCCCTCCTACCCGCTCTTTTCTCTTCCCTTTTTGTCTCCTCCCCCGAACTTTGTACACTCCTTCTTCCCCTCTTCCTGCCATCTTTCTCACCACCCTCTCCCCCACCTTCCCCATCTCTAACGTCTGGGACTGGGCAGGGCGGAGCCACACATCCTTCCATCCCTCCTTCTTTCTCTCCGCTGGCTGTGATCTGTTTGGGCACCTCCGGACACATGTGGGTCTGAGAAGGCCTACTCCCCTGCCTTCCTTTTTCCTGTACTGCGGCTCCCGTTATTTTCAGCTTCAGCATGTACAGTCTCTGCCTGTTTCTGAAAGGTACAGAACAAGTCATTTCTGGGTTGTTGTCCCCCAAAAGGCCATTTTTTCCCGTCTAATTTAGCCCAGTCAAACTAAGCAATATCCCTCCTTTTCCAGCCTGGTGCACGTTGTGGAGATTGGTGGAACTCTCTTTGGCCTTATGCCACACCTGCATAGCTACTAATCATGGAATCATCCCTTCTGAATGAGAACAGTTGTACTGGTAAATGTTTAACCACCTCATTTCTGGAAGAGAAAAAAAACAAACAAGCAAAAGACAAACAAACTTGTGATGACAACATGCTTTAAAAAAAAAAAAAAAAAAACTTAAACCCTTGCCTTCTGTCTTAGAGCCACTACTGTGTATTGGGTCCAAGGCAGATGAGCTCTAAGGGCTGGGCAATGGGAGTTAAGTGACTTGCCAAGGGTCACATAGCTAGGAAGTGTCTGAGGTCACATTTGAACCCAGGACCATCTGTTTCTAGGCCTGGATTTCAATCCACTGAGCTACCTACCTACCCCTACAACATGCTTTTAAATTTAATCTGCATTATTAATATTTTAGCCTTTAGTTTCTTGTCTAGACAATTAAGATGACAATAAGTCAAGGCCTGACCTGTAACCTTTGCAGATCTCTGAATTTACCTCTAGCTCTGGGCATCAAAACTCCTTTTCCAGTCACCACTCTTCTATGTGTATTGTCTTCTTATATTAAAATTAATAGTCTTCTTGTATTTGAAACTCCAAGCTTAGCACAAAACACAAGGTAAATGTTTAATCAAAGCTCTTTTCATTCATTAATCTGAAACACTCAAATGGTCAGAAAGTGAGATGTCTTCTAGGGGAACTAAGGAAAACAGTCAGAAGATGTTATACATTTCTGAACTGCCTGGGTCATCATAACTAAAAGAATTTGCCACCTGGTGGCCATGTTCCTCGTGGATCTCTCCACATGTGCCTAAGCTGGACCTTGGATAATATATCCTGTCACCAAACCTGTAAATGAAACTTTTGCAACTTGGTGAGACTTGCCATAACTTTCAGGAAGCCAGGATCACCTCTGTGCCAGGATGAGGTACTGGAGCAGGACCTGTGAAGTCCAATAGGTTAAGGCATTGGACTTCAAATTCATACACATACACATATACACACATACACACACACACTTTTTCAAAGGCACTCAATTCCAATTGTCAGCGGCAATAGCAGCTATAAATCTGAAGAGGACGAGTTTTAGGTTTATTCCATCAACTTGCATACCTTATCTCTTCCTATATCCATGCTACAGAGTTGTTCCTTAGATTTGTGACAATAAGATGCCAAACTTAGCCCTTTTCCCAAATTAAACAGGTCCTTCCCAAAAATGTCTCACTACCCAAAGAAGAGGAAAAAAACCCAAACAAACAAAAAACAAAGGGCAGCTAGGTAGCACAGTGGATAGAGTGCCAAGCCTGGAGTTGGGAGGACTTGGGTTCAAATTTGACCTCCAACACTTTCTACCTATGTGACCCTGGGCAAATAACTTAATCCCAATTGCCTAGCCCATGCCACTCTTCTGAATTAGAACTGACACTAAAACAAAAGGTAAAAGTTAAAGATGGAAGACGGGAGAAAGAAAGGAGAAAAGGAAGGAAGGGGAGGAAGGAAAAAGGAAAGGAGGGAGGGAAGAAGGGAAGGAAGGAAGTGGGAAGGAACAAGCAAAGAAAGAAAAAGAAAGGGGAAGGAAGGAAGGAAGGAAACCTAATTTCCTCAGGGGTTAAAACTTCTTGACTCCTCACTCAGCCATCACTAGAATGATGTTCTGAACCTTTCGCAATGTCTGTGTTTAGCTGCATGCCCAGCTGTTGACTGGGATGAGAAGTATAGCTCTTTGATAATAAGGAAAAAGACATGCAAAAATATTTATAGCAGTGCTCTTTGTGGTGGCAAAAAAATTGGAAAATGAGTGGATGCCCTTTGAATGGGGAAAGGCTGAACAAATTATGATATCTGTTGGTGATGGAATATTATTGTGCTCAAAGGAATAATGAACTGGAAGAATTCCACATGAACTGAAATGACCTCTAGGAAGTGATGCAGAGCAAAAGGAGCAGAATCAGGAGAACCTTATACACAGAGATGGATACACTGTGGCACAATCAAATGTAATGGACTTCTCTACTAGCAGCAATGCAAGGATCCAGGACAATTCTGAGGTACTTGTGAGAAAGAACACTATCCACATTAAGATGAAGAACTGTGGCTACAGGAGGGAGATGGGAGGAAGGGAGGGAAAGAATATGAATCATGGAACTATGGAAAAATATTCTAAATTAATTAAATAAATAAACTTTAAAAAGAGAATTATAGCTCTTTGATGAGAAAGAATGGACTGAAATTAGGCTCTGGACTAAGAAAAGATTGTCCTTGTCTAGAGTTAATTCATGGAGAGGGGGTTCTCCATTCAAACTGCTTCTTTGGATGAAGACTTGAACAAAGGAAGAGAAACCAGATGGTTAGGAGAAATTGAGGAAAGGAGAAGAGAATACATAAGTATTTTTTTAAACCCTTACCTTCCACCTTGGAATTAATACAATGTATTGGTTCTAAGGCAGAAGAGTGGTAAGGGCTAGGCAATGGGGGTTAAGTGACTTACCCAGGGTCACAAAGCCAGGAAATGTCTGAGGTCAAATTTTAAATATTTTCCAAAATTTCCCAAATATTTCCCAAACGTTCCCAAATATTTCCAAAAGAAAAGGATCTCCCATCTCTAGGACTGGTTCTCAATCCACCTTATGTGTAAGTATTATGGGGGAAAAATACCCAAGTTTGTAGCAGGGTCTCACTCCCTAGAATGGGAGGCTCAAAACTCTGTTCAATTCAGAAGTATGAAAGAATTTTATTTGAATAAGAGGTTTTTAAGATAGTATAATAGCCTATTGGTAAAATGGCCTGAGCCTGGTGGTGTAATCTAGTAGCTCTGGGGCTGATGGAGAGTGTTCTGGGGCATTACAGACCAAAAATTTAGGAATATGTGATTGAGAAGGTGGATTCAAATCCTGGTAAAGGTGTGGTTTGGGGTCTGACACTTCATGCATGAAGCATAGGACACCAAAAAGACAATAAGGTTTGGGGGGATTCCCCTAGACAGCCTTAGTGTGCAGTTCCCTCCATCATCCCACCAGCCATCATTTGTCAGTGTAAGAGAGGTCTCACTACCCTTCTGAAATGCCCTCATCAAAGAGGGATACACAGAGAAGATATAGTACATTAGAGGACCACTATAAGTGATTAATAATGCCTAACAGTTCGGAACTAAGGTAAACACAGAACAAATAAGCGGTTAATAATACAGAACAGCACAGTACAGAACTGTTACATGTGATTAATAATATAGAATGATCAAATGATTAATAATACAGATTTTGGAGTTTATGCTTGACTAATGCTAAAACTAGGAGGAAATACAAGATTTCAGAACATGAGGTGCCTGCTTATATCACTGCCCATTGCCCACCTCCATCCTATCTTCATTATTATCATTTTCCCCAATACTTTCTTTTTTAATTTAATTTTTTACATGTTGATACATTTTTTAGTAATTTTTTCTGACATTTTGCAATCTATGTTCTCTCCCTCCTTCCTACCCCCATCCCTTCCACTTTTCCCAAGAGGCAGGTAATATGATATGTTATACATGTGCAATATATCATATAAGACATATTTCTGTGTTCTTCATGTTGTGAAAGGGAACACGTTACACTAGGGAAAATATCATTTCCATTACCTTTTTTCTTTTTTAAACTCTTACCTTCTGTCTTAGAATCAATACTAAATGTTGGTTCCAAAGCAGAAGAGCTATCAGGGCTAGACAATGGGTGTCAAGTGACTTGCTCAGGGATGCACAGTCAGGAAGGGACTATGGCCAGATCTGAACCCAGGACTTCATGTCTCCAGGTCTAATTCTTTGACCACTGGGCCACCTAACTGTCCCCTCCATTACTTTCTGAAAGTCTACTCTAAACCATCAACAAAATAATAAATCAGGCCCTGACCTAAAGTATTTGCCAATTTCTAAGTCAGAAATTTTCACATCAAAAATTTAATAATCAACCATTCAAGTTCAAGTTAGTTCACTTATGTCCCTGTTATTTCACTACCCAGAGGGTATAATTTGGAAAGAAATCAAGTTGATCTTATAAGGAAGAATTCACTAGTATGTTTTCTCAGGGATGCTATTTTTAGTTTGGTAGAACTTTGGAGTCATTCCAAGGGGCTTTTAGCAAAACTCTCTTAGCATGTGTAACTAGGCAAATATATAGTCATAGTTTCATCTGTAGGGTCACATCAGTCTTTTTTTAAACTAAATGTATTATTGAAAATCAAAATCTGAACAATAACATATCCTTAAAAATTGTTTAGCAAGCATTGAGGATTAAATTTCGAAAACTAAAACATCATAACCACTACTCAGAATCCATCTTACCCCTCTCTGCCATCATGACTAGCCTAAAAAAAGTCCTTAAAGAAGTTCCCTGCTTGGGAGCAGCGAGGTGACTCAGTGGATTTGAGAGCCAGGCCTAGAGATGGGATCCTAGGTTCAAATTTGGCCACAGACACTTCCTAGCTGTGTGACCCTGGGCAAGTCAGTTAACCTCCATTGCCTCACCCTTATCATTCTTCTGCCTTGGAACCAGTACACAGTACTGATTCTAAGACAGAAAGTAAGAGTTTAAAAAAACAGAAGAAACAAAAGAGTTTCAGCAACTTAAAACAGTTGAATTTGGGAAGGCATAATTTGTACCCGAATGTTTGCATTTCTTTAAACCTTGCTAATCCTTACCATTCTTCTGCCTTGGCAACAATAAATTGCATTGATTCTAAGACAGAAGGTAAGGGTTAAAAAAAAAAAAGTTTCCCATTGGAATTCTGGGAGAGGCCTCTGCTGTGCCTTTGAAATCTATATGCCCAACCCAAACATCTTCATACCCCCTTAAACATTGACCTCCAAGGTATAATCCTTTCCTGTCTTCCCTTCTTTCTCCTTTCACTGTGTAAATTGTACAACTAACACAATACTACCTAAGTCTAAACTTTATTCCTAAATCCAGTCTCATATATCTTTCTATGCACACGAACTCAAATCATGAGGCAGAAACAAAGCTTGTCATGTCTTTCCGCTAAACACCCTGGTGTCTCATGTTCTAATAGCGATGGAGAACTAGAAATGCCCGGTGGAACCCTAGCTTGGGGTTTAGGTTCATTCCAAGGTCCTGAATCACTCTCCATTTGCCCATTGTTCTAGAAAACCCATCCTCATCTGTAATCCCTTCCCCAACACACACACACACACACACACACACACACACACACACACACACAGAGCCCCCACCCAGCCCCTTAACCTGAGAGCTGTTATCGTTGTCCTTTGTTTTTCAGTTGTGTCCAACTCGCTGTGTCCCCATTTATGTTTTTCTTGGCAAAGATACTGGAGTGGTTGGCCATTTTCTTCTCCAGCTCATTTTTACAGATGAGGAAACTGAGGCAAACAAGGTTACGTGATTTGTCACACAGTTAGTAAATGTCTGGGATGGGATTTGAACTAAGGAAGATGAATCTTCCAGACTCCATCCTGGTACTCTATCTGATGTGCCACCTAGGAGACAGGCTCTCATATCATTTTGTATTGAATGAGTGTGTTCCCAGGCATTCTCCTGAGTCCCCATTGCCCCCCGCTGATAAGGCCTTTGTTCTGACATTGAAAATATCCCCGTTCAAGATGTAAATATCCCCCATTCACACCACATTCGGAGATCTACTAAATCATGGCTCCTTATACACCTAAGCCATGCCCTATAACTTGGCCTTTAAAGGAACCAAGCAGACACACAAAGAGACAGTGACCAGAGTAGAGATTGGAATTCCCTGAAGAAAAGCCCCTGCAGCCTCCCAGGCAGGCAAATAGACAACAAGCTTATAGGAACTTATTATGTGCCAGGCACTTTGCTTAGCTCTTCAGAAAAAAAATATAAGCAAAAAAAAGACAGCAGTCCCTACCCTCAAGGAGTTTACATTCTCATGGAGGAAGACAACACATAAACAGAGACTGAAAAGCAAGGGAAGAAGGAAGATACCTGTGGAGGGAGTTATATGGGTAAAGAGTCAGAAGCACAGCCAGGAGGGGAATGAAGCAGTCTAATCTGATGTCCCTCCACAGAACCAAATGCATGCCCATAGGAGAGGAATGTAGTAAGTGGACCCAGAAATGGACGATAGCCAGCTGAGGCATCAAGGAAGCACTGAGGAGCTCCAATGCTGTGCTGGGAGCTGGGAAAAATGTAACCCAGCAGAGGCAACTAGTTGGCACAGTGAATAGAGAGCCAGACCTGGGGTCAGAAGGACCTGGATTCAAATCTGGAATCAAACACACCCTAGCTATGTGACTCTGGGCAAGTCAGTTAACCCTCTTTGCCTAATTCTTGTTCTTCTGCTCTAGAGTTGTTTCTAGGATAGAATATAAGAGGAAAGGAAGGAAGGAAGGAAGGAAGGAAGGAAGGAAGGAAGGAAGGAAGGAAGGAAGGAAGGAAGGAAGGAAGGAAGGAAGGAAGGAAGGAAGGAAGGAA
>NC_058131.1:648384993-648419871 GCF_016433145.1 Gracilinanus agilis | reverse complement strand
ATTATTCTTCTGATTACTATAATAGTGAATATTATAATAGTGAATAGAGTTCACTACAGAGAATTAAACATAACATTTCTCTACAAAGGAATACAGATAATTAGATCTCACTGAGGCCCTTAAAAAGGCAAATTTAAAAATTATAAGTTTTCTTTCTTTCCCCTCTGTATCTTATTTACCTTTTCAGGTTTCTCTCGATTTTTGTGGTTGGATATCAAACTTTCCATTTAGCCCCGGCCTTTTCTGTGCAAATACCTGGAATTCTTCAATTTTGTTGAATACCCATACTTTCCCTTGGAAATATATAGTCAATTTTGATGGGTAGTTGATCCGTGGTTGCAGGCCCAGCTCTCTTGCCTTTCTGAATATTGTATTCCACGCCTTGCGGTCTTTTAGTGTTGAGGCTGCCAGATCCTGTGTGATCCTGATTGTTGCTCCTTGATATTTGAATTGTTTCTTTCTGGCTTCTTGTAAGATTTTTTCTTTTGCTTGGAAACTCTTGAATTTTGCAATGATGTTTCTTGGTGTTTTCCTTTCTTGATCGAATGCCGCAGGTGTTCTATGAATCCTTTCAATGTCTATATTGCCCTCTTGTTGTAGGACTTCAGGGCAATTTTGCTGAATAATTTCTGTTAGTATAGAGTCCAGGTTTTTATTAATTTCTGGTTTTTCTGGAAGACCAATTATTCTCAAATTGTCTCTTCTAGACCGGTTTTCTTGGTCTGTCACTCTCTCATTGAGATATTTCATGTTTCCTTCTATTTTTTCAGTCTTTTGGCTTTGTTTTATTTGTTCTTGTTGTCTTGAGAGATCATTAGTTTCTACTTGCTCAATTCTAGCCTTTAGGGATTGATTTTCGGCTATAATCTTTTGGTTTTCGGCCATAATCTTCTGGTAATCGGCCATAATCTTTTGGTTTTCGGCCATAATCTTCTTGTTTTCGGCCATAATCTTCTGGTATTCCTTTTCAATCTGGTCATTTCTTGTGTTCAATTTGCTTATCAGTTCATTTGGTTTCTGAGCCTCGCTTTCCAGTTGCAAGATTCTACCTTTTAAGCTGTTATTTTCTTGCCAGATCTCTTCCATTTTCCTCAGAATCTCAGATTTGAACTCTTCCATAGCTTGTGAGGAGTTTTCCTTATTTGGGGAGGGTCTGGATGGTTGTTTGTTCTCCTCCTCTGTTTGCTCGATTGTCTGGATTTTCTCTGTGTAGAAGCTGTCGAGTGTTAAAGACTTCTTTTTTTTGTTATTATTCTTTCTCTTCTGAATTTCCTGTAACTGATTAGCCATCATTAGCCCAGCAGCTTCTCAGGTTTATCCTCGCTCTCTGTGTCTGTCTGAGATCTATTGGCTCCTGAGGTCTGAGTTCTAGTTTTTTCCAAGGTCAAGCCCCCTGGTGGATTCCCTTGCTTGATCCTCTGCAGGAGGTTCCTTTACAAGTCTCAGGGAGCTACTTCCACAGTCGTATACCCGTCTGCACTGGTTCCCCACTTAGGCTTTAGTTCCTGGTTGTGTTTGCCTCCACCCACGCCTCTGCTCAGCCGGCACCCACGCCTCTGCTCAGCGGGCACGTGCCCAGCGTCCACTCTCTGCTCCCGCGCGCTCAGATTTCGCGTGCGTTCTTGACCTAATGGGGTCCCAAGTCTTGCTGCTCTCAGGAACAGGTCCCGGAGCTGCCAATGACTCGATGGGTGCCCCAAACTTGCTCTATTTCTTTTTAGCTGGGTTCGGAGCTATAGGTGAGTGTGGAGGGGGTGGGGGTGGGGCGGTTGCTCAGCTCGCGATTGAGTGAGAGCCCTTTTTAGCCTGGAAATGTCTCGATTCCACGTACCTTCCACGCTGTGCCCTGTTGTGGGGTTCCTCTGTTCGTCTGGACTTGTTTTTATGACCCCTTGAGGAGTTGTGTGTGTTTCGGTCAGGAGAGGTTAAGAGCTGCTTCTTACTCTGCCGCCATCTTAACCCGGAAACCTCTTCCCAGGTTTTTTAATCATCTTGTTTGTCATTTCTTATAGCTCCGTATTCCATTACAGTCATATATCACAACTTGTTTAGCCATTCCCCAACTGATGGACATCTCCTCAATTTCCAATTCTTTGCTACCACAAAAAGAGCAGCTATAAATATTTTTGTACAAGTAGACTCTTTCCTCCTATCTTTAATCTCTTTGGGATACAGACCTAGTAGTGATATGCCCTTTTGTCAGAAAGTAAGGGTTTTTTTAAAGTATGCTAATGAAGATCAAATATAATAATGAATGTGAAAGCATTTTCAATTCTAAAATATTTTATAAATATAAGCTGTTATTATAACTCCCAAACCATTTTTGTCTCACTCTTTAGCAGCAACCATTCCAGGATTTGGGCTTTGGAGTTAGAAATCTCAATGCCTCATGCCTTGAATTGCCAGGAAAACTTTGGGCACCCTATCTTTTTGACAAAAATATTGACACATGACACTGAAACATCGGATATTTTTTCACTGTGCTGTAGCCACAGGGATGGTTTAGGGAAGTAGGTTGTTTCCCTGTCTGATCTTAGTCATAGCTGTCCTAGAAGCCAAAAGATTCTATGTCCTTGCTAAATATTATGCCCTTGATTGTGGAGAAGAGGAATTACTGAGTCTCAAAGTAATTTGCAAGCAATTCTAATTGGAGCATGAGATCCTAGATTTCAAGTTGGAGGGGACCCTAGAGGTCATCTAGAACAAGCCTTTCACTTTACAAATGGGGAAACCGAGGTCACAGACATTAAGTGACTTGCCCAAACGTGATAAATCCAAGCACTGAAATCTAGGTCGCATTCACTCTTCATTGAATCATGCTTTTTTCTATTCCTTCCCAGAGTTTCTGGAGAGTATCTCTAAGCTGGCCAAGGATTCTTGATCCTCTTTTTAGGCTCCCAACAAAGCTGACCCTCCTTATCCAAACACTACTGTAGGCAAAGAGGTTTAATTAAGCATGAGCTCTTGCCTGACTGGAGAGGGTGCCTGAGAACTCTTGGCCCTGATTTGCGCAGCTGGTTTCCTTCTGATTTCTTTCTCATAGCACTCCAAGAGGATCAAAGAGAAGTCACATTTCAGGGTTTGTTTCTTCGGCAAAGGCTTTTCCTGCATGACTCTTGCCCTGCATGGTCTGATACCAAAACCGGAGGATAGTGGGGCAGGTTCAGACTAGTTAACAAGTCCTGGAGAAGTGGCTCAGTTAGAGCAGAGGCGGCCCAGGACCATTCCTGGGGCAAATGGGGGTGGGGTCAATTCCGAGGTTCCCAAGCAACACACCTAGGGACTAGGGGAAAAGGCAAAGGAGCCCGGTCACCTGAAGGGGCACGGCTTCGTGAGAGGGTCAGAGTCAAACTCGAGGTTTGGTAATGGGGGCCTCCTGGATTTATGGAATGGCTACGTGTCTTTAGAGTCCAAGGGCAGTTTAAGTTTAGTCCAATTTGAATAGCTCGAAACAGCACTACGTACGGCTTTGGGGACGTGTATCTACGCACAATCGTGCCTCTGGTTATTTTGAGCCCCACTTGACAGAACCAAAATTTCTCTTCCCCACCCCTCCAACCACCTCCCCGCCACGCATGCACATACACACACGCATGTCATACACATGCAGGCACGCAAGCGCTCTCTGGCCTGACTCGGCGTCCCTAGGGACAGCTCGGACAGGAGATGGGCCCCATTCCAGACTGCCAGGGAACAAACCTGGGGAGGCTGGGGTGGGATGGGGGGCGGGGTGTATGCAGGGGAGAGACTCATGGCAGACATCAAGGCCCCTTTTCATGTGGGGTTTATACAGGAGCATCGCGGCTCCACAGTCGGCCTAAATGAAGAGGAAGTCATCACGTGCGTCGGAGCCCGGTAGTCGCCGCCGCACCCCAGGGACAGGAATGCGGCTCCGCCCCGGTTCCCGGAGCCAGCCAAACCGAGCTCTGCTTAGGGTATTGACGTCAATGAAGCCTGCGGCGCAGGCTGGGGGAGCGGGGGAAGGGCGGAGAAACACACCCCCTTCTCCACTCCAGGCTCTGATTGGTCGTCTGGGATCTTCGCGTTCGATTTTGGAACGTTTAGCCTAGAAGCTAAAGGCTGTGGGTTGGTCTTAGCTTCTGGGTCCAGGCAGGGTTTTTCTATGGATTCGTGGAAGTGAGCGAGGTCTCCGCGTTCCGACTGCCCTGCTTCCTCCCGGCCACTTTCCAGCAGAGTCGCGTTAGCAGACAGGTGAGGGAGATGCACTGAGGTCGCCGGTGCAGACTTGTGCGACAAAGCGCCATGGGGATGGGAAGGAAGGGGTGAGCCTGTCAAGTCCAGATCTCCAGAGCCCCCGAAAATTAGGCTCGGGCAGAAGAGCCAGGGGTCCCTCCGCCGCTTTCCGGCTCGGTCTCATGCCCGAGAGTATGCAGAGCCAGGAGCCGTTGGGTGTGCGCGTTTTGGGCTGCTGTAGGCTGTTGTAGACGCAGGTTGGGGAGGTTGTATTGTCCTCGTTGTTGGTAAAACCCCCTCCCTGGCCCCTCTCCGAGTCCTTGGGCTGAACTGGTGCGCAGGCGCTGCTCAGGACCCACTGATTGCTGCGGGATGGAAACGGAGAGCCGGGGAGCTGGGACAGACCCGCTGGCCCTGCTGAGGGGTTGAAGGGTCACTTCGGTGAAGCCGGCTGGTGTGGAGAGGGCGGGAATGCGGAGAGATAAAGGGGCAGAGGCCGAGGACTTCGAGGAAGAAGAGCCCCACACTGAAAGGTAGACCAAACATTCAGCCCTTTAGTTCACCGGCCAGGCTCGTAAGCGTCTCCCTGGGCAGTGGAGTGGAGCCTGGGAGTATTTCTGACCTCTACTCCGTGGAAACAGACCCCGCTATCAATTTCCTGAGAGATTCCAAAGCTTTCCCTTGACTTCTTCTAGAGTCTCTTGAAGAGAGAGTTGACACCATACAGGCCCGGTTTCTGGGCAGAAACAAGGAGGCACTTAAAAGTAGGTAGCTGAATCGATCTCTTTGAGGTGTCTATTTTTCCATTTAAATCAAACTCTAAATTTTGGTGGAAAAAATCTTGAGTCCCCCTGGGGCTGGTAGCCCGAGCTCCCAAACTGGGAGATTCTGTAGTTTTTAAGTACTTGAGGAAAGAAAGGTTGATCTTTGTTCCTCTCTGATAGCAGCACTGAATAGCTGTCAAACATCCTTGACCCTGTCAGGTAAAGGGAGATACTGGAGCCTCGTTGCTCTCTCCTACAGAGCCTGTTCTTTGTCCTGTAGTTTCCCATAGATGGCAGTGAGAAAGGTATGTCCCCAAAGCAATCTGGATCATCATTGTTTGTACCCTGGCTAGCTGAGTTAACCTGAGAGGCCTATAGAGAATATCCCAGTTTTTGTGAAGGCAGAGACTTGGAGAACTATAAAGGCTGCGGGGATTATTTAGATTTGGCATCAATCCAGAGGCATTTTTCTACACCCCACTGTTGCTCCTTAATCTTACAGAAGTTATTGCCAGTACAGGAAATAAGAATTTTATCCAATTCTAAAGAGGAACTAACAACCTTATCCATCTATATATGTCACAACCACAGAGGGAGTCATCCACACTTAGTACTGACAAAGATAGGATCTCATAAAATCATAGATTTAAAGTTGGAAAGGGCCTTCGGGATCTTCTAGTTAACTCCACTTACACTACCTTTTTTTTTTTTTTTTTTTTTTTTTAATGGGAAATTGAGTCCCAGAAGTTTACTTTTCTGAAGTCACCTAGGTAACAGTGGTACAACCTTCAAATTCAGGTATTCCAAATCCAAATCCAGCACTCTTGGCTTCAGAAGGAAGCTGAACCATACTATTTTTTTTTTGAACCATACTATTTTGTGTCTAGACATAATCTGCTTTTACTTGGGGGGTGGAGATGGGGAGTATATAGTTGGAAAGGGTGTGCCTAAAATCTGGGCTACAGGGCCTGTTCACACAGGCCATTCCTAGGTAGTGTCTAAGAAGCTGCCCATCCTCAATTTTCAAGTTCCCAATAAACTAAACAGTTTAGACTAAAGGAATTATCAGAGCTCTCCAGGTTAATGACTTGCCCAAGGCCATGCAGCTAACTAAGAGTCAAACCTGGACTGTCCCCAACACCATTCTGGCCTTCCAAATTTAGCCTGTTGACACTAGTGTTTTTCATACTCTGGATACTCAGGTTCAAAGCAGATACAGCTTATTATGCAGTAAACATTTGTTGTATGAGCCATCAAAACACTTCTGACTAATGCATGATAATTTGCCTTCTCTTTCCCAGTGTTTTTCCATTTACATGAGGGGGCACCTCGGAAGAGTAGATCTCTGCTTCAAAGTGACTCATATTAAATCCAGAAGCAAACTTTGAGGCTCAAAGAGATTATTGTAAAAAAAAAAAATGAAGCTGTAAAATTGTATTCTGTGATATTTGCTATTCAAACTGTTTGCTTTTTTGGTCAGTGCAGTATAGAGTATTTATCTCCCAGCTAATAGAATGTTAAATTCTTTGTAAATAAACAGAATTTTCATGATATAAGCTAAGGATAGGGATTGATTAGTCAATGAGCATTTATTAAGTTTCTTCTATGTGCCAGGTACTGTGCTAAATGCTAGGGATTCAAAGGAAGGCAATAAACAGTGCCTGTTATCCAGCTCACAATCAGGTAGTGGGAGACAACATGCAAATAACTATGAATACAGGATTTAAATCCTCCAGTTTTATAGCTAAAGAAACTCAAGCACCCTGATTTCATCTGACCTGGACAAAGACTCTTGACAAAGACGGCCAGGACTGGAAGCCAGGCCTCCTATCTCAGTCCCCTGTGCTTGCTAATCACTCTACTTTCCTTAGCCTGAAGCATCTGTGGTAAACTGCCTTTGGTTTTCAGCTTGCAAAGAGGCCCATATTCAGAACAATGAACAACTTATTTATGGCAGATAAGTATTCAGGACTGCTGATTCCCACTAGCTTACTGCTTCTACCCTTCCTTGGAAAAAAGTGAGCTATTAAAAATAGCTGGTATACTGGTGAGACTCCTGTCTTATCTCCAGGGCTTCCCACCTCCATTTCTTTTGTTAGGATTTGAAAGCTTTTTCAGTCATCATCGATCCCTGAGGTTTATTAGTAACCCCAGCACCCAACATAACATCCGACAGAAAGCAGGCAAAAAATCAATGTTTGCTATTGATAATGGTGATAGTTCTAAAGAGCAGAGATGCTAGGCCTCCTGCTTTTTTTCACAAATAACAGTTTTGCTCTTTAACCACTGTGGGAGAAAGGCAAAGTTCTCAAATACAGCACAGGAAGCAATCAGATGGGAGGAATAAAACTGGATGTTCATTTATTTTGCCCCCAGCAATGCCCAGATTATACCAGAGGAACAATAAAGACACTTAAGAGAAATAACTGGTGTGTAAGAGGCAACAAGGTGGAGAAGAGAGAGGGTTAGGGTTAGGATGGGGAAAGAAAATAACAATCTACACTCACATAAGCACTTTGTTTTTAAGCCCTTACCTTCTATCTTAGAATGGATACTAACTGTTGGTTCCAAAGCAGAAAAACAGTAAGGGCTAGGCAATTGGGGTTAAGTAACTTGCCCAAGGTTACACAGCTAAAAAGTGTCTCAGGCCAAATTCTAACCCAGGACCTCCTAGACTCCAGGCTTGACTCTATACTGTGTGCTACCTATCTGCCCCAAAGATAGATTGACATGGCCTTCTCCCCACATGGATAGAGAACTGTAACACTGAGAAAGTTGACATAACTAATATGAGGGTCAGAACTGGCATTTGAACTGAGCCCTTTGCTGCAAACCAAAAGGGTCTGGTGGTCAGCTCCTGGTAATAATGACTTCTTTAACCAAAGCTAGGTTGGTCCAAACATGGTCTCTTTCGGGTGGTGCTTGTGCCTTGTTGGCATAGCCCTTGAGAATTTGGGGTTTTCTCTAGGCCACAGTAAGACAGACTTCAGTAGGAACAAAGTAAAACCAACCCAACAATGAGCCTGCTTACCTGAAATCTACTTTAAGAAGTTGTTTTCACTTTTGTTCCTAGAGATCTGGAATGTAGAATGCCTAGGAAATTATTTCTGACCTTAGAGATTATTATTAATAATAATAACAGTTCACATTTCTAAGGCACTTTAAAAAAGTTTGCAGCACACTTTCTTTACAAGTTTGAGATAGGGAGGGCAGATCTACTTTACAGATAAGGATGATAATTCTGAGTGACTTGCCTATGTTAGGGTTAGAAACAGAGTTAAGGTTGGAAACAGGAAAAGCGAATTGGATTAGAATTGGGGTTAAATAAAGAGCCACAAAGATGGTCATACCCTTGATCTTGTCATCACCCACAAACAAACCATTTCCATAAACTGAAAGTCCCTTATCTGATCATAATCTACCTTCTGTCTCTGCTTTATAAACTCCAAACCCTATTCTTTACCCACACCTTGACCTCCAAACCCTCAACTGCTTTGTTCTTTCCCAGGTCATTTTTCCTGCTCTAGTTACACTCTCCAACTTTCCAAAACTTGACCCATAAGTGAATCAGTTCATTTCTACACTATCTTGAGTCCCTTATTGTTTCAAAGACCTTGCTCTGCTGTGCCTCAGCCTTTGCTCACACCTCCCATCCACTGTCTCTTTGCATCCACTACTGATTCTAAAACAAAAGGTAAGGGTTTAAATTTTGAAAAAGAAATGATGGAGATATGGAGAAAGCAAAGATGACCTGTATGAACTGATGGGAGAATAGAACCAGAAGAATTTATACAGTGATTGCACATGATAAAAGCAAACTCTTATCACCATGACCAGCCATGACTATAGAGGACTAATGATAAAAAATATCATCCACCTCCAAAGAGAAGTGAAAGTCTTAGAGTGCAAAATGAGACCAAAAAAAATTTTGGATATAATCAATGTGTAAATTTGTTTTGATTAACTATATAGGTTTGTAATGGGTTTAGCTTTTCTTTTGTGCCCAATTGAGAGGGGAGAGAAAGGGGGAGTAAGGGAAGGCCAACAAGGCAACAACAAAAATTTGTTTGCCAAACAAAACAAATAAATGTTTTGGAAGTTTCTCCCCACTCTGGTCCATCCTCCACCCTGCTTTCAAAGTGATCTCCCTAAAGAACAGCTCTATGTTACCCCTCCACATTACCTCAATGGCGAATCCTCTTTTAGCCATTCAAAGCTCATCACCTACCCTGCCCTGCTTCATGCTGTTCCTCAAACAAGTCAGTTATCTCCCAGCTCTGAGCCTTCTCACTGACTGCCCCTCATGCCTGGAGTGTTCTCTCCTCTTCTTCACCTCCTGGCTTCCCTAGCTTTCTCCAAGTCTCAACTAAAACCCGACCTTGTACAGAAGCCTTTCCCAATCCTCCATGATTCTAGTCCCTTCCCTCTGATGCTTACTTGCTCTTTATAGCTTGTTGGTAGAGTTTTCATGTTACCTCCTTCCAACTGGACTGAGTTCTTAAAGGTATGTATGGTCTGTCTTTCACCTTACTTTGTATTTTCAAAGCTCAGCACAGTTCTTGACACATGGGAGGTGCTTAATAAATGTTTTTTGACTGACTGATCATATGGTTCAAGTCTAGACTCTGAAATGGGACTAGCTGGGTCACGGTGTCTTCTTAAGCAAGATCCCATTGGTCTGATAACGACCATGTGTGCTTTCCTCTTAGAGAACCTAAGATGGGCACTCCAGCATCTGTGGTGAGTGAGCCACCCCCAGGGCAGGCACCGGTAGAAGTCCGGAGACGAAAGCAAGCCTCCGCCAACATCTTCCAGGATGCAGAACTGCTACAAATTCAAGGCCTATTTCAGCGCAGTGGTGACAGGCAAGCTGAGGAACGAGCACAGATCATCTGGGAGTGTGCTGGGGACCACAGAGTGGCTGAAGCCTTGAGGCAGCTTCGAAGGAAGAAAAGACGGCCACCAGGGCATTCACTGCAGCACTGTAGTCGACGTAGGTAGGTTCCTGAGGCTAAGTAAGCAGTCAAAGGAGGAGGGAGGCATTTGTAGAGAATAAAATCCTAGTCCTTATAGCTACAGGTAGCCTTGAACCTCATCCTATGATGAAGCTGCCCTAATACTTGGGAAGGAGATAGGTCTTGATATATTATTTAATAGTAAGAATAAAAATAATAACAAAGCTAACATTTAAATAATGCTTTAAGAGCTGCAATGCATGTATATGCACACTCACATGCATATATATATGCACATATACACATATATATCTGTGTGTATATATACACACCCTTTGAGGTAGGTGCTATTATCTCCTTTTTATAGATGAAATTGAGATGAAGAGCTTTCAGAGGCATAAAACTGGCAAGACGAGATCTGAATTCAGGTCTTCCTGACAGCAAGTCTTACTTATGCCACATAGCTACTACACTTGAGCTTTGTACCCTGAACAAGTTCAAAAGTTTAGCAGTGAACCCACAAAGACTTCTTCCTTAGGCCTAGTCCTTTCCAATGAATGGATTCATCATGAGACCTCAGCAGATGACATCTCATGCCATAAGGTGGTAACCACAGGTTGTGAACTGGGCAGCAAAGCTCTTCTGGTACCAGATATGACTGGTGTTTTTTGAAGAACTTGAACTATCCCATGATTCCTCCCTGCCAGTGTACTGATTCAACTACTGTATATACTTGTTCCTTACAGAATACCAGAGGACTGCTCTCCATCTGTCGACCCCTCAAGCAGTACCATGGAGTTGACTGCCAATGGGCAGCACCTAAGAACAAGTGCCAGGAACCGGCGGAGCTGGAGAAAGACAAGCCCCACCAGCTATCTTCACCAGATTAGACATTGACCTATTGAGGGTGGGCTGGGGTGACCCTCCATAAGAATCCATTTGTTCTCTGATGGGGATCCCTTTGAAGGGGATGTGGGGAGGCAAAGAAAGAAGTGAGGCCTGAATCCGCCAGCCACATCAAGGTTCTAGCAGATGAAGGTTCTAGCTAAAGGCTCAGTTACAGCCCACCTACTCAGTTAAGGCATAAGTGGAGAGACTTCTACTGGTCTCTTCATCATATGGGAACTTGCTATTCCCCAGACTCAGTGAGTTCATTAATAGCCCCTGCCATTAAACAACTTCCCTCCTTCCAAACTAACACTATAGTGAGACTAAACTACATTCCTTATTAAGATTTTGAATGGACCCAGGATCAGGCCCAGATTATTTATTACTAAGTCTTTAATCAGTAATCTAATAGGCCTGTCCCAGGGATGTCAATAATAATTCACATTTATATCGCACTTTAAGGTTTACAAAGCACTTTACTCACAACAACCTTTTTGAGGTAGGAAGTGTAAGTATTATTTTCCCCACTTCACAGATGAGGAAACCAAGTCAGTAAAGTTAATAAGACTTGCCCGTAGTCACACAGCTAGTGTCAGAGCTGGGATTCTAACCAACTCAAGTCAAGTTCAGTACTCTTTCCATTACACCAAGCTGCCTCTTTCTTTGCCTACCTGCCAAAAAGACAGAGACAAAGAAAAAACTCTGGCTAAGGTTCCCTAGAGTGTATGAGACTATTTAATAATAAAAACCTCTCAATCAAGCACCATGTATTTGTCATGAAACAAGTAAGGACCGAATGGGCAATCAGATTTGTAGGGATGGGGAGGAAGGGCTTCACAAGCAAACCTGGTATTTCATGTAAAGGGACTCAATTCTGTTATCTAGAAGTCAGGAACAGAAGGCCCCAATTCACCTTTCTTTCCCATTTCAACTGGTGTGTGTGACCAATGATAAATGGCAGCTATTTCTGTCCACAGACAAAGGGAGACACACCTTGCTGAAAGCAGGAGTGCGCTAAAAGAACAACTACTGACCAGGAAGAGCTTTATATGACTGACCATCTTGGAGTGGTGAGCTCAATAACTTCTCCCAAATCTGCCCTCCCCCAGATTTCCATTGGAAAACATCACCCAAGAGGTCGAGGGTTTATCACCCCTTTCTAAGAAAGATTCCATGTACACGTAAGCATACATGTTTTCACCCAGGCCACCTCTATCCCATCTGCCACAATATCCTCTGTGGGAGGACACGTGGCTCACTACTGGTCAAGTGCCTACCAGGCACACGTTCACCCTGAGTAAGGTTCCCTCTAGCGGTCAGAAATGAAGCTAAAGTAGTCTTCAGCATTTTGCTTTTCCTGCTTCAGGTGCTTATCTACTACTTTTAAAAAGCTGATCTTGGCTAGAAACAGCCAAAGGTTCAAGAACATTTGCCCTTTTTGCCCTAAAAACATAATCTTCCTCCTACTAAGAAATTCAGGCAAGGAAGGCTGGAATTGAATTCATGTTATTTGTACATTTGCATTGTTATAAATACATTACATACAGTTTCTACAGTGCATTAGAACAATACATGGGGGCAGCAGCAATCACAGTAACCAGGACTCCATTTCTTTCCTCAGTGCTGGGATGGGGAAGCCCCCTGACAGCAAAAAAGAGTGAGTTTGCTCCATGCTATTCAGAAGTCTCCTGCTTTATCTCTGGTTCCTTCCAGTCTATTCAGAGCAACCTGAATTCGGCCTCCAAGACTTATAATCACTAGGGGCTGGGAAAAGAGACCCTACATTCATATCACTGCTAGGGGACAGGAACTAACTCCTTCCCAAGGCTCACTTTCCTTCTGATCCTCTGCTAATCTTAAACAGGAGAAACAATGTAAGGATTTAACCATCCCTATCTTAAAACTTCAAAGGCTCTCCCCATCCTTGGGGGTTGCGGGGAAGAGCAGATGTGGGTGGGGAGGGAACTTTACATATATATGTGTATCTATAAACATATACACACTATAAGCAAAGCTCACTTTCCTCCAAAAGGCCTTTGTACTTGTAGGGAGTTTGGAGCTTGGTTCTAGTTTCCACAGAATTGGGCAAGTCAGTAATAGAGACCTCTAGTCTCTATGGGAATCACCTGCCTCTGCAGTGTAGGTCACTTATTTTCAAATGCATGTCATCCTGCCTGAGAATCAGGACAGGATCGCTGATTGGGATTGTCAGTGCTAGAGAGCTAGGTTGTCCCTGTCCTTGGGGTCATGCAGAGTGGACTTACGTACTCTTCCTAATAGAGAGCAAAAATCCTATGGCAGGTTTGTCCTTCCTAGAACACAAAAGCCAAGGAGAAGAAAGGTGATCTCCACCACTGCCTTGCCTCTGAGGAAGAAGAAACTGGACAGGCTGAAAGCACTCTCTTCTTTGGTTACTGGTTAAACCATCAAGATAGTTTCTTTGCCAGGCTAATTCAGCCATTCGTCACAGGGAGGGTACCGAAGCCCCATAGTTCTAGTAGTATGGTGTGCCATCCTCAGAAAGAAAAAAAAGTAAACTGGTGCATGGTTATCTCTACTCCACTCTACTCCACCATCAAAGAGCCTTTGCCTGAAAGGGAATCTAGGCCTGGGCAGGGGCTGAAGTTGGGGAAATGACCACATGAAGGCAGACTGCTGCAAGCAGCAGGATGGGGGAATTGGGGTAGGCAGTAAAGGACTCCTTCCTTTGGGGCCTGCTTACTTAAAAAGCATGGGGAGAACTGCTTAATAGAGGGAAAGAAATGGAAGGCAAAAATGTTACCAACACTGACTTCCCATCTTCTCACCCTGAAAAGCACATCATATAATGAAAACAATGAAGAATTAAAATAAAATTCATATTTTGTTTCTTGTACCTTCATACCTTCTCCCTCAGGAGGGGACAACAGAAGCAGGACAGTGGGGTGGGCCAGGCACTAGCAGCCTGTAAAAAGAGGAACTTAAGCTTGTATGCTGCTAACAGCCAAGGCCAAGCATGAAATGCAGGTGAAGTGAGGCAAATGGCAGGATATAAAGATTTCTCAAGGATTCCTCTGAGAAAAGAGCTGGGAAAGAACTTAAAAGTCTAAGAACAAATTTGGACTGAGACTGAAGCTCACAGAGGGAAGGGAAGCCTAGTTGCTGGGGCCAAACACTTGGGAAAGGGGATGAGACAGAAGTATGGAGAAGGTGACAGACCAGTCAAAGCAAGGACCATGAAGTTTGAGCAGGCCACACAGGCAAGTCAACTATAGCTCCCAGAAAGCACATGAGGCCATGTGGAAAGCCGCATGCTGGGAATGTGCCTCCTGATTCAAAGGGCAAGGTCTAACCATTGATGGCCTCTGCTTGAGTCACAACTGCACAGCAAGCCTGAGCAGGAGCTAAGTGCTAGCAGGGCTTATATGAGCTTGGACAAAGCTGCTGAAGAGACTAGAGTTAAAATAGACTTTGTAAAAGTAAAAGCACAAATTTGTCAGTAGATCTGGAAGCAGATTTTATCCCACTGGTGAGATGGAAAGGGAGCAGAGGGGGCTTTCTAGTGGGGTCTGGTGGAAAAGAGAAGACCAAGCAAAAATTAAAATGAAAGGTATAAATTTTCAGCTCAAGGTCTCAATCAGAGTATTATCCACTTTGGTGCACTGGCACACAATCTCTCACCCCCATGGACATGGGGCAAAAGCACACAGGGCGCCTAGTCTCCTGAATTCATATAAGGTCATTTCTGAACTGGTATCATTGTTGTGATGTTTTTAAGGGATAATATTCTACCAGGATTTTGCTGCTAAGAGTTTGTGGATTTGTTTCCTGATGCAAAATATAACAAGTGATAGGGTACTGCAATAGAGTAAGGTGTCTGCAATGGTGCATTTCAAAACCTGCAGCTGGGCAAAAAATTAAATCAGGTGCTCCTTCCCTAGTGCCTCTCCCATTCTCCTGTAGAATTCTGACCTTACCCAGAATGTAAAAGGCAATACCAGGGCCTAAGACTGCCCCAGTATGTCTGGTGGTGGTTCTCCCCCTATTTTGCAAAGCTCTTTGGCTCTACGAGAGGGGAAGGGCTCTCAAGTATATGATTCCACCTGCTTCGCTGGCTTATCTCAAAAGCTGCACCCCAGGCTCCCTCCCAGTCCCCAAGTCTGAGACAGCACCTAAGTGCCTGCAGGGCTACCACCAGGAGAAGAAGGGTTTCCGACTCTGAAAGCTCTGTGTGTAAGACTCGCTGGCAGACCGCTGGTGGGACCGGGCTGTCTCCACAATCACAGGTGGCATCTGGACTAGGTGGAGGGGGCTCTTATTGTCTTTCAGGGCCTGAGTTAGATTCAAGATCTGTAACAGAAGAAAAGAAGTAGATAATAGAAAAGCCTAGAGTTTCTGCTAGCCTTTATCAAAAGGGAAACATCCAGATCAACTCATAGAGACCAATGTAAAGGAGAAAAAAATTTATATTCCATTGGGTGGCAATGCTCTCCTAATAAGGAGAAGGAGATTTCATTCTCTACTGGAACCTTCCTTCGTGAATGCATGATACATTTGTACAAAATACATTTGTATTTACCAAGCACTTGCAGTGCACTAAGCATTGTGACCACACAGAGAAAAGTGCCAGAGCCCATGTTCTCTCATCACACCTTTCCCCATTCTATTGACACTATCTATCTAGATCCCTAGAGGTGCAGATCTAGGCCAGGCATGCTAGCAAGTATATCTCAGAGAGACAAGGCAAAGTCCACACAAAACTACTATTATTTCTCTTCTCTGGTTGGGATGATTAGAAGGTAAAAAAAGTTCCAGTCATTTCTGAGTGAAAATCTAGTCCAGAGTACAAATCTGGCCTCAGATACTTCCTAGCTGTGTGACCCTGGACAAGTCACTTAACCCCCACTGCCTAGCCCTTGAAGCTCTTCTGCTTTGGAATTAATATACAACATTATTGGTTCTAAGAGAAAAGGTATGGGTTAAAACAAAACAAAACAAAACAAAACCAAACAGCTAGGGGCCAAGATTTCCACAGAGAACATCTGCCCTCTTAAGCCAAAGGACTAAGAAGTCTAGGAGTGAAATATCTTAAATGATCTTCTTTGGAACATTTCTGCTTCAATTGGAGAAGTCAAAGGGCAAGGGAAGGGGGCAGCTGGGTAGCTCAGTGGATTGAGAGTCAGGCCTAGAGACGGGAGGTCCTAGGTTCAAATCCAACCTCAGACACTTCCCAGCTGTGTGACCCTGGGCAAGTCACTTGATCCCCATTGCCCACCTTTACCACTCTTCCACCTAAGAGCCAATACACAGAAGTTAAGGATTAAAAAAAAAAAGGGCAAAGGAAAGGCCATATGTTACTTCCAAGTCTGAGGAAGATCCTACAGAGTTAACTTTTCTTCTGAAGCAATATGGGCTTTTACTAGGAATGAATTAATTTACCTAATTTGCTTGGTTTTTATGGTTTGGGAAAATTCTAAGAACTTTATATAATCTTAACTAACCTCAATCACAAAGTATTTTATAGTCCTTTTAATATCTACCTTATTCCCAAGGAAAAGCAGACATCAGTAAAACCAAGGTTTTATTTTACCTGAAAAACCTATTGCTTTGAAGTCAGAAACAGCTGTATGGATAGTTATCAGTGTGGCTAGAAAATCTGTTATGCTCCAAAAGTCTGAATTTATGATCATTCTCTACATAGAGGACACCAAAGAATCTTTATACCATTGCTTCTCAAAACATAAGCACTTATTTGTTAGTCATATGTTTAACTATGCTCTGCTGAGTTGAAAAATATTCCTTGGTATATGATAATATCCCCTGTATTTCTTCAGTTACCTTTGCTCATTTATGATCAATATATAGAAGGTGAAGGAAGCTATAGCCATAGCTGAAAGAGAGGGGGAATAATTGGCATGTGAGGCATTGGGATTAAGATGTACACATGGACAGATGGCTAGACTCTGTGGGTCACAAGTTCTTTTCCTACATTATCTAGCATATGAACAGGCCAGTCACAAATTGAAAAATGTTGGGAAATACTTTCTAAATGCATTTGCCCAAAGTGACAATAGCTAATCATACCAAAGAGATCATAAGGTGGACCTCGGAAGGTGTCTTTGGCCTACCTGTCCCCGCATAACAGCAATTTGCTTGTGAAATTGACCCCTGTCAAAGCCAGGATCTTTCTGCAAGAAAAATAGGAAGAGATGAAGCCCACAAGTGCTGTATTCCAAGTAGTATAACTCCTTTCCTAATTAGAAAACTTATTAATGAAAACTCATTAATAGCTTTATACATTTTGGTGAAGCCAAATAATAATCCAGGATTAGGGCACTCTTTGATGTACAAATGGGAAAACTGAAACATAGAGAAGGGGAAATGACTTACTGAGGTCACTCAGTTAGTTAACAAAGACAGCAGGGTCCTTGATATTTTTGCTCACAGTGAACATGCTGAGTGTGCCAAGTGAAGTGTAAGCCTCCAATGCTATCCGTAATAACTACTGCTTTGACTCTAAAAAAAGTAGCATCAAGGCCCATGCCCTCCCAATCCTCCCACTCTCTATAGTTCTGCTCCTCTTGGGTTTAAGTCTAGGGATGGAGATGACTGAAGGATAGAATCTTAATCAACTTACTAAACTAAAAAGTCACACTTAGCACATGTCATCTCCATCCTCTTCACTTACACTGAAGCCAACTGGGCCAAATTGTTCCCTTTCCACTATCTAAATATGGTTAAAATTCCCAAGGCTGACCTTGAAGAGCTCATACAGGTCCTCTTCCAGGTCCTTGATGAAGTTAGGGTCAGATATCTTTGGAAGAATCAGGTCTTTGATTTCCTGGGAAAATGGAATTTTGGCTTGGGGCAACCAAGCCCAATAAAAAGGATCTGAAAGAAGGAAAGAACAAAAGTAAAAATTCACAATTAGGAACATTCTAGCTTATCTGTGTTCTCTGCCTACAAAAACACTACAAGGAAGTATTGCCTAAGTCTCCATTATATAACACTTATATCATAAAAGTAAAATATACAAGATTTACTAAACTCCAAAGCAGAGAATTCCAACTAAAAGTTTGTTACATGGATATGAGTCTTCTAAAAAGACATGGTAGGGGTCAACCTAATAATTCCCACCCCCTCTCAGAGGATTATCAATTATGGTTGGACAGTTATCACCTGAGACTCACGTGGGAGAAGAGAACATAGCACTTCACAAATATTCCAGAGAATCATAGGCCCTTCAGGAAATTAAAATTTTGGACTGAAGAGACATTACAATAATGGAGAGCTTGCATAACTAATTAAGTATAGCTTCTATAATATGAAAAGTTTGCTGGTTTAAAGAGAGAACATGACTCAAATTTATGGTTTCTAAGAAGATCCTGAACCATCATGATCTTAGGACTTACATGCTCTCCAGGAGTCAGGATGCTTCAGAGGGAAAGCCAGTCCATTGTCTATGGCAGCCAGTTTGATAATAGGCTCCTTCACCACCACCCAGTCTGTGTCCTGGAGGAGAAGGGAAGGCTTATTACACAGGAATGCCCATTACCAAAATCTGCCAGTCTCTTGTAAAAGTGGCTTTTTCGGGGCAGCTGGGTAGCTCAGTGGATTGAGAGCCAGACCTAGAGAAGGGAGGTCCTAGGTTCAAATCTGGCCTCAGACACTTCCCAGCTGTGTGACCTTGGGCAAGTCACTTGACCCCCATTGCCCACCCTTACCACTCTTCTACCAAGGAGCCAATACACAGAAGTTAAGGGTTTAAAAACAAACAAAAAAAAAGTGGCTTTTTCCCTTTATTAAGTTCATCCATCCTAGACATCATTCTTTCTCTTCAAATTATTTCTCCTTATTTATTCTTTTGTAATAGTTCCAAATTCTTACAACATTTTCTCTGTGACTCTGAAGGTTCTAAGGTATTTTTATTCCTGGAAAACAATCAGTAAGCAATCTAAGAGCTACTCTTCCTCCCAAGAGAGGGGGACTAATAATCTAAACCCAATAGAATTACAGACCTAGGTCCACAATAGGCAAGTGTGAAAGAGAATTTAAACTCTCTTTGTATATTTTAAGTTAATCAATCAAGAACTTGGAGTCCCCCGACTTTCACACTTACTTAGTCATTAACATTTTTACTAGAAAAGGAAATTCATACCCTAAAAGACCATAAGCACTGCCCTCCACCCCCACAGTGCTAGGCAAATTGGAGCTGTGATTGATTCCAGAAATTTGAGGAGAGCTGATGGGTGGAGAAAACTGCGTATAAGTGGGAGCCTCTGGGACCCTCAGCCTCTCTTTTACAACTTAGCCTCAAGAAGCTCAGAGACTTTTGGCGGCTCAGGTCTTTTGCAGCTTTGGATTTTGGCTTCCTGATTTGGACTTTGAATTCTGGTGAAGATCTAGCTTTCTATACTGGAGACTGGGGCTGAAGAAGAACACTTACTTGGGTGAGACTCTTGCCTCCTTGGCATGAGAGACTGCCCTTTGCAGCTCAGCCTCTTAGACATCCATCTTTGATTGTTGAAATGCCTAGCTAGAGAAAATCTCGTGCTGAGGTTTGCATTCAGATTCGCATTTTTGGTCTGGAGGCACTCAGATCTGGACTTACGGTAATTTTAGGTAGGCAATATTTTCTACCTCCTTCCTACATTTCCCTCTCTTACTATCACTATTTTGCTATAATAAAGCTACTAAAGCTAACAGTCTTATGACTTAAGAGTTAATTTTTACAAATGGTGACCATAACAGTTTTTTAAATTCTTATATCTGTCAAACCCATTTTAATTATTACACAAGTAATTACACCGGATTAAGCACCTAGGTCTCTTAGTCCACCAGGCTAGTACTGTTTTAACAATACCACACCACCTTCCCCTAAAGAGATAAGGAAAATATGATGGATGTTTCTGTAATGAAAAGTGCCAAAGTAAAGGAAATGAGAATCCTGAAAATGTAGAGAGAAGAAAGAAATCTTGGCCTACTTTCCCCAGTTCCCACTGTGCAAGACTGGCTCCAAAGGCAACGCTGATTTCCAGTTTGGGGAACAGAATCACTGAGCAGAACCAGCTGCTCTTTTACAGGAGGTGCTACACCATGAGCTTGCTGGTACACAGAGCTAAAGCACTCACAGAAGTGCACCTGCTGTCAGGGTAGACTAGCTGATTGTCAATAGGGTGCTCTAATCAGTCTGGCAGAAGCAGAAGCCAGACCCTAACCCCTAAGCCTCACCTCAATAGAGGCATGTTGCCAGTGGGAGAAGAATAGCAGAGCAATAAAGTAACAACAAAATCCTATATTCACCCTGGGCAAACAACCCAAGGTATGTGTCACTGGCTAATACAGGAAAGAATGTATACAGGCAACCAGAATGGGGATTCAGGATGAGGAAGAAGAGTGATTAGGTAAACAAGACACAAATTATTTTCACATGCAAGTTTTAAAGAATGAATTAGAGTAGTTACCCTGTCCTGCTCCCTTCTGCCCAGTATGACCCAGATCCCTATCCATCTAATCTCCACTTGTGTATTTAATGATCTTATTAGCAACTTACTATGGGAACAATACATTTACAAGGTCATATATCATGCCCGAGAATCCCCTTCAGTGATCTTTTCTCTACCGGGGCTTCTCAGACTTACCCGGTAGCTGGAATTATCCATCGGACAATCATATTTAATCAGCCAATTGTCATTGCCTCTATCTGCGGGCAGAAACACCAGAGATCAGCAGGGAAAACTGCATGCTGGCAAGCTCTAGTTCAGTAGAAATGGGCAGGGGTTGAAGTCACTGCTTAGAATTCATCAGAATGACATCAATAAAAGGAAACAAGACTCTTCTGTCTGGTGATGGGAAGCCTGCTGAGGCATATACTAATTATGGGCCTTCTTACCTCTGATAGCTGATACTGATACCACCATTCTAGCAGAGAAAATCTCTGCTGAAAATGTAATAACTTATGAGCTCTGAGGAGGTCGGGGAACAAGTTTAATTCAGCAATAAAGCATAAGTCTATGTCATTTACATGACAGGCTACTACCCATATTCAAAAGAGGCAGAAATTCTCTTTTGTAACCCTCTCAAGTTATGATTTGTACACACACAGCTGCCCTTCTCATAAGTCACAACACTAGTGGGTGAGTATTCAGTTACAGAGTCTCTCTGACCTTAGAAAATAACCTAAAGGGGCAACTAGGTGGCACAGTGGATACAGTGCCAGGTTTACAGTCAGGAGGACCTGAATTCAAGTGTGGCCTCAGAAACTTCCTAGCTATGTGACCAATGGCAAATCACTTAACCCTATTTGCCCAGCCCTTACCCTTCTGCCTTTAGAATTGTTACGAGGACAAAAGGTAGGGTTTTACAAAAAAGAAAAAAAGAAAATAGCCTAAAAACACTGCATTAGAAATTCCTTGACTCATTCTGGTGAAGAATTTAGTTCAAGAAAAAGATCTCCCATTTAGACTCTCAGCAATCCACAATCATATAAATAGGTTAATCAGATAATTGAGTTTTCAACCCCTATAAATGTCTGTATGTCTGCATAATACAGGGTGCTGTGACAGAGGACTCCCCATAGTAACTTACCAGTGTTTCGGATGATGTAATCTAGTACCACCAACCGCTCAAACTGCAATAGCAGCTGACGATTAGTGTTCTCAGGCAGTGAATCTGCTTCAAATCGTCGCAGCCAATAGTCAGCATCCTTGTAGCCCTCAACAAAGAGCTGGAATGAACCAACCTGGGATCAGTGAAGAAAGACAGAAGCCAGATTAGTATTTCTCGGGAAGTTCAATTCCAGAATCTCCAGGTAGGGCCTGATGTCCACTAACGTCCTGAAAAATCTACATGCCAAAAGTTGCCAACCTTTCCAAAGTAGTAGTTTTCTTCACTATTTCATTTCTTTCAAAATGTGGGAAAAGGGAGTTATGAGAGTGGTTACCTAAGAAAACATGCAAAGCCTACCTAGATGGCTCAGTTGAGCCTGTTGGCAACAGCATACTTAGACACCCCGAGATGAACATTCTCCCAAGTTTCAAGCTGTACAGAGCTAAAATGTGAGCAGAACAGCAAGACAAGTTCCCTATGCCCTCCCCAACCCCAAAACACACATGCACACCTGAACACACCTCTGCAAAGCCAGCAGCTGGGCCATCAAAAAGCGTCTCACCTACAGACTGTTTCTGACACACATGACAAAAGTTGCTAAATTTGCCTTCTACCTTGGGTGGCAGCCCGATGCGGTTAAACCGCTGCCCGACTTTTGGCACTTTCTCTAAGGCGAGTCGCTTCCCCCTGGACTTCACTCGGTCAATGGCACTGTAGTTGAAGGTCTCACTGGCCAGGTATACTACCTAAAGGAGAAAGACAAGAGACCCACTTAGAGGACAATCTGATCCCAGAGACTCCTTGGATACTAACAACAGCTCAAAACTATCCCATAAAATTATATATCAGAGAAGAATATCATCATTCTGGATAAGGATGAAGCATTTATTTATAATAAGACATTGCAGGGCATTCTAGCTCTTCCAATGTCAGATATGGTAGTTCCTCTAAGGAAAAAAAAAACCCACAATGAATGAATTTATGCATATAAATGTCTGAGGCCAAGTTAATGACAAAAAAAAAAATTTCCTCTAAGTGCCTTTAAAGTACATTGCCTCTGAAAAAGACCTTATTTCTCGAATATATAGGGAACTAAGCCAGATTTATAAGAGTACGAAGCTTTCCCCAAATGATAAATGGTCAAAGGATATGAACAGATACTTCTCAGATAAAGAAATTAAAACTACCTATAGTCATATGAGGAAATGCTCCAAAAATCACTACTGATTAGAGAAATGCAAATTAAAACAACTCTGAGATACCATTTCACACCTATCAGAGTGGCTAATATGACCAAAAAGGAAAATATAAATGTTGGAGATGTGGGAACATTGGGACACTAATGCTGGTGGAATTGTGAAATGATGCAACTTTCTGGAGAGCAATATGGAACCATGCCTAACAGGCCATAAAACTATTCATACTCTTTGACCCAGTAATACCACTACTGCATCTGTATCCCAAAGAAATCAGAGATAGGAGTAAAGGACCTACTGGTACAAAAATATTTTTAGCAGCTCTTTTTCTAATGGCAAAAAAAATGGGAAATGTTCATCAAGTGAGGAATGGTTGGACAAGCTATGGTATATGGTTGTAATGGAAAACTATTGCACCATAAGAAATGATGAACAGGATGAGTTCAGAAAAACCTGGAAAGGCTTATATGAAATGATGCAAAGTGAAGTGAGCAGAATCAGGAGAACAGTGTATTCAGTAATTGAAATATTATACAATGATCAACTGTGAAGGACCAAACTATTATCAGCAAAACAAGGTTCCAAGATCACTCCAAAGGACTCAAGTTTAAAAAAAAAAAAAAACAACAACACACCATCCTTAGCCAAAGAAGGAACTGTTGGAATCTGATTGCAGATCAAAGCATGTCATCCTTCTCTTCATTTCTTTCATTGTTTTTTTTTATTGTATATATCATATGACATGGAGAATATAAAAATATATATTGCATGAAAGCACTCATATAACCTATATCAGATTATTTACTGCCTCACAAAAGAGGGGAGTGAGAAAGAGACTCTGAATCGCAAAATGTAAACAATTGTCAAAAATTGTTTCTACTTATAATTGAAAAAAAATTTTAATAAAAAATTTAAAATAGATAAAGTACATTGTAGGGGCAAGTAGGTATAGACACTTCCTAGTTATGTGACCCTGAATAAGTCATTTAACCTCAAGTGCTTTGCCCTTACCACTCTTCTGTCTTTGAATTGATATTAAAACAGAAGGTAAGGATGAAAAAAAAAAAGATATTGTAAATATTCTATTACTTCTCCTGTGACATTAGGCATTTAGAAATTAAAGCAATTCTAATTTTCTCTGCCTTGCAGATTGAAAACCTAAGACGAATGAATAGGAAAAAAATGGTTTATCTAAGGCTACACAGTCAGTCTAGGATGGTCCAATTCTCAACTCTCAATGTATGGCTGATCCTCTCCCCCACATGGTTTTATTTTTAGTCTCTCTATTGCACACTATTCCCCTTCCTGGTCCTGAGAAGCAGATGGATATAGTACAAAGAAGACTGGAGTTCCAATTAAGTTCAAGAACTAGCTCTGCCATGCACACCATGGACAAGTTACTTAATCTCTAGTTCTGTTTCCTTACCTTGAAAATGAGGAGGTAGGCCTAAATGATCTCTAATTTCCCTTCCAGTTCTAAGCCCACGGTCCTATGAAACCTAAGTAGAATTCAGGCAGCTAAGATCCAGATAAGAATATAAAGGCTGTTATTTAAGGATTCAATGGGTCAGGTCCAGGCTCCACACTGACATGTTCTGATCGATAGACTCCTGTCCAAAGGCTCTGGTGACTGAGGGCTCTTCCAATTTCTAGGCTCTCAGCAGCTATTGGAGGGTTGTTTGTTTTAGCTAGAACACAAATTATGAGAAATAAAATTGGAAAGGTGGGTTGAGCTTGATTAGGGAAGGACTTGAATGCATGAGTCAAGGAGCCAATGAATATTTTTTAACAGAAAAGTGATGTGGTCAGAGTGGTTCATTAGGAAAATTATTTGAGGCAATCATGAGAAGGAACAATTGGAAAATCAGCTAGGGGCTGCAGGAGTAGCTGTAAATATATGTGTTTTTTTGGGGGGGGAGGAATACAAAAATCAACCAGAGTTGCTGCAACAAACACTCAATGTTCATTTTTCAATGAAATATTTTCCATGAAAATAGATGAGTAATATACTATGGAATAATCAAATCTAATCAAAGATGAAGCTCAGGTTAAGAGTCTAAGCATCTGGGAGATGATGATGCTATCAACAGAAATCAAGATCAAGTTAGAAAGGGTAAGTTAGAGGTCCAAGGGGAAGTAATGAGCTCAGTTTCAAGGATGTTAAGTTTGAGATACTAGTGGGCCATCAAGTAAAGATATCCAGCAGAAAAACTGAAACAGAAAACAGAACACATCATCTTTCCTCTAAAAACCTGCTATTTTCCTTAACTTTCCTATTTCTATTGAAAACATCTGTATATTTTAATTGTAAAACCACAATCATCTTTGTTTCTACTCTTTTTCTTTGACCTTACATATTGCATCATTTGACAAGTCTACCTTTACAATATTTCTCACACTCAACATTCCCTTTCAACTTCCATTGTACCAACTCTAATTCCGGCCCTCATTTCTTCTGAAAAGAAGTTGAGGGGCAGAAATATACATTTGGGAGTCATTTCCATCAAGCTAATAACTGAAACCATAGGGAGTATATGATTATGCCCAGTAGTTGGGGGCAGTTGGATGGCTCAGTAGAGTCAGGCCTAGAGACATGAAGTCCTAGGTTCAAATCTGGCCTCAGACACTTCCTAGCTGTGTGACCCTGGGCAAGTCACTTAATCCCCATTGCCTATAACTCTTACCACTCTTTCACCTTGGAACCAATACTCAGTATTGATTCTAAGACAGAAGGCAAGGGTTTAAAAAAAAAAATTACCCAAGTAGAGTAGAAAGAGAAAAAAGGAGACCAAAGACAGAACCAAAGGGCATACCTTCATCTATATAGCTGTAGAAAGATGAAGACCCAGAAAAAGAAATAAAGTTCAGTTATGAAGGTAGAACCATGAGAGTGTCATGTCAGAGACACAATGGGCCAAGATAATATCTAGGATGCAGTGGTCAACTAGTGTCCAATGTTATAAAGAGAATAAGAATTGAAAAGAGGATTACAGATTTGGGGGAAAGGAAATCATTATTGACAATGGAAAAAGATGTTTCAGTACAAGGACAGGGATAAAAGCTAGATAGAAAGGATTCAAGAATGGGTGGCTAGTGAGAGTATGAGAGGTAGTGAGAGAAGACTACTCACTAGAATTTTGGCAAGAAGTAGGGACAGAGAGAAGATTGCAGATTAGAGGAGTCAGTGGAAGAGATTTTGTTTTATTTTTACAATCAAGAAGAGATCTGAGCAAGTTTGTAGGTGGAGAGGAAGACTAAAGATGTTTTAAAACAATAGGATGATTATTAGAGCAAAGGACAAGAAGGTCTGGGGATAAAACCAAAGGTATAGGTAAAAATGCTATCCTTAGCAAGGAGATCTAATTATTTCTATGAAAAAAGAAGTTAGAAAAATATGAGTACTAACATTATAAGAAACACTACTAGGTATACTAAGGAGGACATACAAGAATTTGTAAATCAAATGAAAGAATGCAAGCTCTTTGGGGGCAGACTCCTGTTTTTTTCCCAAATTCCCAGGGGCTACCAGTGTCTTAAACATAGCAGGGGCCTAATGACTATTGAAATGAATATGACAGTATTCTGTAAACTGTAAAACATTAAACAAATGTAAAGTATTATAATAATTTCATTTGGTATTGGTATTAGGATGAGACCTAGAGATGCAGTTCAGACATACATTAAACATGCCCATCATGAAAATATTTTCTTTCAAAAAATTTCCACAAATGTTTCCCGTAACCTTCCAAAAAAAGTGTAAGCTTCTTGAGGGCAGGACATTTCGTTTTTGATTCTGTATCCCTGGTATAGCACAGAACCTGGCACATTAGCATAACTTAAGTTATAAGTTGTAAGTGCTTGTAGAATTAATGAATGAATCTTAGATGCCTATGAAATAAAGTTTGAAGACCACTTCAATGGATTACACCACATTCTCCCATCTGAAGGGACTCTACATTATGGTAAGCAGTTGTCACTCTATAAGATTTTAAAGAAAAACTTACAATAAGTGTCCTTGTCTGGCACTCCAAAGATCAAATAACACATCCGTGTAGGTGAGTCCCATATTTTATGGAAAGGTCCAGAGATAGTCATTTATTCCTCACCAACCTTAATGCTACTGAACTTTCCTGGTGAGCAGGGATCATAACCCAAATGAGTTATGAGCTGCCATGGGTGGGGGGAGGGGGGGGGGGGGGGGGGTTGAAGGGGAAAGGTGGAGCATGAATCATGTAACCATGTCAAAATACAAAATGTCATACATGAAACTAAATGTTTCAAACTTTTGTTTCCTAAAAGGAAAGTGTGCATGTGTACATATATAAATATGGCAAAATAATAACAATAATAGAAGCAGCTCATGTCAAAAATGAATATTAATAAATGTTAAAAAAAAATTTCAAAAGGAAAAAATAGATAGGATTCAAAGAACTTGTTTGGATCTACAACTGTCCTTGGAAATCCCTTCCCAGTCCAGACAATTCTCACCCCCCCAGAGAATCTTTGACTCATCTCTTTACCAAGGATCCCAATTAATTCAGAAGGAATTTTCAGGGGATATATATATATATATATAAACCAGTGATGGCAAACCTATGGCACAAGTGTGAAAGATGGCATGCAAAGCACTCTCTGTGGACTCAGCCACCCTCCCTCCCCACCCTCCAAGTTCATTACTAGAAAGGCAGAGGGACTCAGGTGGAGCTGCTCCCCTCCTCCTCTCCACCATGCCTGATGACATTTTTTCACATCACCTGCCCCTCTACCCAGCAACCCAATGGGAGCACTCAGGTGGGTAAGGTCAGCAGCTTACCAGCAGCAGAGCTGAAAGGGAGAGGAGAGCTTGGACCACTTCCTTCCCCTTCTCTACACTCATGAGGACATTTCTTGATTCACCCACCCCTCCATCCAGCAAGTTAATGGGAGTGCTTTCTCCCTCCCCTGTGTGGGGTAAGGTGGGGTGGGGCCTACCCAGCATGTGGTGGGAGGGAGGGGCACTCCATCTCTAAAAGATTTGCCATCACTGAATATAAACTAAACCTTGCTCCCAACTCCCTTGTCCTAAAAGACCTCTGGATCACAGCATAACCCTGACAGCTCAATTAACTGGTACACTCTGGCCTATATCTGAATTTCTGAAATGGTCATAGGAGCTATACAAGTTCTATTCTCCTGGGATTTAGAATAATGAACCACAGGAACTTCTGGGGTGGGATGGCCCTTAGAGTAGGCCTAATGATCCTTCTGCAAAATCCCAAAAAATTGGGATTTATGACACCATGAACCAACAAAGGACTTTTAGATATTACCAGAGCTAACTTACCTTGGTACGGGGTACAATATTGAGTTCCAGTTTTTGGTCCACCAAACTGGCTCCTGCCTCTGAGAGATAACCCTGATTGAGGACAAGACAATCACGGCCAAAGCAGCAGGGACAGCACAACTTCTGTAACCATTTGGTCCACTTGGGGTTAAGGTGTCCATATGGCTCTTCATTCTTGGGTTTGAAGACACCAATGATTTTCTACATGGAAAAGAGAGAGGGATGATAGAAAAGAAGAAATAAAAATGGACAGGAAAATAAAGAATAATCCCAATTCCATAGAAAATAACAACTTTTGTGAACTGATCCAACCATTCTGGAAGGCAATTTGGAACTATGCACAAAGGGCTTTAAAAGACTGCCTACCCTTTGATCCAGCCATATCACTGTTGGATGTGTACCCCAAAGAAATAATAAGGAAAAATATGTGTGCAAAAATATTTATAGCCATGCCCTTTGTGGTGGCAAAAAATTGGAAAATGAGGGGATGTCCTTCAATTGAGGAATGGCTGAACAAATTGTGGTTATCTGTTGGTGATGGAATACTATTGTGCTCAAAGGAATGATGAACTGGAGTAATTCCATGTGTACTGGAACAACCTCCAGGAAGTGATGCAGAGTGAAAGGAACAGAGCCAGAAGAACTCTATACACAGAGACTGATACACTGGGCACAATCGAATGTAATGGACTTCTCTACTAGCAGCAATGCAATGATTCAGGACAATTCTGAGGGATTTATGAGAAAGAACTCTATCCATATCCAGAGAAAGAACTGTGGGAGTAGAAACACAGAAGAAAAACAATTGCTTGATCTTATGGTTTGATAGGGATGTGATTGGGGATGTTGACTCTAAATGATCACTCTACTGCAAATATTAATAATATGGAAATAGGTCTTGATCAATGATACATGTAAAACCCAATGGAACTGCTCACTGGCTATGGAAGGGGGTAGGAGGAGGGGAGGGAAAGAACATGAATCATGTAACCATGTAAAAATATTCTAAATTAATTAATTAAATAAACTTAATTTTTTTAAACAATAAAAGAAAAAAGAAAATAACAACTTTGTCTTTAAAACACATGGACCTTCAACCAACTTTATTCATGTAACTAGAACTCTGGAAAGAATTTTCTTACTTTCTACATCTTGGTTACAAATCATTTTAACTATTTCTAACCTATTCATTACCTTTACCTATAAGATTTTCCAAACCACAAGGCAAAATTATTTACCTCCATAGAAGGCAAAATCTAGAAAGTACAGTAGTCAAGGAGATACTCTCTTTTGATAATCCAATATAGCTCCCTCACACCTAATTGATAATAACTTCTATGAGATTTGGAACTCAAGACTTGCTAATAGTTTGATTACCAAGTCTTGAGTTCCAAATCTCATAGAAGTTATTATCAATTAGGTGTGGATTCAGCATATATTAAACCAAAATAACCAAGGTATCTCTTAATGAAATTAATAAAAATTCCTCTCTTAGCTAACTTCCCTTTACAGTCTGATTACTCCCTCCTAAGGGCATTAAATCAGGGGGAGGGAAGGGAGTGAGACCTTTTTAAAGTGACAACAATGGAAACATTCTAAGAAGGAACCACAATAGTGACTGAAGAAACCTATTATTAGGCCCCAGTGAAGATCAAATCCATTTCTTATAGTCATGTGGAACCAGTGCTCCAGGGCTCTTGGAAGCTTAGAAGTGCTTCTTGCTATACATCTACCACTTGGTAAGCTACTTATTTTTCAAGCCATCATGCTTCTCTCACTGTGGATGACCCTATGAGTTCTTCAACATTGTGAAGTTGTTTTTGCATTTGCTTCAATCCTTCTTCGTCAAGGTCTCAGTTCAAAAGGGGAAAAAAAGTAATATGCTGACTTAGCCTTCTAACACAATGATTCACTGTCAAATCATATGATTCTTTCTCTTTCCCTCACCCTCCCAACCTAGTCTAAGTCACGAGATTTTTTCAAGTCTATGTCATTTCCTGGGGAAGAGATGATAGCAGAAAACATATAGATAATGAAACAGATAACCCTTGTAACAGACAACCAGTCACACTACAGTTGGTAAAGTATCTAACACCATCAAAGGCTACAGGGTCACAGAAGCAATTCCTGTAGAAAACAAAGTTGAACCAGAATTTGGGAAGGTAGAAGGGGCATAAAGCTTTTCTACCCTCCAAAAAATTCATCTGTCCTAAAAAACTAAAAGGAACACATAACTTTTTATACAAATGTAATGCCTTTCTTAATCTATCTTCAACCTATCTTTCCAAACTGACTTCCTATTCATACACTCACTATTCTGGCCAAACTGGTCTTCTTGTTGTTACCTACACATGACATTTATCCTGTTTCCATGTCTTTGCACACTCTTTTCTCCAAGCCTGGAATATTCTCCCTCCTCATCTCTACTTCCTGGATTCCCTCACCCCATTCAAGGCTCAGCTCAAATTCAACTTATTACTGAAGACCCTTCCTGATTCTGTAACTGTTAGCATTTCCTTTCTCCTTATCCCAAAAATGTTGTATTTACTTTATAAGTATTTTGAATTTCAACTGTGAACTTAATGTTCTCTCCTTCAGGAGAATATAAGCTGCTTCAAGGCTGGGACTATTTCATTTCTGTCTGTGTTTTCTCTAGTACCCAGCATACATACTGCCTGGCACACTGCTGGTATCTGTTCCCCAGAATTAACTGTGTATCCAGTATTAGGTATAAGGAAAAAAGACTCATTAGTACTCCCTTACTATACATCTGTCAAAGGAAAATTCCCTTCTTCATGTTGTCTACTCCACATCCAACCACCCCAGTTCTCTAGGTTAGAAGCTGGTTGAGACTTAACAGTAAAACACTAGTGTGACTCTGAGTATCTCTGGACCCATCTTGAGCTACATTTAATATCATCAAAACAGCCCCAGGTAACTCAAAGTTTAGAACCTACCAACTCAGGGAAGTGATGGCTTAATAACTTTTCTGCAATTTGCCTAGGATACAAGGAATCTATTAAGTTAGGCCCCTGTGAAATGGAGACCAAGTTATTCATACCAGTTGGGACTTCAAGAAAACAGGAGCTACTAAGGACTAAACATTTCTACTTAAAAGAAAATAACACAACAAAGGTCAACATCACTGTAAATGATGCTTCATTGTAAATGATGTAAACACTACCATATCAAAGATTACCCTCCTACTGTAGAAGCCAACCTTCATGGTTTCAAAGAATTATTGTTACTAAGTTATCTCTCTCTCTCTCTCTCATACACACACAATATGCACAAGTAAAAGCAAATCAAAGGATCAGAGTTATTACTGGAAAGGAACTTGGAGATCAACTTGCCCAATCCTTTCATTTTACAGAAGTCTAGAGACATTTAGTGACTTGCCAAAAGTCACATGGCTACTAAGTAGCAGAAGTAGAATTCAAAACCAGGTCCTTTGTCTCTAAATCCAGTACTCTCTCCACTGCACCATACTTCCTCAGATCTGTAGACCTTCAAGACTCACCAATAAGCAACTGACAAGTATCATTTTAGTGGATGCCACATTTACTCTGTGAAGAATGGCATGATAGTATTCATGTGTTTATTAGACATATATACATGCACATGTATGTCTGCTTTGGTATTCTCTTCAAACAGAGTGTAAGAATGTTCCTAGTTTCTCTAGGTCAGTGATGGCGAGCCTATGGCACAGGTGCCAAAGATGGCATGCAGAGCACTTTCTGTGGGCACTCCACCCACCCCTCAAGTTCATTACTAGAAAGGCAGAGGGACTCAGGTAGAGCTGCTCCCCTCCTCCTCTCCCCCATGCCTGGTGACATTTTTTTCACATCACCTGCCCCTCTGCCCAGCAGCCAATGGGAATGCTCAGAGGGCTAAGGTCAGTAGCTTACCAGCAGCAGAGCTGGAGGGGAAAGGAGAGCTTAGACCACTCCCCTGCCCCTCTCTACACTCACTAAGGACATTTCTCACTTCACCCACCCCTCCATCCAGCAGCCTAATGGGAGTGCTTTCTCCCTCCCCTGTGTGGGGTAAGGTGGGGTGGGGCATACCCAGCATGGGGTGGGGGGGTGGGGGAAGGAGGGAGCATAGCACTCAGTCTGGGGAGTGGGGCCCTGCACTGTCTTTAAACAGTTTGCCATCACTGCTCTATGTCATTATGAAACCTTCCCAGGCAAGGTCTCTTGACTCTGTAGCTCAGGTACAAAGGTAACAGTCCATTTATCTACCAGGCCAAATAAATAGATCACATTACTTCCACCTCCTCTGTCAGAGCACCAGATCATTTTCTCAGCTGACCCGGCTCATTTCCATTAGAACTATAATAGTGTTAAAAAAAAATAAACAAAATCTTTCTCCTGCTTCCTCTGCCACCTAGAAGTATTCTCAGGTTACCTCTCACAAACAACAAAAAAGAGTAACAAAATCTTAAAAAATAATTTGTTAGCTCTTAGATCTCAATCTTTTTTCCAAATAACAAAGACATAAGGAATAAGGGAAAGGTAGTATGGCACAGTGACCAGAGGATTAGTACTCAAAAAAGGAAGACACGAGGCTCATGTCTTCTTTCTGATACATGCTTTATGCAAGTCATTTAATTTCTCTGGGCCTCAGATTTCTCATCAGAAAAACAAAAGGGTTGAACTAGATGTACATGGCATTTGAAGTCTTATCCAGCTCTAAATCTGTGATCTTAGCATTCTAAGTCATTTAACTTCTCAGAGTTCCAGACAACTATGGCTTCCACACAGGGAATTCCCAAAAGGGAAGAAATCATGGGGGGAAAAGAAAAGAAGAAATCAGACCAAAATTTTTAAAAATTGGGATAATATTATCTTATTGCTACCTAGATTCCTGGATATCTCCTTTAGAGTATAAGCTCCTTATGAATAGGGTCAGACCATTTTATACTTTGAATTTGTACTCTCAGTTATTATAGAGGCAGCTAGATGGCTCAGTAGATAGTCTGAGTCTGAAATCAGAAAGACTCCAGTTCAAATCTGGCCTCAAATCTTTTCTAGCTGTGTACTCTGAGCAAGTCACTTAACCTCCACCTGTCTCAATTTTCTTCAACTGTAAAATGGGAATAAGAACACCTATTTCCCAGGGTTGTCGAGAGGATCAAATGAGGTAATATTTGTAAAGCATTTAGCACAGTGCCTGGCACATAGTAGGGACTATATAAAAGCTTATTATCTTCACCTTCATGCTCAGCAAAAGGTCTGGCACATAGTATGCTGTTGATTATTTTTCAAAGCAGTAAACTATTCCTTTTGAAGAGGTCAATCACTTTGATTTTCCTGCTACTTTCAAATGTAAAAGTACAAATTTATTAACATTACTCAGAAATGACTATCTATCTAAGGTTATGCTATTAATTCTGCTACCTCAAACAGATTATTTTCTTGGTAATCACTCACTTCTATAAATTACAAAGGAATTCTCAGATTGCTTGGGCAAGGCCTCTACAAATCTCTAGGTGAATAAGTGTGCCAGATAAATGACCAGAATAATTAGGCCACCCAACATGGCAGTCATATATATTTACATCTAAGCCTCAGAACAAAATTGCTCGGAACCTTTCAAATGAAGTATGTACCATTGTAGTACCAGAGTTTGAAATGTGCCAGCCCCAATTTTATTAATAACGGAGAAGAAATTTTTTTTTCTTAAGTCATTTTGAATTAATTCTTGTGAGGCTTTTTTTCCATCTTAGAATAGATCATGTGTATTGGTTACAAGGCAGAAGAGTGGTATGGGCTAGGCAATGGGGGTTAAGTGATTTGCCCAGGGTCACACTGCTAGGAAGTATCCGAGGTCAGATTTTCTTGAGAGGTTTTTAAGGAAAGAGCTGAACACACTGTTTTTATCAATGACACCTCTGATATGATTTAAATCAAATGGCCTAAATTACTGTTTATTTTCCAAAAGTAAGCAAAAGTTGTGGACAGATATTCTCCTCCTACATACAGTCTGTAGGCTTAAATAAAATCTGGAACTTGCCTAATGGGACAAAAATTAGAAACTCTCTGTTTGAAAGAGAGAAGAGGAAGACGCCTGACAGCCCTATGCTTTCTCCATTAAGGACTGTAAGAAAGAGTTGCATCAGTTTCCAGGAGAACTGAGCAAAAAGCAGGACAACCACTTTCACTGCCAAGGCCACCCACTCAGTGGTCGGCACTTGCAAACATGCTCGAGAGGTGACTTGGATCCCTCAGCTTTCAGGTATCATTATTGGTATGGATCAGCTCCAGAGTCTGAAATGGACATTCAGGGCCTCAGAATGCTCACCTGACTTCAATGAACTCCTCAGGTTTTTGGACACAAAGGAAAAGATCGGGCCGAAACCTCTGCCTGGGGATTAGTCACCGAGATACTTCCAGTGGGCTGGAGCAAAGGAAGCTGCTGGATCGCATAGCAGCATCTCTTGGCAAGTGATTCTCCTCAAATCATGAGCCTGGTCAGCCGCCTCCCCACACCTCAGCTTCCTCTTTCGTTTCCTTCCTGTCCTAATTGGGTTCTGATTTGGTTCTAAGTTCCCCAGCGGTCTGCCCACGACGAGTTTCCTTTGGTTCCCAGGCAGCGGGCCCCTCTAGCCCCAGCCTCCCGCACCGCCCCCAGCCCCGCGCTCACCCCCTGGGGGTCCTTGACGAAGTAGCTACCGCTGGAGCCCTGGTAGATGCGCTCGGGGTAGATGCCGCGCTCGCTCGCCAGCTCGGCCAGCCGCACCACTTCGGCGAACTCGGGGTCGTCCGGAAACTCGTTCCGCTCCCGCTGGGCCTGCGCCGCCTGCGCCGCCGCGTGGGCCTGGGCCGCCAGGGCCTGAGCTTGGGCCGCCACAGCCTGGGCCTGCGCCTGGACCGCCGCGGCCCGCGCCCCGCCAGGGCACCGCTCCAGCAGAGGCTGCCGCTCCCGGTCCCGGCCCGGGGAGCCCGGAGGCGACGGCCCCAGGCCGG
>NC_058131.1:648357367-648381364 GCF_016433145.1 Gracilinanus agilis | reverse complement strand
AATAGATCATGTGTATTGGTTACAAGGCAGAAGAGTGGTATGGGCTAGGCAATGGGGGTTAAGTGATTTGCCCAGGGTCACACTGCTAGGAAGTATCCGAGGTCAGATTTTCTTGAGAGGTTTTTAAGGAAAGAGCTGAACACACTGTTTTTATCAATGACACCTCTGATATGATTTAAATCAAATGGCCTAAATTACTGTTTATTTTCCAAAAGTAAGCAAAAGTTGTGGACAGATATTCTCCTCCTACATACAGTCTGTAGGCTTAAATAAAATCTGGAACTTGCCTAATGGGACAAAAATTAGAAACTCTCTGTTTGAAAGAGAGAAGAGGAAGACGCCTGACAGCCCTATGCTTTCTCCATTAAGGACTGTAAGAAAGAGTTGCATCAGTTTCCAGGAGAACTGAGCAAAAAGCAGGACAACCACTTTCACTGCCAAGGCCACCCACTCAGTGGTCGGCACTTGCAAACATGCTCGAGAGGTGACTTGGATCCCTCAGCTTTCAGGTATCATTATTGGTATGGATCAGCTCCAGAGTCTGAAATGGACATTCAGGGCCTCAGAATGCTCACCTGACTTCAATGAACTCCTCAGGTTTTTGGACACAAAGGAAAAGATCGGGCCGAAACCTCTGCCTGGGGATTAGTCACCGAGATACTTCCAGTGGGCTGGAGCAAAGGAAGCTGCTGGATCGCATAGCAGCATCTCTTGGCAAGTGATTCTCCTCAAATCATGAGCCTGGTCAGCCGCCTCCCCACACCTCAGCTTCCTCTTTCGTTTCCTTCCTGTCCTAATTGGGTTCTGATTTGGTTCTAAGTTCCCCAGCGGTCTGCCCACGACGAGTTTCCTTTGGTTCCCAGGCAGCGGGCCCCTCTAGCCCCAGCCTCCCGCACCGCCCCCAGCCCCGCGCTCACCCCCTGGGGGTCCTTGACGAAGTAGCTACCGCTGGAGCCCTGGTAGATGCGCTCGGGGTAGATGCCGCGCTCGCTCGCCAGCTCGGCCAGCCGCACCACTTCGGCGAACTCGGGGTCGTCCGGAAACTCGTTCCGCTCCCGCTGGGCCTGCGCCGCCTGCGCCGCCGCGTGGGCCTGGGCCGCCAGGGCCTGAGCTTGGGCCGCCACAGCCTGGGCCTGCGCCTGGACCGCCGCGGCCCGCGCCCCGCCAGGGCACCGCTCCAGCAGAGGCTGCCGCTCCCGGTCCCGGCCCGGGGAGCCCGGAGGCGACGGCCCCAGGCCGGACGGCGGTACCACCCGCACCACGGCCCCCGGCACCTGAGGGAAGTGAGCGCCAGGGCCCGGGCCCGACGGGAACGTGTAGTCCGGGGGGTGGGCCCGCTCCGGGGACACCAGGGGGCTCGTTTCGTCCATCCCTGAGGCGGCCGGCTCCCGGACGCGCTCGGCTCAGCGAAGCCTCAGGACCGGACCAATCGGCGTCACTCCCCAGCCAGCCCGGCCCCGCCCCCGGAAGCCCCGCCCCCTCCGGGCCCTGTTTACATGGTGACGAGAAGGGACGGCCCCTCACGCGAACTCTGACCAATCAAAACCCGCTCCGACGCAACTACTCCCTTTCTCTCGTTCAGCATCCCGCCTCTTGAGTAAGACTGCGCATGTGCCCAGGTGTAGGGCCTTTCATCTTTCCACTCTTGCAGAAGACACTGCTGAGTACCGGCTTAGTTCTCCCACTAGTATGCCAGTTTCATCAATCAACAAATACTTGAACTGTTCACATTTTACTTTTTATTATTATTTATCACAGTGGACTGTGAGTTCCTTGAGGGCAGAGACTGTCTTTTTAATTATATATGTGTGTTTTAGGTATATAGACATACACATCTATACCTCTATATTTTTGTATTCCCAGGCACATAGTAAGTGCTTAATAAATGTTGAAAGATTATCTATTTGGCATAGGACGTTGTACCCCAAATTATAGAAGTATTTTAGGCCAAACTGTAAACAGGAAATTCCTTTGCTCCCTTACAGTCTTGTGACTCCTGATAAGACCCTAAGAGGAATATTCTCCTTACTTTGTTCTTTAGATTTAAGCTGGACACTTTCAGGCTATGCCTTGATACCATCGGGTTGTATCTCAGATATCCATCTGTCCCCTAAACTATGAAGGTCTGCTTCAGTGCATGCCACTTTTAAGAGTCAAGTCTTCACTGTTGTAAAGGGTATAAAGACCCCAGACTTGATGTTCTCTAGGAGGCAGTCTTCCACCTATGCTGGATTCCTGGCCAGATTCAACATTACCTTCTAAATTAATAAATTTCTCTTTTTATTTTTAAGCTAAGTTTTGGAGTCTTACATTCTTGCAAAGGATACCCTTCCCAAACCCAGGGGGTTCGCCTCAAGTCCACCACAACATTTTGATTATATACTCTTTGGTGTTGGGCTCTTTTTCATCACTCTCCAATCTATCCATCCAGTTGGCCAACTACTCTCTTTCCTATAGCACAGGTTTCACTATGACACACCACTTCTCAATCAATAAGCAAGCCCGTCTTTGTGTGTCTAGGATCAATAACAAACTTTTTTCTTTGGCATTTAAAGCTCTTCACAACTAACTCTAGCCTATTTTTTTAGGCTTATTACAAACTTTTCCCCTTGGACTCTCTATGATCTAGCTAAATTCATCTATTTGCTGTATCTCACAAACAGAATTCCATTTCAATTACCATGCCTTTGCAAAAGCTGTCTTCTCCCATGTCTAAAATACACTTTCTAATGGACCTTGCTCCTTAAATCTCTAGCTGCCTTCAAAACTCAAATGCTATCTCCAACCATCCACCCCCAAGCATCCCTCCAAAATGACCTTGTATTCATTTTGATTATATTTTGTATCTATTTACATGTGTACATGCTGTTCTCCTGCATAAGATATGAACTCCTTGAGAGCAGAGACTGTTTTTGAATCCTCAGTATTTAACACAGTATCAGATATATGCTGGTTTTTTTTTTATTTGAGTCAAATTCTTCATATTGTCCATGGGGGCTTTCTTGGCAAGGATACTGAAGTGGTTTGTCATTTCCTTCTCTAATGGATTAAGAACAGAGGTTAAATGACTTGCCCATAGTCACACAGCTAGTGTCTGAGACCACATTTGAACACAGTCTTCCTGACTCTAGACCTGGCAGCTTATCCACTGAGCCATGTAACTGCTACATGAGGCATATAATAGGCATAAAATGCTGTAAGAGCTTATAGCTTGATTGATTAATTATTAAATACTGTATCCAACCCTTCCCCAAAGTTCCTAGCTTAGAGGTCAGCATGATCTCCTCAAGTAAATATTTGTTGAATTGACTTGTTTTTTGGCCCTCTACAATTCACTATGGTGATCTCATCAGTTCCCATGGATTCAATTATTATCTCTAAACAAATAATTCTCTTATTTACTTAACCATACATAACTTGTCTTGATCTTTCAGTTTCACATCTCAAGCAGAGCTTTTGTAACTTCTCAACTAAATGTGCAGTAGACATCTTAAACTCAATATTTCCAAAATTGTGCATTACTTTCACTTCCAAACCCACCTCTCTTAACTTCTCTGTTACTGACAAGGGTACTGCCATCCTCCCAGCCACCCAGACTTACAATCTTGGTATCTTCCTCAACTCCTCACTCCTTTTGTCTCCCATATCCAATTAGTTGCCAAGTCCTGTCCATTCTACCTTCATATCTCTAAGATTTGCACCCTTCTCTCTTCTGCCATGCCTAGATCAGGCTATCATTGCCTCATGTCTAGAGGCTATTGCAATAGCCTCCTTGCTGATCTGCCTGCAATAAGTACTTCCCTACTCCAATCCTTCTTCCACTCTGCTATTCAAGTGATCTTAAAATATGGATTGATGTCGAAAGAACTATTCAATAAACTGTGGTTCCCTATTACTTCTAACATCAAATTATAAAATCCTCTTAATCCTTCTGCTGAAGCCACCTGCAAACTCAGATTTTCTTGACTCCAGGTCCAACAGTCCTGTACCATTATGGGGCAGAAAGATGTCTTGCAGTTCTTTGTACTAAGATTCCTTTTCTCCCTTCATGGAATCACATGTTCTCTGCTGGCCTCTGAGGATTAATGTCTTTCTAGACTCCATTGGCAGCTTCATTTTATCTGTCATGAAGGATCACATTTTCTGAAGGTGTAGCTGTCTTTATTTATTTTTTTAAACCCTTACCTTCAATCTTAGAATCAATACAGTGTATTGGTTCCAAGGCAGAAGACTGGTAAAGGCTAAGCAATTGGGGGTAAGTGACTTCCCCAGAGTCACACAGCTAGGAAGTGGTGCAGCTATCTAATGGCTGTGTTTCCACATCCATCTGCTGCCACTAGAACACCTATGATTGCTACTACTGCCACTATTCATGTCTAGCTTTCCTAAATTAATTTTATTGTTGTTTCTTCTTTTTTGTTTTAAAATTTTTTTCCAGATTAGATGTCGATACAATTTTCAATAATTGTTTTCAGACATTTCGAAACCCATGTTCTCTCCTTCCCTCCCCAAGATGGCAGATAATATGATATAGGATGTACATGTGTTATTATATAATACACATTTCCATGTTCATCACTTTGTGAAAGAAGATATTGCTTACACCAGAGAAAAATTCATGGAGAAAATAAAGTGATGAGTGGTATACTTCAATCTACATTTAGTTCCTTTGATAGTAGTGGATAGCCTTTTTCATTATGAATCCCTTCAGGTTGTGATCCTTGCATTACTGATAATAGTTCATTCATTCACAGTTAATCATCCTACTTTGTTGCTATTATTGTGTGCAATGTTTAACTAGTGCTGACTGGTGAGAAATGCAAGATTTCAGAGTATGAGGGACCCCTTCCTATTACTACTCCTCACTGCTCCCAGATCCCATCACTTTTATATGTCTACACAGTTTCTGTGCCCATGAGCCAATTACTACATGGCTAGAAACAGGCTCCCAGAAAACCCTACATGGTTGCTTGAACTGAAACCAGAGGGAATATCTATGCATACTCCAAGGTGGCCCCCAAATGCCAATCCAGACCTATTACATATAGAAGATTATTTCCTGAAATGTGTACCTATAAAAGTTTTCTGATTTTTGTCACTAGTTAATAAAAATATAGTCTTAAAGTTTCACTTACCCCCTTTCTGCTGAGGTCAGGGAAGCCAAGAGGCAGAGATGAAGAGGGAAAATATTCTAGGCATGATGGACAGCCAGGAAAAAAAAAGTGTCTTGAGTAGGAAAATGGAGTGTCTTTTTCGAAAAACAAGGATGCTAACAGAAGGAACAGGGTAGTGACTCCTAACGCATCCAAGCCACTTGAGCAGTCAAGCATTGAAGATGGGAGGAGGGAGAGAATGCAACACAACAATTAAGTGTGACAATATACGCAGTATTCCATACGTACGGTCCCCACCTCTTCAAAGAAAGGAGGGAAGACAACGCATTTTAAAATATGCTAGCGTATGAACGGTGTAATGTCATATGGAAAAACCAAAGGCAGTGATGCTTTTACGATTATGATGCTGGAAAACGGTGCAGAGAGGCTCATAAAAAGTTGGAATCGTAATGGCTATTGGCGTGGGAGTGCTTCTTGCTTAAGAATCTAGCACAAGCTATCCCTCGTGGGGATGACCCACGGGTTACTAGTACTCGCAGAGGGCGTGGGATGGCCAGGCACAACCTGACCTGGAACTCCCATACTCCAGCCCACATTCTTTAACGACGTATCCTTTCGTTACACTAATCGCCCCGCACAAAGATGGCGCAGGTGACGAGAGAACGACCAATGGGAAGTGGCGTTGCTGCCGGTTGCCCAGGTAACAACCAATGGGCGACGGGGACTCTGCGTTGTGCCGCGGTCCCCAAGAGGCGGGGCAGCTAATGGGTCCGCTGGAGGCGTTGGAGCGGCCGGCGGTGGCGGCGGCGGTGGCGGCGGCTGCATCATTATCTGGTTAGACAGAGTCGGGTCCGCGGCAACGGGGACTCGGGGTCTCGGAGGGAGCCCAGGTCAGCGAGGGAAAAATGTGGGGAGGGCCCACAGGTTGGAGTGGTGGTGGGTGTGGCCGTGGCAATGGCTAGGGACGGAGAGGGCGCGAGGATGCTCTGCTTGTCCGCCCTCCGAGCCAGGCCTGGCCTCCGGGACACTGATGTTGGGAGCAATCTCCTTGAGCTGTTGGGCGGAATCTCCTTGCCCTAATGAGCTGAATGACGGTAACAATAACAAATAAGATTTCCTGCAATGTTTGTTCGTATGGCGTCCCTAGGAGTGCAGAACGCCCTCCATGCATCCTCACGACATTCCTAGGCAGGTAAAATCTCCCCATTTTGCCTATTTGGAAGCCGGGGTTCAGAGAGGTTTAAGGGTCTTTCTCAAACAACGCGCTCATATTTTCTCTGGCTTCTTTGCTGCTAGCCAACCATCAGTCTTACCACAAAAAATTCAACAACAACATTCCAATCCCAGGAGTTTTTTTTGTGTTCTCCTTTATCCTGACCTGCCTCCCAAGCTTCCTAACTGGGACCCTTGGACGGTAATGAGAATGTCATTTCCATTTTGTTTGTTGTTTTCTGCTTAAATATTTAGAATAAATTGCTTGGTCATATTAAATTTATTCTGTGAGCACTTGACACCCACAGACACCACTGGATTTGGAGTCAGTGTATTCAGATTCAAATCCTAGCCAGGTCTTTTATTTGACTATATATATCTATGCTGGCAAACCTATGGCAAGCATGCCATTTTGGCACACAGAGACCTCTCTGTGGGCACACAAGCTGTAGCCTGCCAGAGTTAGATACTAGAAAGGCAGAGGGACTTCTTTGGATCTGCTCTCTTACCCTTCTCTACTACCTCTCTGCCCAGCAGCCCAATGGAAACACTTACTCCTTCTTCTAAGGGGATCACCAGGGCCACTCCCCTCTCTTTCTCCCTCCCCTGTTTGGGGTAAGGGTGTGGGGTGGCACTCATCTCCAAAAGTTTTGTCATCACTGACCTGTATGAACTTAGATAAATATAAAGTCCTTCAATCTCTTTAGGCCTCAGTTTCCTCTTGTGCAAAATGAGGGGGCTGAGCTAGGTGACCTTTTAGGCCCCTTCCAACTCTAAATCAATGATCATATGAACTTTTCCTTTATGACAGTTTACATTCTGACAATAATGATTTTTGTCAGAGTGTGTCTCCCATGAATTCACATATATCTTTTCTGTGGTCTAGTTGAAACTGGAAGGATGGTGATGACGGAGATTTGAAGTAGTCAGAAAGTGGGCAGCTAAGTAGCCCAGTGGATTGAGAGCCAGACCCAGAAACAGGAGGTCCTGGGTTCAAATGTGACCTCAGACACTTGCTAGCTGTGTTACCCTGGGCACGTCACTCAACCCTCATTGCCTAGCCCTTACCACTCTTCTGCCTTAGAACCAACACACAGTACTGATTCTAGGATAGAAGGTAAGGGTGTAAAAAAAGAAAGAAATAGTCAGAAAGTGTATGATCCAGTCTAAGTATTTGGTTCTGCTTAGACAATCTTCTTCTGGTCATGTAATTGAAGATGCAGTATCAATAAAGATTTTTATTAAAAAGCAAAAACAAAAAACTTTTTTTTTTACCATCAGTAACACTGTTAGAATCCTAAATATTTGGCCTCTGACATTACTGTATATATTACTGTATATATGCTGAATGAGGAGGCACCAAAAAAGCAAAGATGAGAGGGGTGTCCAAAATAGACCAAGTAATAGAGAAGGTCCTTTAGAGGTAACAGTTTGAGGTATTGATTCTCAAGGTATCTAAATAAGAAGAGGATACCAAAGGCATGTCAAAAAGTGTTAGATTCTAATATTAATACATACAGTGGGAAGACTATTAGTAGATACTGGCCTGTTGACCTATGTTCTCAACCATTTTATTTTTATGGCAGTACAACAAAGGCATCCTTGATGAAGGTAGCAGAAGGGAACAGGTGACTTTCACATTCTTTATAGTCATACAATTAACTCAAAAGTATAGAGGATACACAACCTCACTGTACTTATTGTTTGGTTTTGTTTTTTAATATAAAAAAGCATTTGATTCAATACGGTAAGATACTGCCTTAAAAGCTCTTCTCTAAGACTGTGTCTCCCAGCATATATCTAAGTCATACAAGATCCCTTGAATAACAAGCAAAAGATGAAATAACTAAGGAAACATAGGCTTGATCTTCTGAGCATATCAATTTATCAAGCAGTTCATGCCACAACTCACCAGTAGTTCATTAGTGTCCCAATTTTGCCACATCCTCTCCAACATTTATCACTTTCCTTTGCTGCCATATTGGCCAGGCTGGTAGGTGTAAGGTGGTACCTCATAGTTGTATTGATTTGCATTTCTCTAATTATGAGAGATTTATAACACTTTTTCATGTGCCTATTGTTAGTTTTGATTTATTTATCTGAAAACTGCCTATTCATGTGCCTTAGAGGGGCAATTTTCTATTAAGACATGAGTTGATTGAGATATACAATTATGAGAAAACTCCTTATTTCAATCTTAGGATCTTACCGCATTTCTTAAGTCAGTATAACCTAGGTCCTTGATTAATGGTCTCTAAACAACAAGTATAGGCATTACAGTTTCCCAGACATTTTGGGCTAAGTTCAGATTTACAATTTCATTTTCTTACAGTGTCTACAATTGAATAAACTTTTCTCACAAGGCAGAATTTGGACTAGACCCATAACTGAATAAAAAGGGAACTAAGCTACCTCCAGAATTAAACCACAAGGTGTAGTTCATTCAATTCCCACAATTAATCACTTCTTGTCCTAATTCCCTCAATTTCCTCACTTGAAAGATGTAACACAGAGATAACTCTAATGACTCTCTGCTTTTTAATAGCAAATAAGTCATAAAATAGGATGACATGCTTACCAGGCATGCCATTATCATGGATAATTATGTTCATAATAGAGCACAAGTAGAAGAAGGATTTTTTGTAGATATTAAGGGTCTCCAGATGCATTTGTTTATGGAATATTGTGTTAATTACATCAAGCCCCAAAATATTGCAGAGTCTCCTAAGTGAGGGCTATAATCATTCAAAAGTTTTTGTCCTAATTGTCGACAGGAGAAAAGCCTAGTGAAAGAAAAATTTCTATTATTCAGACTATAATATTCAGTAGAATGAACAGTTAACAAAACTGGTCCATCAGTACCCATCTCTTATACAAACATTGCAGATAGTAAGCTGGACCCAAGAAGTGAATAGGAGGAAAGCAGACAGGATTACCTTTGGAAGATTGTGCCTTGCTTTTAGGGACCCTAAGCTCCCTAAAATTTTTTTCCAGCTTTCTAACAGCATTTTTCTGATAATGTATGACTGAATTGTGAAATACCAGAGTCCTCAAAGGGTCACCCAGAGAAGGTTTTTGGTAGGTGCAAGCTAACCCTAGTATATTAGCAGTGAAGAATTGCCCAGGAAAAATCTTGTAAACTAAAATATCATCAAAGAGATTTATGAATGGAAAAAAGATTAGGTAATACGTAGTAAGAGCTAGGGAGAATTGATAATGATTAGCCCACAGTCTCTGTGGTGTAGCTATCCATACAATGTTATGTTAAGATCTAGAGACATCTTTCCCCCTTTTCCCTTTACCCTCCCCACTCCTCAATTTGTTGACTTGATTCTGCTGTGGAGTTTATTTTGGGGGGTGGGAGGAGAGGAATCTGGACCAGATTTTACAAGATAGGATAGGATGGTGTGAATGGGCTTATTTCTATAATACTGGAGAAAGTACCCATATCAGTGGAATCAAAGATCCATCAAAGTGTATCCAAGTTGAATTTCAAAGCCTAGCCCTTATCCTTATATTCTGCTCTTTAGGATTCTTAAAAACTAAATATCCTTTTTCATAAAAGAGAGAGCTCTGTTGAAATTTAAGTTGTGATATTGTTTAGGAATGTTATGTGTTAGAAATATATAAAATACATAAGTAGGTAAAGTGGACACTTACATTCTTTAAGCTTAGAAGAATCTGGCCTCATATAAAACAGCCTTCTTTATTTGGGAACAGGTTATCCTGTACCCATAAAATGATTCATTCCATTGTGAGGGTTGAATAGCATGTTAATACATCTGTTCTCTGAGACAAGAGTAATTTCCGTTTGGGCAAACGTTTGGCTTATGTTTTGTAGCTTTAGAATTCATTAATTTATCCAGAGTACAAAAAAGGTGGGTGTCTGTTTAGAATCATGAATTAGCTTGCCTGTGTGGCTGGATTCCACTTATAAATAGGCCATCTAAACCTTAAATCCCTGCATCTTTTTTTTAGTGGTTGTTTTAATAACTGGTACAAATATTGATTTGAGTTCATTGTTAACTAAAGTAATCTGTGCTTTGTCATCTTTTGTTATACACTAATTAAACCCTAGGCTTCTTTAGCAGAAGTTACATCTTTTTAAACTAGTAAATTTGTCTCAGTGGCCAGGGTCAGTGATAAAACTCCATTTCTGAGCTATTGGCAGTACAACTGTCCATTAATCAGTTTGAATAATTATGGAAGCCAAAACAGTAAATCTCTTTATTGCCCCAAACAGCAGCAATATGATGTAGACATTTGTAGCAAGCAACTGCTAGTTCAACTGAAGTACAACCATTGGCTGAGATTCATTGATCTCAATTTTTTTTTTCCATAGCATTCCTTCTTGTACTCTTAGGAATGTATGTGGGACAAATTCTATACCAGATAGACAGCTACCAGGAAGATTGGCCACATTTTCCCAGGTTAAAAAACAAAAAAACACCACAGGGATTTGTAGCTTAGACTTTAAAACCAAATGAAAGAGGGTAGCAAGGCAGAACCTCCTGAATCAAGGGTTACTAGGGAGCATTGTAATACCTTCTTAATTAATAAAGCTAATGTCTTATTTCCTTTCTTCCAATATTCAACAGGTTCCTCAGAAACAGAGGTTCAATTCCTCCAACCAACTGGTAACTCCGACTACAACTTCTGTGTAGTGCTCAGGAGAGGGAAATGAATCAATGGAGGTGCTAATCTCATGTTAGTTTCTTCCACAAGACATCCTGGAATTTTTGCACATCTTTGAGACCTCAGTAATGTTAGTTTCAGTCCTTATAAAGGAATTTCGAGTGTAACCTTTCCCATGAAAATAGTAACTTCAAATTTGCATTTGAAATGACATTTTTCAGTGATAGAATATGCAAGACTATATCTTTCCATAAATCCTGACTGATTCTGAATGAGTGGAACAATGGTCATAGATAACACTGCCTTAATGCTTTGGCTTGGTTATATCTGGGAAGAGCCATCCTTAGCCCTTATTTATCAAAATGACTATCTGAACTGGAAAGAGTTATTCCCTAGAGTTCTGATGGAAAACCATTCCCCTCCCTCTCATTAATGTTGTATTTGCAACAGAGTCATGTTGACCAGGACCCAGACATAGTCTGATGCTAAGTTGCTAAGATAAGGGGATTGTGAGTCTGAAACCAGACCTAAGGGTCTGGAACACTGATGGATGAGAATTCATGCTAGGCATCAGGCTCTGCATTTGTTTGGAGAAAAATAGGTCATTTGGATATTAGAGGCAGGTAGGGAATGGAGAAATTAGCCCATGTTAGGGTGTACTTAGAATATCCTGTTATAAAGTGGCCGTCGTGAACCAGCAGGAGTTCATCATGAACAAGTTAGGCCAGCCTATCTTTTTGACTGAATTATAGAACCATGGAAACTCACACTTAGCCTCCTCAGGTTTCAGAAAGGCCTTTGGCAGAGTTCTCATGGTATCATTGTGGTCAGGATGGAGAAGCTGGAATTGGATGGTCAGTATTAAAGAGTGATAATTAATGGAACCATGTCATACTAGAGGGAGGGCTCTGGTAGAACCCCCTTAGCCTGATTCTGTTCATTTTAATCAGTTCTTTGGATGAAGGCTTACTAAATAGATAAAATGACAGATTTCAACAGACTAGAATGAAGAGGCAAAACTATTTAGATGAAACCTGAAAGGGTAAATATAAAGTTCTTTTACTGGGGAAAGTAGGGGAGAGATCAACCACAAAAGTATAGGATGGGTGAGATATGGCCAAATAATTCATATGAAAAAGGCCCAAGTGAGATTTGGGAGACCACAATTCCAAATAAGTAAGAGGTGTGATATGTTGTTACAGAAGCAGTATGGCAGTCTGGAAAGGGTGTTGTATGTCATATCAGAAATGCCTTGTGTTCAAATTCTACTTCTGACACAAACCATGTGAGCATGGGCAAGAACAGTCCTGAGATAGAGGGATTAGACTTGTTCTCTTTGCTTTTAGAAGGTGAAACTAGGCAGCATGGTGGAAGTTGCAGAGAGGAAGCACATTTCATTATAAGGAAAATTTTCGAATGATGAAAGCTTTCTAACAGTGGAATGAGGGGCAGCTAGGTGGTTTTTTTTTGTTTTTGTTTTTGTTTTGTCAGTCTGTTTATTTAATAGAATTTATTTATAAATGTTTCAGCCACTTTCTTCCTTCCCCAAATCATAGAAGGCATCATCTAGGATCAAGAGCCAGACCTGGAGATGGGAGGCCCTGGGTTCAAATGTGGTCTCAGACACTTCCCAGCTACATGATTCTGGGCAAGTCACTTAACCTCCATTGCTTAGCCCTTACTGCTCTTCTGCCTTTGAACTGACCATATCAATTCTAAGAAAATAAAGGTTTAAGAAAAAATAAAGAGTAGAATGGACTGCCTCCAGAGGTAATTAATATCCTAATATTGAAGGTCTTTGAGAGGAAGCTGAGTCACCACCTGTCAAGGATGTTCTAGAAAGGATTTCTGTTAAGGTTTCATTTTGATTAGGTAACACCTGAGATCCCTTCCAGCTTTTTGATTCTAATGACTCCTTGGACTTACTATTCTTTCTCTCTCACACATGTGCATGTGCATACATAAAAGCACCTGTGGGGGGCAGCTGGGTAGCTCAGTGGAGTGAGAGTCAGGCCTAGAGACAGGAGGTCCTAGGTTCAAACCCGGCCTCAGCCACTTCCCAGCTGTGTGACCCTGGACAAGTCACTTGACCCCCATGGCCCACCCTTACCAATCTTCCACCTATGAGACAATACACCGAAGTACAAGGGTTTAAAAAAAAAAAAACAAAACAAAAAACCTGTATGCCATGCACCAGCTCTGTCAAGGGTCAGTTTTCTTACCTCAGTAGTTTCCTAGCCAGCTTCCCTCACTCTAGGCTCCCCTTTGTGTTTGGTGCCTAATATAGTATTTTTCATGTTGTGGGCAAAATCACTGAATTTTGTTGAATTATCTCCTAATTTTAAGATGTCAAAAATCTCAATAATGAACTGTCATAGAAGAATTAGGGCATTTAGTGTTTCAGTTCTCTGTGATAGTAAATTTTCTCCACCCCTATCCTGACTTTCAAGAAATTTTACACTCACTCCAGCCTTCATTATTCTTTTTCTTTAGAACATTTTCAATGTTTATGGTTGGACCACACAATTTTAGACTTTATTGTATCTTACGTTATTCATTATTATTTTATTTTGCATTAGTCTTAAATCAGCTAATAAATCGTAAGCTCTTTGAGGGCAGTCTTTTATGCTTAGTCAGCACAGAATAGACCTTCATTTTATTGGTTTGGAATCTTGAAAATCAGAATGTGGCTCAAATTTTTAAAATAAGGTGAAGGTAGAAGGTATTTGGCTAGCAAGTGAGAGTAAGGGGGATAGTCATGGTTGGGGAAAAGGACATTTTTCACAGAATCCATTTGAATTTGTAAAGATTTTGGTGGTCTGATAAGCTTTTTCAAACATGTTTGTAAAGCTGTTTTCTTTTTCTTTAGCCGTCCTATGACAATAGCTAGCATCTACCTGTTTCCTGTTGTTGCTAGCCTGCTCCTCTGAGGACTGTGACCATGACCCTGACAAAAGGCTCCTTCACCTATTCCAGCGGGGAGGAATATCGTGGCGAATGGAAGGAGGGTGAGAAGGGTACTGGAGATCTCAAGATCTCTCTTTCTGGTTGAAGGGAATATTTTAGAATATTTTAATCAACTTTGGGGGATCAACGTCCATTTTCCCTAGCATATTTCCCTTGCACTTTATCTGTATGATTAAAAAAGGAAACATGTAATGTTAGTCTCCCCTCATCAACCCAGACCCACCCTCTTCCCAAAATTTAGGTTAATTTAACATCCTTCAATGATGTTGCTTAGGTAATTTAAGAAATTAATGTTAATGGTTATCTATGTATCTATATGAGTAAAACAAAACTAAGTACTTATAAAGTACAAGAATTCGGGTTAGCCTGGATTCAACCTTAATTGTCCTGGTAGCATACAACTAGAAGAATAGATTATATTTTCATCCTTATTTGGCCTCATTCCTATTGTGGCAGGCTAGGATAGATTCATGTTACTTCAAGTGATACTTTCCATTATGGAAGCTTGATTATGTATGTGACCTGGAGGAGTGATGTCACCTTTACTCATCTCATTCCAAGCCTTTATCCTTCTTTCCCAACGTCCTTCTGCTCCTCTTCATGCCCTCCAAGAACTGATATGTTAACTCCTGGGTAGACCTAGGAAATGACAGTTTCTTGGTCCCCAAAATAAACTCCATTCTGCATTGTTTCAAGAGCATTATTGCTCAGCCAGCATTTTGCTTTTTTTCCTGGCCAATTCAGTGAGCAAATCTAGCACTTTTGAAGTTATAAAAGCTCAGCCAGTGCTGTAAGAGTCCATCTTTTTTGTCCTGCATCTTTCTCCTGCTGAGGGGGAAGTTTTCAGTGGGATGCCCTTTCTACATTTTTCTTGTCACTTTTACATTTTAAAAGACACAAAACCAGTTGGTTGTAAATAGAGGGGAAGTCCCAGGAAGTCCTATTGCTAAGATTTTTCAGCACCAGAATGCTAAGCCTCACTAATGTCACTAATTTCTCTCTTTATTTTTTAGGATAACTCTTTCCTCTTTGAGTCAGTGATCTATAAGGGAAGGGATGATAGGTGATTGAGAAGGTACCCAGGAGCTGCCCCATTGCAGCCTGACACCTGTCCTTTTCTTTGCTTAGGCCGCAGGCACGGCATTGGTCAACTGATGTTTGCAGATGGTGGCACCTACCTGGGTCATTTTGAGAATGGGCTCTTTAATGGCTTCGGGGTGCTGACTTTCTCAGATGGCTCAAGGTGGGTACTTGGTCCTCTCTTCTCTCAGCATTGGACTGGGGAGGCTCCAGTCTACAAATGGGATACTGATAAACAGTTTGCTAATTCTGAACCAGTCCCAGCTCCTTTGCAGAACCTGCCAGCAAACAGTATATGCAGCTCTCTTGATCAGTCTTAAATATTTCAAGATCTTGAAGCTTTTCTGAAATGGCCAGGAGGGAAGTGACCTTTTCACTCTTTCTCTTCATCACTCTTTATCCCGCATCTTCCTCTTCTATTCCCGTCTTTCCCTTCCTGAGCTATGTCACAGTCACTAACTCAGGTTGAGTATAAGTAGAATTTGGAGACAGGTGGAATCATCTTTGCTTCAGGTGGGCTATATATTAACTCAGCTTCAGTTTGGAGTCTTTCCCCAAATGGCTGATATCTTGGTGCCTCTCCCTGCAGATATGAGGGGGAGTTTGCCCAAGGAAAGTTCAATGGCGTAGGAGTTTTCATTCGCCATGACAACATGACCTTTGAGGGAGAATTCAAGAGTGGCAGAGTAGATGGCTTTGGTAAGTCCCCACCAGTGGGGGATTGTTCTTTCATTTCATCTAGACAGGGATGGTCTCTTCCCTTGGTTCCAAGCATGTGGGAGGCTATCTGTTGAGTGTGACCTCTCCCTTTTTACTTATTGATGCCTAAGAGCACCATCTGTTCCTTCCATGATCCTCCTCAGGATGAAGAGAGCAATCTCTTAGAGGCCTGTAAAGTATTTTTCAACTTCTCTGATTTGGATTTGAACTGAGACCTTTGAGTAGTTTCCTATAATGATACCTAATTATTTTTCCTCTTTTATCCCAACCCACAGGCCTGCTGACTTTTCCTGATGGTTCTCATGGAGTACCTCGAAATGAAGGTCTGTTTGAGAATAACAAGTTGCTAAGACGAGAAAAGTGCCCTGCAGTGATCCAGCGGGCACAGAGGGCCTCAGAGTCTGCCCGGAACCTCCCAGCTTGACAGGGTATCATGGCTCTGTCGAGAGGAGTGATTGGCCACCTCTGTTCATTCATTGCAGGTGAAGGAACAAACCAGACCCAAGATTCTTTGAGTTATGAACACCAAACAGTTGCCTTCTGACACATCCCTTTGCCTGTCAATCAAGAGTTAGATTGTGGAGTGGAACTACTTACAAGCCTTCCTGCAGCTCTGACTTGACCAGGGAGCAGCTGATTTCAGATTTTGCCTTGGCCCTGCCCCTTGTTTGCTGCTGCTCAAACGAGCTGCCTTTTTCCAGCCCTGAGACTCTCCATCCCTAAATCCCTGCACCATCCCCAGCCTTGCTGCCTTCTGCTCCATCCTGGGTCCGTGGTCCCCTGGACTATATACCTGGTGCCCCACCTCCATTTGGGGGAGGTGATTAAATAGCCAACCCTCAGCTGAGGTCCATGCCTTGGACTTCCTGGGGGAGGGAGCCAGAAAGAAAGAAGGCATGCAGCAGGCATTTAAAAGACCAGGTTGGAGACTTTCTTACGTTACCTTCTTATTTCATTCTTGTTTGGAATTAGGGCTCCAGGTCTGTCACATGAACTGGCCAGGCTGATGTTGAACTCCTCTTTCTCAGTCTTTGGGTGCTGCAATGGGTCTAGACGGGACTCCTTCATTTGTCCTTGACTTAACAGTGTAAAAACAAAAGGACTTTGTTTTTGTATCTCATCTTTATGTACCTTTGTTGCTGTTCCGATCTAGGTAAGAAGTGGTACCAAACTGTAATTGTAAAACTTACATGTAGAGCAGAGGACTGGGGCTTCCGGGGGCCCTACTAACAATGTGAGAAGGCCAGGATTGACCTAGGCTTCCTCAAGGTAAGAGGAACTAGCTCTTCCTTGGGGACCACCTGGCCAGACCACTACCAACTCCCTGCAATTTAGACAAAGGGGGATCAGTCGTAAATTCATTGAACTAAGACCTGTTGGGTGGCCTGCATCCAGGTCATCATAACTCCCCACCAGCCTGGAGGCAGTAACTCCTCATCAGCATCCCACCGAACTCATCCAGAGACTTCCCTTCGGACCCGGCCGCACCACTCCCCATTATTCTCACGTCGAATGTTTCCTCTGCAGCTGATTTTGGTGGAAATACTAGCTGTGTGCCTCTCTTGTCTCTGGACTGTACTGTTGAAATAAAGTGTTTATAAGGAATCCACTCATCTCCAAAGCTGCTAGGACTTGGTTCTCTTGCAGTTTTTCTTATTCTTTGTAGCTAGGTCTGGATCAATATGATCCCCTTTGCTGTTGCCAAGGGCCAATAATCAGTTGAGATTCAAGGTACCCCTTAGTGAGCCTCTCGGCCTAGTTCCTTCCAGCTTACTTTGTGCTTCCCGCTGACCCTCTCACCTAGCCTTGGGACTATTTATGTTGTTCTCCTTCGTGCCATCATTGGGGCCTCTTTTAGGTGCAGAGACAGAGTGGACCTCAAAAACTGGCATGGGGGCTAAGCTGGGGAAAGGCCTCAGTACCCAGGAAGGACACTGATAGGGATGGAGACAGGTCAGGTCCCGATTAGCGTGGCTTTTACCATCTCTGTGGTTTATCAGTCTTTGTACAGTGTGTCTCGGGGTTGGGGGTGGGAGGCAGTATTGAGGTTCTGAAGCAGCGCCAGACACAAAGAACCCTGAAGTCTGGCCACATCTAGGTCTGGGATTCGCCTCTCCTGACAAGGTGGCTTCAGTACTGTGTGTCCACTAGGTGGTGCCGAACGCTTGCAATTGACAGGGCAGACGGGGCCCTGGACAGCACCCTGAGATCACCCCCTCATCCCGCCTGCCCAGTGCAGAAAGTGGGTAGAATAGATGGATGCATGCTTCCGGGGGGAGGGAAGAGGCACTGTTAAGTGCCGGGCACCGTGCTGAAAGCTTCAGCCTTGCCCTTGTCACATTTCTTTTGGCCTGTTCACACTGTTTTCTTCCCTCAGGATTAGAAGCCTCCCCATGCTTCTGCCCCTAGACCAAGCCTGGAGCACAGGTTTATCTCCCCAAGTCTGAGCAGCCCCTATTTCATCCCCTCAGACATTCTCATTGCGATGCCAGCTCAGAATATGATTTGAGGAATGCCCTCCCTTCTGGATCCTGGGCTGGGGCACAGGCCAAGGCACCTTTCCTAACTGGGGGATGAAGTGGTCCTAGGGCTCCCACTTGCCCCGGCCAGTGCTGTCTGGTGGAGGAGGAAGGACCTGGAGAAATAATGACAGCCCATGTTTATATGGTGTTTTAAGGTTGGTGAAGCTGCTTTATATACATTATCTCTTCTGATCCTCACAACAACCCTGTGAGGTAGGTGTTTTTGTCCCCATTTCACAGATGGGAAAACAGGTTGTGAAAAGTTGAGTCATATCCTGAGGGCCTGGAGAATGGGAGTGGGTAAAGGGCAACAGCATCCTATCTCCCCCTCTACTCCACTGGGTGTAGGAGGTGGAGGCCTGGCTGGGGACAGCCTTGCCCTCCTCCCAGCCTTTCACAGCCAGCCATTGTTAGTAAAGTCCAGGCGCAGCATCTCCTCTTCAGCTGGGCTTAGCTCACTCAGTGGGGCACGACAGGGACCTCCATAGTAGCCAAACCAGTTCATGGCTTTCTTTAGCCCCGGGATCCCAAAGCGCCGGGTTACCTGAGAGAAAATGGCAGAGGTGCTTTCCAGTTTATCCTAGGCCCACACAAAGACTCCTCAAATGGGGGGTTCCCACTTTCTCTCCTAAGGGAAGAATAAAAACTGGGCCTCTCAGACCAATGGGAATTCTGGGCCCCAAACTTCAGGAACTGAGCAACACCTGGTCATTTGAAGGGAGGAAGACTGGAGTAAAGGGCTGTAAGGTCTGGCAAACAGCGAAGGCTAGAGAGTTTTTTCACGTTTCTAAATCTAGAAGGGACTAGAAATCCTTTGATCCAACCCCTTTCCATCTCGGGGACCAATCAGGCCCAAGGAAATCAAGGTCTCGCAGTACTTACTAGTGACAAGCAGGAGTGAACCTGCTGGGCTCCCCCTCAGTCTGAGCCCAGGTTTCTGCTCCCTTACTGGCTGTTTCTCAATGCCTTATTCTAGAATGAACCAAAATCCAGCTAAGAGAGAAGGGGGACAAGCAAGGAGAGCATCTCCCCTTGGGGAAAGCAACTGAATTCTTAAATTGGGCCTGGAGGTCCCAGCATGGGAGTCTCCCTTCCCTGCTGGGGCCTGGAACACAGACAGTAGTCAAGGGAGCGCAGTGGAAGGAGAGGAGAGGAGCCTCTGAGTTAGAGCCAGGGGTAGAATCAAGGTGGTAACTCACCCGCACCATGTTTCCTCCTTTGACAATCCCAAGACCCAGCTTCCCTTTTTCCTCCTCACCCCCAGCCCCTCCAGATTCTCCCCACGGGCACCTACAATCAAATCCCTAGTGTTGCTCACAGCACAAAGGAAACGGTTTCTGTAAGAGCTTCAAAAGCAAACAAAGCCTTTTGTGTCAGGAGGAAGATTCTGCCAGAGGACAGCCTTCCTTCACCCCACTGGAGGCTCCCACCCCAAGTCTAGGTTTCTCCAGGCCAAGGTCTGCCCTTTACTCCCTTTCTGGGGCAGGATGAGAGACTTAGGAGGTGAGGAGGAGGGAGAGAGGCCAAGGGTAGAAAGTCTGTCACTGGAGAACCCTTGACTGCCTCTTGTAGAGCCCTTGGGGGACTTGGGAAGAGCGCAGGTTAGATGCTTGGGGAGTGAAGGCCATGGAAACTCCTAAATATAGCTGTAGGGCACAAGTCCTAGGGGCTGGGAAGGAAGGGAGGACATTGTGTACGATGGGGCAGGGCAATGTGCTGAGATCAAACTGCAGTTAGGGTAGCTGAGACCACAGGCCAGGCTTCAGGCAGGTGGCCCTGGAATTCCTGTGCCTATGTCCAGGGCTGACATAGCAGAGAAGGGAATCTCCTGGCGGGCAGGAGGCTGGGGGTTGGCAGTGCCAGCCAGCACGCCCAGAACCGGGATGGCTCTTCCCTTCCTAATAACGGCCCTCGGAGACACGTGACTCCTTTTCCTTGTCGGCCCTGTTTTAGGTCTGACTGAGGGCCGCTTCTGGGGTTGGTGGTGTCTGTTTGCCCATCTCTACCAGTCCTAGCGTGTCCTTTCTTCTTCCGCAAAGTAGCAATACAAAGACCCAGGACAATTCTAAGGGATCCATAACAAAGAATGCTCTCCATCTCCAGAGAGAGAACCGTGGGAGTCGGAATGCAGATGAAAACCCGATTCATGCCTTCCACAGAAGGGATGTTTGGGGGACGGGAGGGGCAGGCTACAGGAGCAGGTAGCCCGGCCTCAAGGAGGAATGTCTAACATGCAGGAGCAGCATGTACCCTTATGGGGCTCAGCTGGAGGGGCTTCATCTTACAAACCGTTGGATCCTATTTATAGCCCCCAGGAAGTTCTGTGTGCTGGGAGTCCCACACTAATCTCCACAGCTGTTACTTTCTTGAATCTGGGTTCTTGTCCTTCTTTGTGTGAAAGGGGCAAAAAGCAAAGGAAACCGGGCCCAGCCATTCTGCAGATCCATAAATAATCCAAAGGAAGGGGCGTACAGAGGGAAATAACTCGAGGGAACCTGTGGAGAACATCTTAATGCTATTTCTTTTCTTTTCCTTTCTTTTCTCTTTCTTTTTTAATCCTTACCTTCTGTCTTAGAATCAATACTATATATTGGTTCCGAGGCAGAAGAGTAGTAAGGGCTAGACAATAGGGGTTAAGTGACTTGCCCAGGGTCACACAGTTGGAAAGTGTCTGAGGCCAGATTTGAACCTCCTTTCTTGAGGTCTGGCTCTCAGTCCACTGAGCCCTGTAGCTGCTCCCTTAATGCTATTTCTAATCATACCCCAGCTCTATATTTTGGACCTGGTCCTCCAGAAGATTACCACAAAGCACCACAATTTATTCACTATCTGGACTAAACATCTATATCTAAGCTTATTAAAGGACTGTATAATAAAGAAGTGCATGATGGGAGAGAGGCATGACAATGGAGGTTGCTTCTCTGTGTGCCATTATTAGGAAGGAAAGAACCTCTCCTTCCCTGCCATACTAATTCTGGGTGTTCTGGCACTGCCAATACCCAAAGATTCCCTTCTCTCCTATGTCAGCCCTGGACATAGGCACAGGCATTCCAGGGCCACCTGTCTGAAGCCTGGGCTGTGGTCTCAGCTACTCTCAATACAATCTGATCTCAGAGTTGGGATGCCATCCTTGGGGGGCTCTATCTGAAAATAAAAGGATCAAGTGGGAAACTATTTAAGTTCCTGCCTTCTTTTACATCCAGAGGCCAGGAACAGCCATGGACAGGCAGAAAGGAGAAGGACCCCTTTACAAGGAGCTCACCGCAGTATTGGGTTCGATGAGGCGATGCTGCAAAGCCTGGGCATCTTCCCACTGCCCAGTGAGGCAGAGGCGTTCCAGCTGGCATACCTGTGCTCCCAGGACATTGGCCAAGGCACAGACACCCCCAACAGCTCCTGCCGCCAGACCCAGAGACAAAACAAAGTATAACCACAGCCGGCACACTCCCCCACCCTCCACCACACATACCCACAGCCTAGAGAATCCCTGGATCCTGAAAGGGGACCTTTCTTTCTCCTCGGACATTTAGAATCCCAGCACTTCAGATCTGGAAGGGACCTTAGAAATCATCTTCTAATACAATCTCATTTTACAGAAGAGAAAACTGAATCCTGAAGAGCACACAGTGGGTAACAGAGCGAAGACTAGAACCCCGATCTCCAAACTCCCAGTGATCTTGTCCCTAAACCACATGGCAGCCAAACAGTCTGTAGGGGTTCAAGGGGCCCTGTCTTGGGACTCAAGTCAGCCACGTACCCAACACAAATATTCACCATAAGGAAACAGAGTCATCCTGGCATGGATCATTGAGCACATGAGAAGTTGGAACTCTGTGACCACAGAATATAGATTACCCAGGAGAAAAGCTGTCCTGGTTGAGGGAAACAGATTCCAAAGTGCCAAATGCTGTTTGCAGGAGTTTGGTGGGAGGTAAGAAATTGGAGCTGTGATGATGACTGGTCAGAAGTCCCTTTCCCTCTCTGGACCCAGTGAGGGTTGGGAAGGAGGATTCAGATGGATCAAGTCTCATCTGCCAGCTAAGATTCCTTTTTTATCACCCCTACCCCAGGAGTCCCAAATCTGCAGCCGGGAAGGAACTTGGCTCCTTTATCACTTTAGTTCCTATAAGAATCTAATCTGCTTTGGAGAAGTGACTGAGGCATGGGCAGAAACGGGATCTAGGCCTAGAAGAAATAGACTTAGAAGTGAAGTATCTGGGAACGAGGCCTGGAGCTACTTTTTGAGAACCGGAGTGGGCTTAGAAATCATCTAGTCCAACCTCCCTCTGCGTTCTCCTTTTCTTTAGGGACTGGGAAGAGGATTGCCCAATTGTGACCCAGTCCAGAGAGATCTAGGGTCCTTTAAGGGTTAGTAACCAGATAATTCTTTCTGTGAGTCCTTGGAATCTAAAGCCTTGGGCCATTGTGGTTGGAGAGGGACACATCATCCTCCACTTGTGCCTCTGTCACTCACCCAGGGTCACCCTGGTAGTGGAAGTGCAGTGTATATACCATGGGATCCATCCATCCATCCCATACTCTTAACACTTGTGAACTGGAGCAAATCAGTGTTAGAGGTAGGAGTGTTTGAACAGAGATCTTCATTCCAAATCCAGTCAACAACTTATTTGTCTGACTATTTGGGTGGGGGGGAGCTCTGGCCTCCAGCAAGGTTACACAAACAGAGCAAGAAATCAAAAATTCCTTTGCATTCAAGATGGAGGTCAATCCAACTAGCTCTGTATTCTATTGGCTATGTCATTCTGCACACAGAGATTGGGAGAAGAAGGTGACCTGGAGGGGAGAGACCCAGGGCTACAGTCCAATGTGAATGATTTACAAGGTGAGATTAGAAGAGCTAAATCTGTATCAAAACAGGGAGCCTGGGACATTAGAACAGGACCCAGGTGTCCCCACAACACACGAGATTCTTTGCCCCAGAGTGCAAGCAGCCAAACAAAATTAGCTGCCAAATGTTCACAAAGGCCAACCTCCTGGCAGCATTTCTGAGGTTTCAGAGTGACTAGGTTGGCTACTCCATCTCTACCCTTTCTGCTCCTTTTTCAGACCTGCTCCCCCCCACATTCGATCACCTTCAATGATTTCTAGTTGCCTCTTTTCCGACCTTTTCCCCCTAAAAGTAGCTAGGTGGCACAGGAAGTGCTAGAACACAGAGTGAGGAAGATCTGAGTTCCAATCTAGCCTCAGACACTAGGTTGGGTGACTGAACAAAAACATTTTACCTGTCTTCCTCAATTTCCTCAACTGTTAAATGTTCTTATGAATGTAAAATGAAAAAATAGTTATTAATCATTTAGCACAGTGCCTGGCATACACAGTAAGTGCTTAATAAATGCTTGTTTCCTTCTTGTATTCTTTGTGTAGACTCCAAGTATGTTCTGAAATATCAAAGTGGAAATTCCATAATCTGGAAGAGCTGAACCCACCTATGGCATAACTGGCCATCAGGAAGCCAGCAGATCCTGCCAACACCTGAAAATCCTGCTTCTTGGTTTTGTGAATGATCAAGCCCATTCGGGTCACCTGCAATATTAGATACAACATCAGATCAGAGGCTAGAAAAGCTCTGGACACAGGGCTAGGGCTACAGCTAGGGCTAGGCAGCCATCATCTCCTAAAGACTAAAGAAAAACACAAGAGCTTAGAAAAGGGGGAGAGAGAGAGAGAGAGAGAGAGAGAGAGAGAGAGAGAGAGAGAGAGAGAGAGAGAGAGAGAGTGTGTCAGAG
>NC_058131.1:648334850-648357001 GCF_016433145.1 Gracilinanus agilis | reverse complement strand
GAGAGAGAGAGAGAGAGAGAGAGAAAGAGAGAGAGAGAGAGAGAGACAGAGAGAGAGACAGAGAGAGAGAGACAGAGAGAGAGAGACAGAGAGAGAGACAGAGAGAGACAGAGAGAGACAGAGAGACAGAAAGAGAGACAGAGAGAGACAGAGAGACAGAGAGAGACCCTAGAGTGGGGATTGGGGGGAAAAGGGCCAGAACACACTGCCTCTGGGAATCATGATCATAGATTTAGAACTGGAAGGAATTTTTGAGATCATTCGATCCAGCCTTCCCCTAATTTTGCAAATGAGGAAATAGATCCAGAAACATTCAGTGACTTGCCTAAGATTACAAAGATAGTAAATAATATGGGTCTCCTGACTCCAAGTTCAGTGGCCTTTCTATAATAAAATACTGCCTTGCTACTCAATCTAGTTCTTGGTGAAATTACCTGTGCCAGTAGTGCATAAATGGATGTGGTGCCTGAGGAATCAATTCAATGTAGCACAATTATTACATGTCAACTGAATAGAAATCACAAAGCTAGATGCTAAGGTAGAAAGATGAGCTCTTTCTAGAATTTAGTTTATTTGGGGAGTCTATTGTCTAAATACAGATAAATACATACTTATATATAGAGATAAATATGTATAAACATATATCTGCATATAGATAAATAACTGTTGTATAAAAGGAGGTATAATAAGTTCAAGAAGAGTTGACAAAGTATAATTCGAAATATAGGGAGAGGAAGGCCATAACTACCCTTGGAGGGATGAGAGCAGTGGGGAGCAGAGATAGGATGTGAGATGTATTTTAGGTCTTTTTTTTTTTTTAACCCTTACCTTCCACCTTAGAATTACTATTGTGTGTTGGTGCTAAGGCAAAAGGGCAGTAAGGGCAAGGCAATGGGGGGTTAAGTGACTTGCCCAGGGTCACACTGCAAGGAAGTGTCTGAGGTCAAATCTGAACCCAGAACCTCCTGTCTCTAGGCCTGGCTTTCAATCCATTGAGCTACCCAACTGCCTCCATGAGATGTTCTTTAAAAGGACTCGACATGGGGCAGCTGGGTAGCTCAGTGGATTGAGAGCCAGGCCTAGAGATGGGAGGTCCTAGGTTCAAATCCGGCCTCAGACACTTCCCAGCTGTGTGAGTCACTTGACCCCCATTGCCTACCCTTACCACTCTTCCACCTATAAGTCAATACACAGAAGTTAAGGGTTTAAAAAAAAAAAAAAAGAACTCGACAGTCAAAGAGAGGAATGGTTGTCCAAGGGGCCCGGGACACTGACTGTGACTCACATCTCCTCCACTCTCTTTAATGCCCACGATGTTGGGATGCTGAGATAAGGTGACCACAGCATCCACAGGCAGGTCTAGTCCCGTGTTGGCTGGGACAGTATACAGCACCACCGGGATTGGGGACAGATCAGCCACCTGAAAGGTACAAAGAAAAAGAGTAAGCAAGGACCTGTCCCAAGCCTGTAGAATCCTCCTCCCTTCTGCCTTAGGTTTCACAAGTCACCTGGGTCTTAACTACAAGTAGGCATTCTACTTATTCTAACCAGAAGCACCCCTAGGGCATATAGAGTTCTCTCTCCAGAAAAGTACCCAAGAGGAAGTTTTTTGTGTTTTTTTTAAACCCTTACCTTCTGTCTTAGAATTGATACTGTGTCCATTCCAAGGAAGAAGAGTGGTAAGGGCTAAGCGATTGGACTTAAATGACTTGCCCAGGGTCACCCACCTAGAAAATACCTGAGACCAGTTTTGAACCAAGACCTCCCATCTCCAGGTCTGGATATCTATCCACTGAGCCACCTAGCTGTCCCCTAATACAAAGTTTATTTTCCCCTTTTTCTCCTTCCCAATTCAGCTTCCCCTCCATCTCTCTCTCTGTCATCTTTGACCATCATGCCCTGAGACTTGAAACACCTTAGTGTAGTGGTGAATCAGGGCTGCACTGGACATCCTGCCTCGATAGTAGCATGGTGTCACCACTAGGGCAGCATCTGCTCCAACCTGGGCCATGTTCACAGTCATCTGCACGGTAGCTTGAGTGGCTATAGGATAAGAAAGGCAATTTTGGGGGTAGCATAAGGAAGACATGGTAGGATTATAGATTTATACCTGCTAAGCTGGTCATTTGTCCTTTGTTTCCAAGAGGACCACTGGCATCACGGAGTGATGTCTTGGCTTGCCAGTGAATTGGACTTAAGTAAGGCAGAGCTGCACAAAGTCATCAGCCTCACTCTCTCAGTCATTAAAGTCCAGCGGCAAGACAGAAGTCAGGGCAACGTGATGGCCTGGCATACAATGGACGACTGTGGCTTCTTTGATGTCTGACCAAGCTCTAAACACTCCACAGTGCCACCTTCAGCCACCTTCATGGCCGTTGGAACAAAACTGTTTTTGTCTACCCATTCCACTGGGGGAAATCTTCACATCCCCCAAACTCTCTGATAAGCTTGGTTACCCTCATCCTGGTTTATCCTATCTACTGAGATGGTGTTGCGCAGCTGCTGCCTATGCTACAGCTTCTTGGAGCCACAGGGGAGAGTTGGGTCAAGATGGACACCAAAGGTAGATGAGCAACCCTGGCAAAGAGCTTGCCAAGCCTTCACACCAGAGGTGCTAGTCCTTCCCGAACACTCGACCTGGTAAGCACTTATACCTTAAAAGATCATCTAGTCAACCTCAGAATTCTACAGATGGAGAAACTGAGGCTCAGAGGCATTAAGGGACTTGCCCAAGGTCATGCAGCTAGAGAACAGATGATGGAGGATTCGGTGTTATTTCCACTTTCCATGCAAGACTTTGGAGCGAGGATAATTTTGAGACAAAGAATTTGGGTATTTCAGAGGTAGCAAAAGAAAGTAACCTGAATCTTATACCCTAAAGACTCAAGAACTTACGTCCCATCAACCTACCCTCTGTCCCCACCCAAAGATCACCCAAACCAAACACATGGTTTCTTACACTCGCAGCCGGAGCCAGCTATTAAGAGCTTGTCTTTAGGCATCACCTGTCGAATTCGGCTCACCACCTCCAGCCGCTCACTGCTCGTCAGGTAGGGGAACTCACCATTGGAGCCCTGTACCACAAAGCCTGCAATAAAGGACTCATTACTACCTGAGGGAGTCAAACATGGTGAAGGAGAAAGATCGGGGGCCTTGGAGCCAGCAGACCTGAGTTCAAATTCTACCCTGGATACTTACTAGTTATATGATCCCCATTTTGCCTCTCTGAGACCCAATTTCCTCTTTGAAATAAGGATTCTAGGACAAAAGACCTGGAGTTGGAAGGGACCTCAGAGGTTGTCTGATCCAACTTCTTCCTTTCACAGATGAAGAAACTGAGGCTCAGAGACACGAAGAGACAAGTCCAAGGTCCCACAGGGAATAAATGGTAGAATCTGTCTATGAACTCCAAACTGAGCACACTTTCCATTGTGTGGTGGAGATACATTCATTACCTGTCTCACTGGGTTGGGAGAAGTGTGCTCTGTAATCCTTAAAGGGTGATATAAATGTTACTTATTATAAAATCTGACCAGGATTTGCATGAAGTAAAGTTCTGGGAGTTTCTTCTCCTCGATTTAATTCAATTCAGTTTAACAAATATTCATGAAGCACCTAATCTGTGTAAGGCAACATATTAGGTACAGAAACAAATGGACTGATTCCTGCCCTCAAGAAGCTGATACTCTTTGTTGTTGATCAGTTGTTTTTCAGTTGTGTCCTACTCTTTGTGATTCCATTCGGGGTTTTTCTTGGCAAAGATACTGGAGTGGTTCACCCTTTCCTTCGGCTCATTTTACAGATGAGGAAACTGAGGCAGAGTGAAGGGACTTTTCCAGGTGTCGCATGGCTAGGAAGCCTCTGAGACCAGATTTGAACTCAGAAAGAGGAGTCTTCCTGACTCCAGGCCTGGCATTCTTTCCACTTTGCCACCTAGCTGCCTGGACACTCTCCTTACGTTTTACCCTGAGTAACCTAAACAGTCACTGTTACGAGCATGGCCATTCCCTTGAGTCTTCTGATTCTGGCCACTGAGTCCTAGGGCCATTAGGCTTCTCAAATGGGTAGATCCAGTTCTGAATGGGTTGGGTGGCAACATGGCAGATATTCACTGGCAGGGAGTGGGCTATAGTCCCCTTTCAAGAATCATCAATCTCATGATGGCTGGGTTCATCTAAACATTGCAGCTAGAAGGGCACTGGGGGGGAGTGGGAGCCAACATAAGAGAACTGTGTACATGTGCATGTGTGTGTTTATGTGAATGTTGGCAAGGATAGGACACAGAAGCAATCATGATGGTTTACCACATACCAAGCATGTAGAAGGGACTAGAAATTGAGTAAGTCAGAAACCTTGGATTCACAATCTCTCTTGCATAAATGCGGAAATATAGGAAGGTGGCCAAAATAGGCCAAGCTACCCTGTGGCCAGAATTAGCCTTAGGCAAAATTGTGAAGCAGTCATAAATTATCTTCATTGTTTTTCAATCTTGTCCCATTCTTCATTGTCCCAGATTTCTATGGTTTGCCCATCCTTAAGACAGTCCCCTACTTGCCCAGGATCTGCCCTCAAAATGTCCCATGATGTCTCTGGGTGCTTATTGATACCATATTCCTTTTTTTTTTATTTTGAATATTTTCCCATAGTTACATATTTCATGTTCTTTCCCTCTCCCCCAGACTCCCCTAGCCCCACTTAGCCGACACACAATTCCATTGGGTTTTACATTTGATACCATATTCTTAAAACATTCTCCTGTATTAATAGCAATTTCAAATATTGGAATAACATATCAGTTCTTGGGACAGGGACAGCGAATGTGTCTACCAAGAGCTATTAAAAATATATTTGCTGACTACAGCAATATAGCCAAAAAATTATTCACTGTGACCAAGTTAGATTTACACCAGGGATGGATAAATAAATGTTAGGGAAACAATTAATATACCCAGTCATATTAAAAATAAACCACATGATCATATCAATAGATATGGAAAAGATCTTTGACAGAGTACAACATTTATTTATGCCAAAGACCCTGCAAAGCATGGGTACAGAAAGAACTATTTTTAATATGACAAAAAGTATATTGATGAAAACTAAAAAGTCACATTATTTTCAATGGGAAAATACTAGAAAATTTTCCAGGGAATGTAGTAGTAAAACAAATGTACTACCTTTCCTCACTGTTGCTAGTCATAGTTCTAGATATTAGGATAAGATAAAAAGAAGAAATTAAAAGCATACATATATATACATATATAGGCAAATTGACAAAACTATCCTTATTTGTTAAGAACATGATGATTTATTTAGAAAACCCAGAGAATCAGTCAAGAAACAAATCCAGAAAAACAACTTCAATTAAAGTAGCCGGAGGCAAAACAGATTTTCAAAAATATCAGCAATTCTAGATAGCAATGACAAAATGCACAAGGAAATAATAGAAAAGGAAATTTCATTCAAAATAACTACAAATAACATAAAATATCTGGAAATCAATCTGCCAAGAAACATCAAGACATATAAGTTCCTTAAAGAATAAAGAGCGACAAATAATTGGATGAATATTCATTGCTCATGGTTGGGATGTACCAATGTAATAAAAATTACAATACTGCCTAAATTAATTTATAAATTTGTTGCCATGTTAAACTACTGCTTTATTAAGCAATATCTTATATGCTTAAATGAAATGCTAACAAAAAACATTTCAAAGGAAAAAGGTCTAAGAATCTCCTGGAAAATAATGAAAAAAGTAGAAATAAAGCAGAAATAACATTTCCAGAGCTCAAATTATGTCACAAAGCTATAATCATCAATAAGAATCTTATACTGTGGGGCAGCTGGGTGACTCAGTGGATTGAGAGTCAGGTCTAGAGACAGGAGGTCTTAAGTTCATATCTGACCTCAGACACTTCTTAGTGTGTCTGTGTGACCTTCCTAGCTTCCTAGGAAGTGTGACCCTGGGCAAGTCACTTAATCCCCATTACCTAGCCTTTACCACTCTTCTGCCTAAGAACCAATACACAGAATTGATTCTAAGACAGAAGATGAGGATTTAAAGAAAAATAATTGCTAGAACACATAGTACTTCACCAACATCACCAACAGTGAATTAGTATTTACTCCATTATTGACTATTCCCATCTTTTATCATCTTTACCACTTTCCAGGATATGAACTAAAATCTCAAAGTTATTTTGATTTTAATTTCTATTATTTGGAGCATAGTCTTATATATAGTCATTAATACTTTGCAATATTTTTGTTGTTGAAAACTTCATACCCTTTTACTACTACACGCCCAGTGTTAGGTATATATTCATATTAGTTCTCTACATATCTAGAATTATCAGACAATAATCTGAGATATTTTATGCAAATTTATCCTCCCCATAGGCAGCTTCTTGTCTTGGTTACATTGATTTTGTCCATGCAAAAGTTTTTCAATTTCGTCATCAACATTAATTCATATTTTGTGGTCATCTTTATCCTTTCAGTTGAGAATTATCCTAAACATAGCTATGAAAGTACTTATTCTAGTCCTTTTGTAATTTTTTCAGTGATGTGACCTCTAAAATTCAGTTCATAAAATATTCATTTGGAGCTTGTTGGTATTAAGATATTGGTCTAAAACTAATTTCTGCTTATTTATTTTCCAATTTTCCCAAAAGTTCCTATCCCAGAAGGAGTTCTTTTCCTAAGTAATTTATGTTTTTAGGATTATTAAACACTTGAGTTTGATTTCTTTTTGTATCAGTCTATTTTTCTATTTCTTAACTGGTATAAGACTTTTTATTAAATCCTTACCTTCCATCTTAGAGTCATTAAGTGACTTGCCCAGAGTCACATAGTTAGGAAATGTCTGAGGCCAGATTTGAACCTAGGACCTCCTGTCTCTAGATCTGGCTTTCAATCCACTGAGCCACCCAGCTTCTTCCTGTTCTAACAATTCTAGAAAACAATTAGGAATTAAAAGTGACTAAACTGTCCATACTTTTTTGACATAGTGATATTACTACTACATCTATTCTCCAAGGAAGTCAAAGACAAATTAAAAAAATATGTATTTTATTTTTCACCAATTACATGTAAAAATATTTTTTCATATTTTTTTGAGTTCCAAATCTCTTCTTCCTTCCTCCCTTTTATCCTTCCACCCTCCCTGAGGCAGAATGCAATCTGATATAGATGTAACATGTGCAATCATATAAAATATTTTTCCATATTAGTAATTTTGTGGAAGAGATTTCAAATTTTAAAAAAGGAAGAAGAAAAAAATGAAAAATAGTTTTCAGACTCCATCAGTTCTTTCTCTGAAGGCAAATGGCATTTTTTATCATGAAGTCTGAGACTACCTTGAATCACTAGATTCCTGAGAATAACCAGGTCATTCACAGTTCATCAAAAACGAACAATAACAAAAAAATGTTGTTGCCATTGTGTAGATGTTTTTCTGGTTCTTCTGACTTCATTTTGTATCAGTTCATGTTAATCTTTCCAGATTTTTCCAAAATTATCCTTCTCATCATTTCTTATGGCATAATAGTATAAGATCACAAGCATATACCACAACTTGTTCAGTTATTCCCCAGTTGATGGACATCTCCTCAATTTCCAATTGTCTCCTACTACAAAAAGATCTGCAATAAATATTTTTATACAAATAGGTCCTTTTCCTTGTTTTTTGTTTTTTTCTGACCTCTTTTGGATATAGACTTAGTAGTGTCATTTCTGGATCAAAGAGTCTGCACAATTTTAGAGTCCTTTGGGCATAATTCCAAATTGTTCTCCAGAATGGTTGGATCAAATTACAACTGCACTAACACTGCATTATTGTCCCAATTTTCCTGAATTCCTTCCAACATTTATCATTTTCCTTTTCTGTTATATTGACTATCTGATAGATTTGAAGTGGTGCCTCAGAATTGTTTTAATTTGCATTTTCTAGTCAAGTTGTTTAGGGCATTTTTTCATATGTCATATCTTCAATTTCTTCATCTGAAAACTGCTTATTCAGATCTTTTGATCATTTATCAACTGGACTTATATTTTTACAAATTTGACTTAGTTCTCTATATATTGGAGAAATGAGACCTTTATCAGAGATACTTGTTATAAAAATTTTTTCCTTCTAGCTTTTCTGTTTTCCTTCTAATCTTGGGTGCATTGGTTTTGTTTATACAAAACCTTTAAAATTTAATGTAATTAAAATAAGCTATGGTTCATGGTTGTAATGGAATACTATTTTGCTATAAGAAATAACAAACAGAATGAGTTCGGGAAAAGCAGGACATTTGAACTGATGTATAGTGAAGTGAGTAGAACTAGGAGAACAATACAAATAGTAACAGAAATGCATGATGATCAACTGCAAAGAATTAAATTATCAGCAAAAAGTTCCCAAGATATCCACAAGAGACCTGTGATGAGAAATGCTATCCACCAAAGATAGCCAAAGATGGAATTGTTGGAGTCTGGTTGCAGATCAAAATGCCATCTTCCACTTTATTTCAAACTTTATGAGTTGTTTTTTTATTGTATGTGTCATATGTGTCTTTTGTCATGGCACAGGGAATATGGAAATAAGTATTGGATGAAAGCACTGGCCATAACCTACAACAGACCACTTACTACCTCAGGGATGTGGGGAAGGGAAGTAGGGAGAAAATTTGAATTCTAAGATGTCAGAAAACAATCGTCAAAAAGTTTCTAACATATAACTTAAAAATTAGTTTTTAAAAAAAGAGAATCCCTGCCAAAGTTGAGCTACAGAAAGAAGAAAAAGTAATAGAGACACTAGAACTTTTGATTAGATAAAATCTTAAAAAGGAGCCTGGCAATAAAATTTATGCCCTTGGATGCCCAGATGGGTAACAAACAAGGTATACTATAGATCTTAATTCAAAGGGACAAATTTAACCTTCAATGTGTCACCAAGACATGGTGGGAAAGACCCAGGATGGGAATATGATTCTGGAAGGATAGGCCTTAGGGAAAGGGAGTAAAGTGGAGGACAAAATAAAAAAGGTAATGTAAAGTATTCTCATGTAAAGAAATCCTGGAATCAGAATGGGAAGTACAGTAGAGAGCAACAAACAGAAAAAGAAGCAATAGTATCATCAGACTATAAACAGATGACCTGGACAGGATGAGAAAATATGGAAATGGATAAGGAATTTGGGACACAAAACAAAACTGACCCAGGGACATAATAGGAATTAGAGAAGGTCAACTGTTGTCCAAAGTTTTACAAAAGGGACAGGAAACCATGAACCAATGAGCTTAGTTTTGATTCCTGGAAATTTCTGAGAACATACTATCCGAGGGATGGTTGGTGAGCATTTAGAAAAGGAAGCAGTGATTATGGAAAGGCAGCCTGGCTTCCTCAAGAAGTCATGCTAATACAGTGGACCCAGGACAATTCTGAAGAACTTATGGTAAAGAATGCTATCTACCTCTAGAGAAAGAACTGCTGGAGTTGGAATGCTATTTTTCACTTGTGTTTTTATTTTGGGGTTTTAGTTTTGTATATGTATTCCCTTACAGCAATGATCAATATTGGAGATATGTTTTAATAATACATGTATAATACAGATAAAATTGCTTACCACCCCTGAGAGGAAGGAGAAAAGGGAGAGAGGGAGACAATTTGACTTTTATTAGTTTGGAAAATGTATGTTGAAAATTGTTGTTACAAGTAATTGGGAAAATAAAATATTTATTCAGATTTTAAAAAAGAAGAGGTCACGGTGGACTAACCTCATTTTTTTTCTCTTTTTTTAAAAATGTTATGTCAGGTGAAAGTCGTAGCTATAATTTGCCCAGATTTTTAAAAAATATTTGAATACTTTTTTGTTATTGTTCAGTTGTGTCTGATTCTTCATGGCCCCATTTGGGATTTTCTTGGCAAAGATATTGGAATGGTTTGTCATTTCCTTCTCCAGCTCACTTTGCAGATGAAGAAACTGAGGCAAACAGGATAACACAGCTAGCAAATGTCTGAGTTAAAATCTGACTTCCTAGTTACGTGACCTGGGCAAGGTCACTTAATCCCAAATGCGTAGCCCTTACTGCCCATGGAATCAGCACTTAGTATCGATTCTAAGACAGAAGGTTAAGGATTTAAACAAAACAAAACAAAAATTTATACATGGTTTGCTTAGGGCAAATATCCTGATTTGGGCCAGTGGCAAAAAGGGAAGCAACAAATCCTGATGAATAGGAACTGGGGGCTGAGAAACTTCCCTGTGATGGAGACTTGTTTTTCAGTTGTTTCAATTGTGTCTGACACTTGTGACCCCATCTGGGATTTTCTTGGCAAAGATACTGGGGTGACTTGCCATTTTCTTCTCCAGCTCATTTTACATATAGGGAAACTAAGGTAAATCGGGTTGAGTGACTTTTTCAGAGTCACACAGTTTATAGGTGTCTGAGCCCAGATTTGAACTTAGGTCTTCCTGACTCCAGGTCTAGTGGTCTATCCCCTAAGACATTTGGATGCCCCAGTGAGGTAGTAGGTAGCCCATGTTTAGAGATATTCACAAGGAGGCTGGAGGATCGCTGGCTAGGGATGTTGTAGAGGATATTCTTGCATGGTGTATGGGTTGGAATTGATGACCTCTGAGGTCCATTCCAGTCCCAAGATTCTATGATTCCATTGTATCACCTTCAGAAGGATATAAACTAATCTGAGTAACAAACTAACAGAAGTCATCTTCCTTCTACATCTTTAAGTATACAATAACAATAAATAATAACTGGCATTTACATAGTATTTCAAGATTGGCAAAGCTTTTTACAAGGATCTGATTTTATCCTCACAACCACTCTGGGAAGGAGATGCTCTTATTATCCACATTTTACAGATGAAGAAACTGAGGCAAGCAGCATTTAAATGACTTGTCAAGGGTCACACAGAGAGTTAAATGTATGAATCTGGATTTGAATTCAGGTCTTCCTAACTCCAGGTCCAGTGCTCTACTGCCCTGCCTACCTGCCTCCAGACAAGGATACCCAGGAGCTCTTCATATTCCTGACTTTTTTTTTCCTTTAGAGAAATTCAGCACCCACCTGCATTTGAGGACAAAGTCAGAAAATATTGCCCTCTGAAAATGGAGCTGAGTCTCAAACAAATGAGGCGAGCTAGCTGCAGAAGTGGGGGGTAGGGGGAAGCAGGGAAGAGAATATGGGGTTCCAGCCCTTTCTATGTGCCAGGCATAGTGCTAAGTAAGTGCTTTACAAATATTTTCTCATTTAATCCTCAAAACAACCTTGTAGACAAGTAGCCCCATTTTACAGTTGGGGAAACTGAGGTAAATTAATTTACCTGGGGTTACAGTTAGTGACACAGATTTAAACTAAGGTCTTCCTGACTCTGTTCTACCCCCTGCACCACCTACCTGCCACCTCACCCCAAGAGATGAGACTAAATTAGATGTCTCCCCAGTTATAAAAAATCCGATGGGAACCAGATCGAAGTAAACTACAGCTTTAGAAATTGGTAACTAGCAGAAAGATCAAGGAAGAAGATACATGCTACATTATGTATGGAGTCAGGAAGATCTGAATTCGAATCCAACCTCAGACCCCTGCTAGCTGTTTGACTCTAGGCAAGTCACTTAATCCCATTTGCCTCAGTTTCCTCATCAAAATGAGCTGGAGAAGGAAATTGCAAACCACTACAGTGTCTTAGCCAAGAAAACTCCAAATGGGGTCAGTCAGATATGACTGAAATGACTGACCAGCAACAAAACACATTGTATTTTTTTAGTCCAAAATTTTCTTGATATATCCACCATAACTCTTTTCTCCTGGATACTTCATCGTCTCTGAGCATTTTTGAAACTATTCTTAGTTCTCTCCTTTCCTGTTTAGCAACTTTTTAGTCTCTTTGGCTTGTTCAGCATCCATATCCTATTCCCAATTGTGAGTGCTCCCCAAGACTGTGCCCCAGGCTCTCTTTCTCTCTCTCTCTCTCTCTCTCTGGGTAACGCCATCAGCTTCCATGCATTCATCATCTTGATGATTTCCAGATACAGCTCCAGTTTCACCCTGGAGCTTTAATCTCACATCAGTTATATAGTAGACATTTCAAACTGGATGTCCTAGAGATATCGCAACCTCTACACATCCCAAATAGAATTCATTATCCTTTTTTTTTAACCCTTACCTTCTGCCTTAGAACCACTATTGGTTCTAAGGCAGAAGAGTGGTAAAGGCTATGCAATGGGGATTAAGTGACTTGCCTAGGGTCACACAGTTGGGAAGTGGGAATTCATTATCTTTTCCCCAAATCTGCCTTTTCCCAAACTTCTCTATTCCTGTGAAAGGCATCAGTATTCTTAGTGTCTTCTAAGTTCATAACCCTGGCCACTCCTCATTACCTTTCTATATCCCCATATTGGTCATCTCAATTGGAAATAGATGGCTCCTCAAATGTCAATTGGTTCTAATCTCTTAAAATATCTTTTTTTAAACCCTTACCTTCCATCTTAGAATCAATACTATGTATTGGTTCCAAGGCAGAAGGGCAGTAAGGGTTAGGCAATGGGGGCTAAGTGACATACCCAGGGTCACACAGCTAGGAAGTATCTGAGGCCACATTTGAACCCAGGATCTCCTGTCTGTAGACCTGGCTCTCAATCCATTGAGCTACCCAGCTGCCCGCCATTTACATCATTCTTAACCATCAATTCAAGAAACAGCAACAATATGGTCTCTCCATTATTAACTCTACTGGATGCAATTTCCCATATAGGATTTTTTGATGCTGTTCAACTTGAATCATCTTCATCTGATTAGGTGCAGGACCAGTAATGCAGAGGATATGTGAAAATGGAGTCCCAACAGAGAAATGACTAAATCGGGGTGCCTGGAGCTTGTTCTTCAGGGGGCACCAAGTTTACATGGCACAGTGATAGAGCACTGGGCCCAGAGTCACTTATTAGCTGTGTGACCCTGGGCAAGTCATTAATCCTGTTTGCCTCAGTTTCCTCATCTATAAAATAAACTGGAGAAGGAAATGGCAAAGCACTGTAGTATCTGTGGCCAAGAAAACCCCATGTGGAGCTACAGAGAGTCAGACAGTACTGAAAAACTGAACCACAAACAACAACACTTACATTTCTTAACTTAACATTTAGTCACTCAGGATAATAGTTAAAGTAGGAAGCCAAGTAAAGATAAAAAATAAAACAAAATAGGAAGCCATTAGATCAGGGGTTGGCAACATTGGCTCTTGAGCCATATCTGGCTCCACCTCCTGACCTGCCAGTCCGGGCAGAGCCCCAAGATGTGCCCCAGGGGGTCCTTCAGCCCCCGCCCCATATTCCAGCGCCTTCCGCCTCCATCCTCCTCCTTCCGCAGGCGTTTATGGCTCTCACAGCCAAAAAGGTTGCCGACCGTTGCATTAGATGGTGGACAGGGGTTCCCTGGGTCATGGCTGTCAAAATGTCTAGTTAGCCCAGTGCCTGACACATAGTAGGCGCCTAATAAATACTACATGACTGGGTCCAGGGAAGATGCCATACTGTCATGCCCTCTTGGTAGCCTCGGGATTAGGAAGTATAAGGACAATTCACCTGTGCAGAGAAAAGGCGTTGAGGCAGGAAGAGGACTGATGAAACAGGGCAAGCATTTTGTACAGGGATGGAGGACTTTGGGTGAGAAAAGCCATCAACTCCACACTAGTATTTTTGGAAAAGACTGTTAATCAGTTATTCAAAATTCAATCAGCATCCCTGGAACTTCCCTGTCCCAAACTCTCCTGCCTGGCCATCATTCCCCTCTATATTGCCTAACCCTTACCGCCCCTTTTGTCTTGGAACCAATGCATAGTATTGATTCCAAGATGGATGGTAAGGGTTTAGAAAAGAAAAAAAGAAGCTCCTTGAGGTCAGGGATTATCTTTCTTGCTTCTATGTTTATCCCCAGTACCCAGAACAGGTATTTGGCACTTATAAGTGCTTCTAAGAAAAAGGCTTTCATTCATTCAGTGAAAAAGGATTAAAAGGCATCCAAGTGGGATGGCTGGGTTCCGCAAGATGATGTGATAGGATAGGAAGAGAAAAACTGTCTGTTCATTTGCTCACACTCTTCTGAGAGCTTCTGCTAGCTCTGCTGCAAAGTTAACACCCGGCAACTTCCTCTTCCTTGGAACCTCAAAAGCAAGGGAGGATGCTGAAATGTCCCGGGAGCCAGTGCCCTGGGGAAGCAATTGTTCTGGGCATAATTGGGTCCCCCAAAATAGCACTATCACTCCTGTGATCTAGAAACAGAACTTCTGAAAAAGGAACAATATATTCCCCATCCAGATTACAACTGATGGAAGAATCCCCTACGACGTGAGCCATATTCTCTGGCTAAATCCCAGCTTCCACGGAAGTCTTCAGACATGAAGCCACAGTATTGCAAGGTTTTATTGGCTCATTCGCAGGCATTTTTCTTCAAGTAAATCCCATGCTTCTGGTGGGGGGAAGAGGGGGTGCCAGTCCTGGGCACTTCCCTCTGTTATGCTAAAGGATGCTCCTGGTACCTCCCCAGAGGAGCCAACTGACTGACTACCCTTCTGTGGATTTCTCCTGTGGCCCTCTAAGAGAGGCAGTCTGTTCTGAAGGCACAGCTTTCCCCACTCTGCCTTGGTGGGTCACTATGGTTTCTTGTGCTGGATTTTTCACTTCTGGCATCCTGTAGACATTGTAAAAGGTCCAGATGTTTCACTGAGGTTAATGGGGTCTGAGGCACATTGGTAGAAATCCTTCTGACTGGCATCTAAAACTACTTCTCCTTGGACCAGGGTCAGGATGGGGAGGTGGCGGTGGTGGTGGGACAGTCTGTGAGTGGTGCGACTGCATTGACCCAGTCAGGAGAATAAGATGATGCCAGTCTTGTTAGCTAATTTCAAAAAGAGAAACCATGGTGGCCATGAGATGATTGGCTGTGATTGCCATGGTAGCAACTGTTGGAGCGGGTTATGTTGTTTTCCCGGTGGGGCAGAAAAGTCTCCTTGACTTTCATCTCTACTTCCTCCAGGACCTTGAATTCCTCTTTATTAATGTCCTTGGTTTCCAAATGACCAGAGTTTGGGTTGCCTGGGGCCCTCTGAAGCATGGAATCTGCCAAGTACCGACCTGAGACATCAATTTCCCGCATATTTGCTGCCATCGATGCCCATGTTGCTGCCTCTTCCCCTGAAGTTGACTTGGAATTCTCTTTGTGGGTCTCCTTGCACACTTTGCTTCCTGATGTCCTCTGCCGGCTGATAAAGGATTCCTTTTGGACATCGATATTTTTCCCTTCTTTAAGTTTCGAGGTGGAGGTTAAGGTCTCTACTTGGAAGGTAGTATTAGTAGCACTGGCCTCCCCACTGCCATCTTGGTGCAGGCCGGGTATCTTTTCCTCAGAAAGGCGGCTGAAATGGGATTTGATCCAGGGAGCATTCCTATTCTCCGAGGTAGCCGAAGTGCTTGGCATGTCCCATATTAATTCGTTCTCAGCTTCCTTCCTTCTCTTGGAGGACTTCTTCCTCCAATGGAGCCAGAGGTAGAGGCCTCCAGCACCCAGCAGCAGGCTGGCCGCCAGCACCACCTTGAACGATGGTTGCTGGGAAATCCCTTCTAGGCTCTCCAGGACCCTGAGCCAGTCAGGCTGAAATAAAAGGGCAGTAGGATTGGGGAGCCTAGGCTCCCCTTAGTTGGTTCATGCTGAAAGACACTTCAGAGGCTATCTGTGGGACAGATCCCTGCTCCTCCACTCCCTGGGGGAGACCCTCCCCGCCTCAGCAATGAACCCCATTGTGAGGGAGACAGCTAGGAGGGATGGGCAGATGGCCCCAGCAGTCTTTGGGAGCAGCCAGGCAAAGCGTGAGCTACCAACACTAGAGGAAATGAATTATTAGAGACTAATTTTGTAAGTTGTGGCTGCCATCAGCTCCATTTACCTCTGATCTGCTTTTGTGGTTGTTGTTCAGTTGTTTCAGTTATTTCTGACTCTTTGTGACCCCTTTTGGGGTATTCTTGGCAAAGATACTTGCCTCTCTTCCTTCTCCAGTTCATTCTACAGATGAGTAAACTGAGGCAAATAGGGTTGAGTGCCCTGTCTAGGGTCACACAGCTATTTGAACTCAGATCTTCCTGACTCTATGCCTGGCACTCTCTCCAGTGTGCCAGCCTAGCTGCCTGACTCCTTCTGCTACTAGCTCACTAAGCATTGTTTCTATCCTGTCCCACCCCAGCCATCCTGAGAACAAGAAGGGAGGGAGGGGAGAAAATGAGAGCATTCTGGAATGGTGTTAGGTCACAATCTGGGGAAGTACAAGTGATTGGCTCAGCACAGGGGCAGCACTGGAAAGCTCCCTGGAGCATCATGATTACAAGGGGACCCAAGCATTTCCCTTCTTGACAGAGAAGACTCTGCTGCCCCTGTATATAAGTAGCAAGCAAGAAGACTTTTTTTTTAATGGAAATGCCTTTCAACCACTATCTTCTGTTGTCCTGGTGTTCAATATCTCTTTCTGCCTTTTCCAGCCCACGACTAAGCAATCATATATTTATTGCACACCTATTATAATTCCATCATTTGTTGTTATTCTTGCATGGTTCAAATTACCATTCAATAGCTGCCCATCCTTTTGCCTTGTGTAACAAAGTTTTGCCAGAAGGTGGAAGGGAGAATGTTGCCCTTGTGTAACTCAGTGCTGCTGCCCATAGTCCATGGATACATGGCTACAATCAAGTATTTGTCCAGCCTGACCTGCTGACTCAGTTTGTTCTGTTGCTGGCATTTCATGACTTCAAAATAAATTGTGATCAATAAGAGTAAAAAAAAAAAAGACACAGAATGAGACATACATCTTTGCACATGGACAATGTAGAAGTTTTTTTCCTCAACTAAATATATTTGTTACGAGGTTTCTTTTTTTCAAGTAGAGGGTGGAGGGAAAGAAAAGAAAAAGTGGGGTTAGTGATAGGGTTCCCTTCCACTCAAAATCAGAAGAAAGAAGGCCAGAAGGAAACAAGCCAGGCAGCTTTGAAAGCTACATGTTAAATTATATACTTAAAAAGAAGAGTAAGTTTTATGTCATACATTTGCAACTTCACATACATACAATCTTTTCCTACTGTTCCACAATATATCTAAAAAATGCTAATTGTATTTGATGTTCAGAATTTACCAAAAAAAAAAAAAAAAAAAGGAAAAAAAGGAAATTTATCCAGCTTTGGACTTGTGGAGGTGTGTGTGTGTGTGTGTGTGTGTGTGTGTGTGTGTGTGTGTGTGTGTGTGTAAAGGCTATCAGTTGTGACACCTACTATTATTTTATAGGCTTGAATGTAGACCAATAGCTCTTTAGATGCTGGTTATTTCCTTCCAAACACTGGGAATTTCCACCAGGTAAACAATGGCACTTTGGGTAATATCTCTGAAGGAACTATTATCTTATTTCACAAAAGTCTTAACTTTTGAAATCTTGTTTCATGGGGTAAAAAGGATGATATATACTCAAGGAGAAATATCAGAAGACATAGAAAATGAGATCAGACACTTATCATATAATATAGTCAAAGTGAAGGTAACAAAAGAGGTCCTGGGTTCTTCCACTCCTTGCCATATGACCCTGGAAAAGTCATTTAACCCCAATTGCCTAGCCCTTGTGACTCTTCTGTCTTAGAGTTGATACTAATGGGGAGTGGGTAAGGGAGGAAAAGAGAAAACCTGAATCCTAAAGTGTCAGAAAACAAGTGTCAAAAATTATTCCCACACTATGCCCAATGGGTTATAAAACTGCATTTTGATTCTTTGATTCATATCTCAAAGAGATCATAAAAAAAGAGGAAGTATCTGCTTGTACAAAAATATTTATAGCAGCTCTTTATGGTGGCAAAGAATTGGAAACAAGGGGATGTCCATCGATTAGGGAATGGATAGTCAAATTGTGGTATGTGCTGGTGATGGAATACTATTGTGCTATAAGGAATGATGAACAGGATGATTCCAGAAAGAGATGGAAAGACCTATGTGAACTGATGCAGAGTGAAATCAGCAGAACCAGGAGAATATGATACACAGTAATAGCAATATCATACAATGATCAGTTGTGTAAGTCTGAGCTGCTCTCAGCAATGCAATGATCTGGGACAATTCTGAAGGATTTATGACAAAGAATTATATCCACTCCCAGAGAAAGAACTGTTGGAATAGGGTGAATGAGGATCAAAGCATATACTTTTTCACATTAGTTTATTTGGGAATTTCTTTTGGAGTTTTGGTTATCTGTGAGTATTCTCTTACAATGATGACCAATATGGAAGTATGTTTTGCATGATACTATATGTATGATCCAGATCAAATTGCTTTCCATCTCCAAGTGGGGGAAGGAAAGGGAGGGAGGGAGATAATTTGGATCTTATAATTTCGGAAAATGTATGTTGAAAATTTATTTATATTATATGTAACTGGGAAAATAAATTATCTTTGAACAAAAAGTATTGTTTCTACATTTAACTGAAAAGATAAATAAATATCACCACTACTACTCTGCCAAAAAAGGCCAAAGGGAAGTCTCTAGCATGTTTAGATATGTGCTTTATGAAGAATTTACAGAAAGAAATATATAGGAATCGAATAGGATAAGAAAACATGGATAAAGCTGGGGGACTATTGAAAAAAAAGCATTAATTATTCTCTAATAAATATCAACAGAGGGGAAGGGAATAAGTATTTTTATAAGGCAGCTAGTGGTTAGAATACTGAGTCTGCAGTCAGGAAGACTCTTCTTCTTGAGATCAAATCTGGCCTCAGACACTAAGTGTGTGACTCTGGGCAAGTCCCTTAACTCTGCCTCAGTTTCCTGAGGCATTTTATATCTGTAAAATGAGCTGGAGAAGGAAATAGCAAACCACTGAAGTATCTTTGCCAAGAAAATCTCAAATGGGGTCTCAAAGAATGGACATGACTCAATAACATTTTTATAGCACATACTATGTGCCAGACACTGTACTAAGTGCTTTTTATACAAATATTTCATTAGACCCTCAAAATAACCCTTGAAGTAGGTAGGTGTTATTATTATCCCCATTTCAGAGATGAGGAAACTGAGGCAGTCAGCGATTGTGACTGTGTCAAATAATAACTGCCTGAGGCTTGAATTTGAACTCAACTTCCTGATTCCAGGTCCAGTTCTCCAGCCATTCCTCTATAATGACAGTTAGCATTTACATAGGATTTTCTAAGGTTTGCAAAGCACTTCACAAATATCTTGTTTTACCCTCACAATAACACTGGGAGGGAAGAACTATTAAATATCTTCATTGTACAGATAAGGAAACTGAGGCACTGGTGAAATGATTTGCCCAGGTTCACACAGCTAGTAAAGTATCTGCAATAGGTTTTGAACCTCAAACGACTAGAGCAAGGTTTAAAGAAATGCAAACATTCGGATACAAATTATGCCTTCCCAAATTCAACTGTTTTAAGTTGCTGAACCTCTTTTGTTTCTTGTTTTTTTAAACCCTTACTTTCTGTCTTAGAATCAATACTGTGTACTGGTTCCAAGGCAGAAGAGTGATAAGGGTGAGGCAATGGGGGTTAAGTGACTTGCCCAGGGTCACACAGCTAGAATGTGTCTGAGACCAGATTTGAACCTAGGACCTCCTGCTTCCAGCCCTGGCTCTCCATCCACTGAGCTACCTAGCTGCCCCCAACCTACTCTTCTTCTTGTTGTTTTTTAACCCTTTAATCCTCTATCTTAGAATTGATCCTAAGTATTGGTTCCAAGGCAAAAGAGCAATAAAGGCAAGGCAATTAGGGTTAAGTGACTTACCCAGGGTCACACAACTGAGAAGTGTCTGAGACCAGATTTGAACCGAGGACCCCCTGAACCTCCAGAACCCTGACTCCAGGTCTGGCACTCCATCCACTGAGCCATACAGTTGCCCCCTTATTCTGTTTTAAGGAGACTTTCCAGCTTCTGTTCACCTATGGTATTTTTTTTTAACTTGCCCATGAGTGCTAGGCTTTATGCCCAGTTCCCAGCTTCTAAAAACTACCAAGTGACTTTTCACATTCTGCCAGCTCTTGCCAAGTCTTTGAATGCCTCAGCATCCTTGTATGCCAGCTGATTCTCTGCCTTCTCTACCCATCCTCTCTTAGAACAGCTTTCTTGAACTTTTACTTTCCAGCATCAAAACCATGAGGCTTTGTTTTGTCCTCTGTTTCACAGAGAGGAATGATCTCTTTCCATCAAGACTCCTGGGAAACCACCTCACTCACAGCACTAACTCTTCCAGCCCCAAGAAGAGCCTGGAGTCTAGAAAGCTTGCCAGATTGGGAGTTGGAGGACCTGGATTCAAATCCCATTTTCTGATTTTGCCTATATGACCTTAATAAATTACCTCATCATTTATAAAATGAGGGGGTTGGACCAGATGACTCCTTCCAGATTTAGATCTATGATCCCATGCAAGTTTTGCCCCCATGAAATTGGTATCTTTTACTCCTCAGTACCATGGGATTCTAGATTTAGAAGCAGAAGGGACCCCACAAGCCATGTAGTGAAGTCCATTCTTCCTCTCCCCCCATTTAATGGATGAAGAAACTGAGGCTCTAGAAGTCTGTCTGAGGTCACTCCATATCCAACTGTGGGCTTTCTTACTGGCTGACCCCATGGTTTTCTTCCTCCTCTCCTACTCTTGGCTTCCCTGGCTTCCAGGCCCAGCTAATATCTTATCTTCTTTAAGAAACCTTTCCTGAATTGCTTGTCAACTCTGGGAGGGGGGCAACATGAATCATGTAACTATGGAAGACTTGTGTGTACATTTGATATTGGGATAAAATAAAGATAAAATTAAAAAGGGAAACCTTAGCTGATCCCCCTTAATGCTAGCACCCCACCTCTGGGGATTATCCCCATCTTGCACATGGCTTGTTTGTAAAGAGTAGTTGGCATGTTGTCATCCTCATTAGACTGGGAGCTCCTTGAGAGCAGGGCCTGTCTTTGGCTTTTCTTTACATAAGCCCCAGTGCTTATAGCACAGCACCTGGCACATTAGTAAAATATTCCAATGCCCAGCAAATGTTGACTGACTCACTAAGGGGAAGGGGCAAGACACGAACCCAGGACCTGAGACTAAAATCAGCTCACTTTCCGCTGGAGCATAGTGCGACTTGCATAATACCAATGACTTCTGCCTATAAAGGCCAATATCTTATTTTCCTCTGAACATTGTAACACACATTTGAATCCAAACGTCTTCAAGAAGAGATACACAGTTTCTCATAAGGTTCCTGATGGCTGTGGCTCAGGAGAGACAGAGACAGACAGAAAGATAGACAGAGACACACACACAGAGACAGAGAGGAAAAGAGGAGGAAGAGAGAGAGAGAGAGAGAGAGAGACAGAGACAGAGACAGAGACAGAGACAGACAGAGACAGAGACAGAGAGACAGAGAGACAGAGAGACAGAGAGACAGAGACAAGAAGAGAGGTCAGGAAGACCTGAATTCAAATATAGCTTCAGACACTTCCCAGCTGTGTGACCTGAACAAGTCATTTAATCTTTGATTCCATGATAGAAGGATCCACTGGAGAAAAGGGAAATGACAAACCACTCCAGTATCTTTACCAAAAAAACCTCATGGATAGCTTTGGCCCATGGAGTCACAGAGTCAGACATGAATGAACACCAGGAGACTCAGGGACCTGCCTTGGGGTAGGTGTTGCTGGGTGCTCAATTCCAAGGGCTCTGGGAAGGATCTCTCCTGCCAGCTCCCTTTTGCCCTCATCCCAGTCCCCTATCACTTATAGATGCTGCCTTCTCTAGTTCCACTATCCTCTTAATAATCTGCTTTCAGCCTGGCTGTTTTTCTAGTTCCAGGGGGAATCTTCCTAGGCTGAGTGAGGAAGCTTCTGGAAGAGAGTTCACCTGTACCAGATGAGGGGAACCGTCCCTCCCATTGGATCCATGAAACCCTCCATATTTACTCATGAGCCTTCCCAGGGCTACAGCTTACCAGAGTGGAGCATAGATGAGAAAACATGAAAATCACAGCTACAGGAGTAGCGTGCTCTCTGTCTCCCTCTCTGGGGTGTGTGTGTGTGTGTGTGTGTGTGTGTGTGTGTGTGTGTGTGTGTGTGTGCTGTCTCTTATACA